>NC_136499.1:56587081-56954581 GCF_053919585.1 Euprymna scolopes | reverse complement strand
TGGGTACTTCAAACGACTGTTGTCATCTCGAGTGTTATTTTCCCAACGTTTCGATTGATCTAACCACGGATTTTCTTCAGATGTATCTTGTCGGACTCGGGAATATTTCTCTCAAACGTAAAAATAAATGTGTAATAACCTAAACTTCTATAATAGACCTGTATATGACTATGTGTGCAACAACAAGATTTTTATATATGTAGATAGATCACAAGGATTGTTATCATTCATGAGTTTTTCCGCCACTTGTCGCAAATTAATATTAATGTCCCAAACCTTTATACATACACTAAGTATATGACTCACGTATAGTTCATTATAAAAATTTGCCACTTACTCCTGTGTTAAATCGTATAATATGTTTTAATATAGGCAGACATGCAAACATACATAAATAGATTTATATATTGGTAGTAAAATTTTCGACCCAAACCGATTAAAAAGCATGTCCTATCTCTGAATACTCTGTATGTAAAATTACAAATGTTTAAACCAGACATTTTCTGAGTAATTTGGTAGAGACCACAGAGGTCATTTTTTTCTAATTTGACCCCTATTATAACCTAAATATTTATTATTTTGGGCTAAAATCAGGTTCTTAAATAAGATCCACGTCCAAGCAACCTATATCTAAAATTTCAAATGTTTAGACCGAAAATCCGAAAATTGGCGCAGGAGTTTGGTAGAGTTCTCAAAGATCAAATCGTTGAACTTTGTCCCCTTACTAGCCAAATTTCTGGCCAAAAACAGATTACAAACATTTTCCTGCATCTCAATACCCTGTATGACAAATTTTGAGTCTGTAGACTAAAATTGACAGAGTTATTACGTAGGGAAATGTACACAGACAGACAATCAGACACACCGACTTTCATTTTCATATATATATATATATATATATATATATATATATATATACATATATACGTGTGTGTGTGTGTATGTATGTATATGTATAAGTGTGAACTTTTCTGTCTGTGTGAATGTGTCTGTGTGTGTACATTTCCCTACAAAATTACTCTGTCGATATTGAGTCTACGAACTCAAAATTTAGCATAAGGGGTAATGACATTTGGAAAAAAAAATTCATTGGTTTTAGGCAAGACATGTCGCTTCCAAGGAGTAAAGTTAGACGATTTTACCTTTAAAAAATCCCAATTATAGTGCTAAAAAAGTTTCAACCAGAACTTGCTTCCATACTTACAAAACTGTTTAAGCGTTGCCTTAAGGAGACGTGCTTTCCGACTCCCTGGAAACACTCATCAGTATGCCCTGTATTAAAGAATTCAGGTGATAAGTCATCTCCCTCTCAGTACAGACCAATAAGTGTGTTATGAGTAAGTTGCTGGAATCCATATTAAATAGAGAAATAGTAAACCACCTCAACAGAAATAACCTTATTAGTGACACACAATATGGTTTCCGTTCTGCAAGATCTACCGCAGATGTGCTAACGATTATATCTCACAGGATTAGTGAATCTCTTGACAAAGGCTTCCTTTCTAGGGCAATTGCTCTTGACATATCAAAGGCCTTCGACAAGATATGGCATAAGGGCATACTTCACAAGATTTCCAGCTGCGGTATAACTGGAAATGCTTTCTCAATAATTAAATCATTTCTTTCCGATAGGCTCATAAGAGTAGTGGTCGATGGACAAAAATCAGAGGCCTGCAGTATTAATGCTGGAGTCCCTCAAGGGTCAATCCTGGGCGCAACTCTCTTCCTGATCTACATAAATGATCTCCCTAAACACATACGTAAATCATTCGTTGACATCTATGCTGATGGCACGATTATCTACGGCAACACATCAAAGGCTGTAAATGACAAAGTTCTCTCTGATTCTCTCTCCTCTGATCTCGAGCGCGTGGTTCAGTGGGGGAAGACGTAACTTGTTACCTTTAATGCATCTAAAACCAAACTCCTATCTATACATCATCAACGCTCTGATCTCCATCTGGCATGGATTGAAATGGATGGCTCTCGTCTAGGAGAAGCCCCATGTTTTGACAAGCTTCTGTGTTTGTCGTTTACTCCTGATCTGAAATGGAACACGCACAGCGAGGCTGTTGCCAAGGTCGCTGAAAAGATGGTGGGATCCTTCTACCGCTCCAGAAGATATCTCACTACTGATGCAATTCTCTATCTATAGAAAAGCCAAGTACGTCCAAGGATGGAATACTGCTGCCATATCTGGGCAGGAGCTACTAAAAACAGCCTATCCTGACATGACAAAATAGACTTCGTGGCTTAGTGGGGGATGCCCTTTTCTCTACCCTGCAACCTCTCTCCCACAGAAGAGACGTTGCGAGCCTATCATTGTTTTATCGTCATTTCCATGGCAGATGCTCGTCTGAATACCAATCTCTGGTCCCCCTCTCCAATCCTTCACGAAAAACACCCGTCTAGCTGAATCCACTGTGAAAAATTTCCCCCACTCTTTATCTGTGCCTAAATCAAAACGTGGATTCCATGAACAAAGCTTCTTACTTTGAACTACACGCCTGTGGAACTCTGTTCATTCTGCTTGCTTCAACCTGACTACAACTTGGATGTCTTCAAGTCCGACGTTAATAAATTCCTAATGAACACCCTCTTAAGTAAACACTTCATTAAATCTCCACACTAACGTACTGTACTTGCAATAACCCTTATCCCTCAGTGGCTTCCGGGCCTTGATAAGTGGTGAGCACCGTGTAAAAAAAACAAACTAATAAACTCCTCCGATAATTTTGGGTCTAAATACTTAAATTTTAGATGTAGGTTACTTAGACATGGATCTAACTTTTAATTTTATTTAGCCCCAAAACAATAAAAGATAAGGGGTCCAAATGGGGTCAAAGTTTAAAAAAATGTAACCTCCACGGTCTCTACAAAATTTCTCAGGAAATTATTGGTTTAAATTGAATTTTCTTATGAATTGTATTTAGATAATTCAATCTTTTTAATTGGTATTTAGCCAAAAATTTGGCTGCCAAAATGTCAAAGTTTTTGAAAGATTTGACATTTGCGATCTCTATCAAACTATTCAGCCAATGTTTTGTCTAAGCATTTTACATAAAGTGTATTCATAATGATTTTAATTCGGTTTTGGTTGATAATTTGTCGGTTTAAGTTAAGAGAGTTAATCTTTACATACTCTACCAAACTCCTCCGCCAATTTGGGGTCTAAATATATTTTTAGATGTAGGTTACCTGGACATGAATAAAACTGTTACTATATATATATATATATATATATATATATATATATATGAGTTTAACGATGTTTTTTTTATATATATATATATATACATATATATATATATATATATATATATATATATATATATATATATATGCAGCAGCCACCAATAGCGTAGTGGTTAAAAGACTTGACTGTCGTACAAACGGCCGGGTTTCAAGCCTGGCTTGAGGTAGTTGCCTGCCTAGCCACACTGATGAGCTGTAAAACAGCGAAACAGTACTGTATGTGGATGACTGTATATATATATATATATATATATATATACACCTTATAACTACTTAATTTACTCACATAAAATTAATATACGAAAGTATAGATTTATGCGTAAACTTTAAACTACGTAGGTAGAGCTAGTTAGTAAGTTATAAAATGTATATGGCGATTAAGCTACACTGAATATTCCGCGTTTCATCCATTCTAGTATTCTTCAGGCTTATGCGCATAAGCCTGAAGAATCCTAGGGTGGATGAAACGCGGAATATTCAGTGTAGCTTAATCGTCATATACATATTATAACTTACTATATATATATATATATATATATATATATATATATATATAAAGTTATGAACAGTATATAGAGCCCGAGCAAAGCCGGGCGTAACAGTATATATACATATATATATATATATATATATATATATATATATATATATATATATATATGTGTGTGTGTGTGTGTGTGTGTGTGTGGGGATAAATATGCTTTACATCCTTAGAATATATACCGATCCTTATTTAAGAAGCTCAATGCAATTAAAGAGCAATGATGTTGACCATCTTACAATTTCATTCGTTTTTCAGTTGACATTTACAAGTCTTTACAGTATCTGTTTCGTAACATTAAATCAATCACTTAATTGTTATATAAATGATTGAATCTATTTGTCCTATACTCGCCAGAAGAAATAACACCAATCAATTCATCAAAAGAGATACAATGCGTTTTGACATGATTAAAAATCCGAAAATTTGAAGAAAAGCTGTAAAAACCTCATGGTATTTTTACATTATGCCATTTTAAATTTAGAAAGTAGGTCACTAAAACCCTACTATTCGTACTAAAAAAATCAATTAATTTAGTTATATTCTTCCTGAAAGGTTCTATTTATTAATTATTAAATCTATTATTTACAAATTAATATATCTTTACTGACCAAAAAACATCAATAATTATAATCTGTTATACATGTTTGCATATAAAAAAAACACAACATGTTTCCAATTTCTCGTTAAATTATTTAATAATCTGAATTAAATACTATACATAACTAAACTCTCATAGCTGTTATCATCTAATTTAATGCTTCATAAATTATAATTCGTAGTATTACTTAATTCTTAATCTATCATTTTATTTAGTTGAAATTTATAATTTAGCTATGTAATTCAATATTATAACTAGATTAATTTATTGAAATAAATAAGCAGTGTATGATAAACTTTTGTCAAAGAACACCCTGGCGAAAATATAAAAGGTTTTGATAAATAGTTTAGAAGAAAATATATTAAACTCTCATAAGATTATAATTTAAGCATTTTTTATATAGATAAACATTCCATATAAAATATCATCAGCTGAAAAGAAAAATAGAATAGTCATCGTGACATTACATATACTAATTAAATAAACAAATGTATTTTGATAATGAAGGCAAACACGATGCCGGATACAAGTTGATTTGTAATTTAAACGAACCATTAAGATAAGTATGATAATATATCTTACATAATAAATTAATATTAAATTGAACAGTAAGAAATAAAGCATATAATTATATTCTATAATTAGATGTGAATTAAAAATCAAATATTAAATTAGAATATAGTTTATTATTTAATTAAAATGTTATAACTCCTGGATTGAGCGCAATGTTTGGGCATGCGAAGTACTAGTTTTCTAAAAATATTAATTTGGAGATGGGGGGTAAATTTGAGATAATCATAAAAATAAAAGTATAAATAGAATTAAATCTCTAATATACACAAAAAACAATGTATATGGTGAAACAAGTAATTGTTATAAGATATATATGTTGACTCAAAAATTTAAGCCAAATAAGTTAGTTGTTTAAATGGGTATAAAAATGATGTGGTAGAATCTACCTAATTAGCATATGTGGAGTATCAGCTATATAAATATGGTTGGTACCATAAAGACGGCAGAGACCCATCGAGAGACTCAGCGAGAGACACACGATCAAGAGTCAACGACCACCCATCCGACACTTTCTCCCAGGGACAGTCTACTTATGACTACACCAATGGGATATACATAAATATTGTATATACTTTCTTGCTTTCACTATAACTGGTCTTGTTTATTTTGTGTTGTAGTTATTTATTCCCCGTATTCAGTCGATGTTCAACAATTGCTACAAAGGATTCAGAACTTTATGGTTTTTAAAAGTAGTTAAAAAAAAAGGACTAAGGAATAAGGAACACTAACAACGGTGACTTTCAATTGAAAAACAAAGTTATCTGCAGTGATACACCTTAAAACTGGTTCGATTACTAAAACCTACATAGAATTAAAGTACGCACAAATACACCATGTCAACTTTTAAAAGGTAACAAACTTTTAAAAAAATGTATTTTTGGTTTGTGCAATTCCATAGTGATGAATTTACCTCCGATAATAAATCAAAATCAGAGATTTCTCGTTAAAATACGGGAACAGAAGTACAGTGAAAAAAGAAAGAACGAACAATGAGCAATTTCTAAAAAGAAGTTATAAAATGTCTTTTTTGTGTGTTGCAAGTGAAATAATTCATGCTTGCAGAAAGAAAAAAATCACCGACAGACTCTGTTCACAAAATATAAAAGAATATCAACAGTTGTTTTATCACGGACTTACAGATGTAAAACTCTAGACATGAAATAAAAAAAGACGTCAGTTGGTTCAATTATTTTGTTCGACTTATATTTGTGGCTTACACAAACGATTAATACATTCATTGTTGCATATATATTATTATCTAAACATGAACGAATTCTCCAAAGTAATGGCAGAATTATTCAAAACACAGCAAGAAAGTCAACAGCGTCAACATGAACAGTAATAAGGGGAGAACAGATAACGCAGCAAAAATATCAAGGAAAAAACAAATGAATAGAGTGCTTTCTTGTTGCAAAAACAAGACGAAAGACAGACAAAATTAAAAGAAAAACAGAAATAACGGTTCGCACTCCTGCAATTAAAGAACGGTAAAGGTCATAAAAATTCCAAAAAAGAACAAAGAGAATTTCAAACCGAATACACAAAACAGTAATGTCACTGTCCGAGGAATAGCAGAGCAATCATTTAGATATTCAAAGGCTAACCCTGGAGAAATTAACCAACAACCAGGCAAATGAAGGAAATTCTACATATTCTAATAGCACGAAAAGTCTACGTACAGTGGAACATAGTATATTTGTAGATTTTATTCTAGGAAAACAAGTGAGTTCGAATTCTAGGAGAGGGTTAAATGGCTAAAGGACATATTGGACCAAATGTTACAAGAAAAGGTCCCATTTTCTTGTAAGTAAGAAAAACATTAGATGAGTAAAAATGAGATTAGATAGACCGAGATTCGAACCTTGTAAGCAAGGTTAAGAAATAGGGCCAGGAATGGAATGTAGTATTTCGATTGTTCAGTTTTCACATAAAATAGTTTAGATATGTTGATTGTTCAATTCTTTTATGAAAACCGAATTAAAATAAAGTCAGTTAGAAGAATAAGCAATAAAAAATTAAAAACATATTAAAAAATGTTAGGTCGCAAAATAGGTTAGTAAGAATTCTTGTCTGCAGATATGTGCGAAGCACGCATATTCAGGCCACGTGGTTCATGCACGTTTTAGGATATGCGTATGACGTCATGGCAGAAATGAATTCTCAATATAGGAGCTAGAGTCGAAGATTAGTTGGACAGACGGAGACAGAGTTGGAGACAAAGATAGGAGACAAAGATAGGAGATAGAGCTGACATTGAGCAGAAGAGGGTCCCCCTTTGGAGGCGAGGGAAGAAGTTTTAATCATGTAGTCAACTTTGAATTCCTGGATGTCCTAATCATTGCGACCTGTCAAATGTAATAAAAGAACACATATTTTGTAACTGCGTCTTGTGTCATCTTTCTACCAAATTGAAGGTAATATGTAATAATCTTAATATGAACATTGTCTCCCTCATCGTAATGAACTTTGTGTATAACTCATCTAAGTAATGACTGCCTCCTCTAGTTATATAAGAACTGATCACCTTCCCTCAACTCTCCTACGAGATATGCTATAAGAAACCACAGACAGTAAAATGTATAAATGTCGTTCTCCTTCTCTCTTCTATGTCTTCCCCTCATCAATATGAATGCTCCTATGCAACACAAATATATCGCTTAGGCATGATATCTATGTATGAATGTTTCTAAATCCGATGATCAGGATTACTTAGTATATGCGTCTATAGTAACTAGACATCGTGAAAACTTCAGATTGGAAGAGATTACTGTGGAGGATTTTGAAGTGCTTAATTTTCGTTCATGGGCTAGTATCAAGTAAGTGTTCCGGAATAAGGCGGAGAGTTTCGTCTAAATTCGAATCTGAACAGAACCTTACCTTGCAGAAATTAGCAAAGGAGTGCAAGCGGGCCGTAGGAGTCACCAAAAATCAAAGAAGCTGGTATTCTTTTATTAAAAAATATTAAAAAAACAGTCCAAATATCCATCAGCCAGGAATTGGGGTAAAAAAATTGGCGTATTATAAAAAATGCAAGAAAATTTAAATAAAAAGAATGACGATGAACGATATAATTACAGACGCTGCAACGACAACGAAAGACACTGGAAGGTAAATTGCCCATTTAGAAATAAGAACTGTTTCGTTTGCTACAAGAATGGACACAAAAGTCGGTGTTGTAAAACGAAAAGAGTTATTTGCCGAATTAAACAAAAAAGTTCAAATATCAAATTAGACAGACATTTGAAGACATATGTTACGACTGAAATATTTAGAAAAAATATCAAATTTCATCTCGATTCAAAGCAGATCTGACAATAATGCACTACAAAACATGGACATTTGTAGAGGCGAGTTTTTTTTACATAGGCGTCACCACTTATCAAGACCGATAGGCCACTCAAGGATAAGGGTTAAAGATTGTACAGCAGTCAAAAGGACAATATAGTAATTGATAGTAATGGAAGTTCGGTAAATTTGTTAACTTAAGTGGAACGGCTCATCAGAAACTTGTTCACGTTGGACTTGAAGACAACCATATAGACAGCTGGAGCGCAGGAAAACGAAAGACAATTCCACAGAAGTGCAGTTCTAAGAAAGAAGTTTTGATCATGGAATCTATGTTTAGGTTTAGGCACAGATAAAGAGCGTGGGGAATTATTGATAGTGTTTTCAGCTAGACGAGTGTTTCTTGTGAAAGTTTGGCGAGGGGGACCATAGATTTAATCTCAGTCGAACACTTTCCATGAAAATAACGGTACAGCAAAGACAAACTAGCAACATCTCTTTTGTGAGATAGAGGTTGCAGCGCAACGAAAAGGACATCTCCCACCAGGCCACGAAGTCTGTTTTGAACCCTATCAAGGCAGGGCAAGTCTTTTCTAGCAGCTCCTACCCATATGTGGCAACAGTATTCCATCCTTGGACGTATCTGGCTCTTATATAAATAGATAATTGCACCAGCAGTGAGATATCTACTGGATCGAAAGAAGGATCCGACCATTTTTCCAGCAACCTTGACAACAGATTTGATATACGTATTCCATTTAAGATCAGGAGTAGCGGTCAAGCCCAAAAGCCTGTCAAAACTTGAGCCCCCCAAGACGAGAGCCATTAATTTTAATTGATGCCAGATGGGGTTCAGAACATTGATTATGTAAAGATAGAAGCTTGGTTTCAGATGCATTGAAAGTAACCAGCCACTCCTCTCCCCATTGTACAACGTGATCAAGATCAGAGGAGAGAGAATCGGAAAAAAATGGTCGTTTATTGTCTTAGATATGCTACCATAGATGGTAGTGTCGTCAGCAAAAATGTCTACGAATGATGTAAGGATTTGATTTGGAAGATCATTAATGTAGATCAGGAAAAGACTTGGTCCCAGGATGGACCCTTAAGGGACTCCAGCATTAACACTGTAAGCTTCTGATTTTTACCCATCAACTACTATTATGAACCTATCTGAGAGAAATGATTTAATAATTGAGAAGACATTTTCAGCTATAGCATAGATGGAGATCTTGTGAAGTAAACCTTTATGCCATACCCTATCAAAGGCCTTACTTAGAACAATATTCCTAGAAAGATAGCCTCTGTCTAGAGATTTACTAATCCTATGAGATATAAATGTAAGCACATCTGCTGCAGATCTAGCAAAACGGAAACTATATTGTGTGTCACTAAGGAGGTTATTTTTCTTGAGATGGTTGATTAATTCTGTATTTAACACAGATTCCAGCAACTTACTCATCACGCACAGGAAACCTATTGGCCTGTAATGAGAGGGGGATGAACGATTACCTGGATTCTTAAATACAGGGCATACTGATGCGATTTTCCAGGGTGATGGGAAGCAATTCTCTTTAGGACAAGTTTAAACAGTTTTGTAAGTATGGGCGCTAGTTCTGATGGAAGTTTTTTGAGTACTATAATTGGAATACCGTCATGGCCGGTTGCTTTACTGGAATCAAGGTTTTTGATTAGCTTGGCAACATCACGTACAGATAATTGTACATCACATAACGTGTTTCCTGATACAGGAGGAAATATTGAGCTTGGCCGTCTTGGTCGCAAAGGGTAGAATTAGCTGCAAAGAGACTTTGGCTTTGTCTGATGCTGACAAGATTACTACAGGTCCATTGATGATAGTTGGGATAGAGCACACGCTTCTGTACAGGATTGTGTTTGCTATTTGCCAAAAATGGTGGGAACCAAGCCGGTGTTCAGCTACTTTGGACTTGATCGACTAAGCATATAACTCTCTTGCATTCTTTATTATTTTCTTACAATGGTTGCAGGCAGTCATGAAAGCGACTTTAGATCTATATCTATTTACATCTATTACGCTGAAAGCAGTGGAAAAAGTGATTTCTGTGCGCAATAGCAGCAGCACATTCTGGAGAAAACCATGTCTGGCTGTTCGGTTTTGCTGGAACTTTTTCGAGGGTATGAAATGGTCATACCTACAATTAACTATTTCGTCAGTTCTGATACCCTAGACAACGCATTCTTTTTAAACATGGAACGCAGAGGAAGATCCGATATAAATGTACGGAAACTACACTAGTCACCCATAGTATACCGATATACTGTACAATGGAGAGGTACGTCTGATGACTTATTACATTGCATTTTTATCTTAATTGATACAACTGAGTGGTCGGAAGATCCAAGAGGAGACAGAACGGAAACTGAACATAGTTCAGGGCAAGTTGTCAGAAAAAAGGTCTAGGAGACTCGCATATTGGCCCTCATTGTCGGGCGCACGGGTGGGTTCGTGAACAATCTGAGTGAGGTCATATAAGCAATGGAGAAATCATGACAGAACCTCCCCTCATCGTCGGTCTTGTTTGAGTGGGTCAACCATTCCACATTGTGAACATTGAAGTCTTCACATACGTGAATGTTAGCTGAAGGATAAGCTGATAGAACTTGGTCAATTTTCTCAGATATGCTTTTGAAGATAGTAACTCCGCTGTTATGGGGGCGATAGAGAGTAACTATAAATGCGGTAGTGTGAGCTAGTGCAACCCGGAAGCACATATAGGGTAAGTCAGGATCTTCTCTGGAGATGTCCCTACCACATGGAAAGCCATCTTTAATATAGACACATATTCCATGCCCATGGCGATCTTGGGGGTCAGATTTGGAAGTTAAGTTAGAGTATCCTTTAATTACGTACTCATTTAGGGAAATAGTCTGTCCAATTCCGGTTTCGCTTAAAAATAAAAGGTCTCGTTTAGTCTCCTGTAATTGCGCTTCAACCTCTGGAAGGTTAGAACGTAGGCCTCTGATGTTTGAGAAGGAGACATGGTAGTGGGGATTTTAAGTTGTACTTCCCATGAAGCTTAACGGGATCGTTAAAAACATAAAAGTTTTTATGCTGAAAAGTGGAGATAATTTGTCGGGTACGGATTTCATTGAAGCGTTCGAATTGTGGGATAAACCTCTGCAGAAAATAGAAAGTAACACACAAACAAGACAGGACACTAAAAAAGAATTAAAGAAAAAATTTCGGAAATTTTTACACTTGTCTTGGAAGATGTAACAAATTCCAAGCGAAATATGAGCTCGAGGAAAATACTATGCTATTTTTCAAAGAAACGTAACGTTTCTTTCACAAGAGTAGAACAAAATTTACGAAGAACTTGATGGATTGGAAAAACATGGGAATTATTCCGAAATTAGAAACTAATTCATGGGCTGCCCCGATTGTGTGCATCAAAAAGAAGTCAAAAGAAATCAGAGTCTGTGCAGACTTTTCGACAGGTGTATACTCGGTGATTAAGGATTACCATTACCTGCGGCCGAGTCCAGAGAGGATTTTCAACAGGCTAAATGGCGGATATCTATTTTCAGAAATCGACTTATCGGACACTTATATCCAAATTCCCGTCAGAGAGGAACATTCGAAGTTACTAAGGATGAGCAGCCATCTTCCGTTTAGTATTAAAGTGGCACTTGCCATTTTCCAACAAGCGATAGAGGTCATGGTGAATGATTTGGTCTTTGCGTGCTCCTACTTAGACGGCATCATAGGAGCGCAACAGTCGACGAACATCTGGAGCATCTCATTCAAGTATTCAAAAAATAAAATTCAGCACTTTGGGTGTTTAGGTCAAAGAGTTAAAGTGCGAATTTTGTTTGGAGAAAATTAAATATTTAGGATACATAATAAACAAAAATTGCTGACGACCAGATTCGAATAAGTCCATTGTAATTAGCTACATGCCAGCGCCCACTAACCTGGCGATGCGACAAAGTTTTCCTGGGCTCGCTAATTACTATCAAGCGTCCATTGAAGGAATGAACGATTTAAAAGTTCCGCTGAGTGCACTATTTAAACAAGTTTATCAGGGTTTAACGTAGCAATAATTGAAAAATAGTAATTAAAGTTATGATACTATAATCTATAAAGCTTGCTAGCCTGGGGGTCTGCCGAGGATACGTCAAATTTTCCCACACGAATGATCTTCTCCATGAGGGAAATAGAATTTTGTACATAAATTTTAGTGTTGTAAATGAATGAAGACATAAACAAACCTCTTTCAAAGGCTTTATTGAAACTAATTCACTAAAGCAAGGGAGAAAGAACTCATTATTTTAAAGAAAAAGGAACGCGTGCAAACTCATGTGGCAAGAAACTGAATTTGCATATCTTTTTTTTTAATAGTAAGAATTTAAATGAGAATGTTTCAAACAGTAAGAACAAAATAATTTAAATGAAAATATTACAAGCATGACGATAGTATACCGGATGAGGCGAATGATCCTATAGAATTTATTTATGAACCTTTTCAAGTGGAACCTCCGTAAAATTCTCCTGAACCGATACGATTCGGTAGGAAACGAAAGTTCACGGACACATTGGACGTTAATCTAAAACGTAATCGATATCAAAAATTACACTCATGGACATATTTATATAAAGTATACAAATAGGAAAATACGACGAAAATACCCCATAATCATCATTCCATATATGAAACCATTTTGAAATCCAAAAGGGACACCAATGCTTAGGAGGGTGTATTGTCGTAGGATCTACCTAATTAGCATACGTGGAATATATATATATATATATATATATATATATATATATGGTTGCTACCGTAAATACAGGAGAGACCCTGTAGAGACTCAGCAAGACAGGAGATAGACCACCGAGCCGACACTTTCTCCCAAGGACGGTCTCCCCATGTCTATACCAAAGGCCACTGTATATTTTCTTGCTTTCAATATATATGTTCTACTTTACTTCTGTGTTGTAGTTTTTTATTCTATGTGCTCAGTCGAGCCTAAAAAAACTAGTTATAATAAAGTATATCCATGGAATAAGTTAAACATTAATTATAGTTAACCATTTATATATATATATATATATATATATATATATATATATATATATATATAGTTGAAAAAACTGTTTGTACAAACTGTAGTATTGGGAATCCCAGCTTAATTGCTATATAGGTAGTTTTAGAAATAGAAAATTACTAAACGTCTATAATTTTATTTCGGAACTTATAGGTTAAGTCTAAAATTTAAAGGGTAGGAGAAGGTAAAGTAAAGGTAAATGGTAGGTAAGTGTAATATATAATATTATGTCTAAACAATATTAATAATGTTTAATTAATTAAAAGTTAAATAAGATTAGATTTCATCTAAATATGGATTTAACTAATTAAATAAACATAATCTTATGTGAGTAGTATATTTTCCAATCTATTCATAAGGAGAATTAGCATATGGTCAATGTTAAACTGCAATTATTCTTTACTATATAACTAGTTCGAGTAATGCTTATTAATGCTTTATTGTAGAATAGTAGATTAGTAGAAATACGCGAAATGCGAACTTTAAAATATTAATTTAAAAATAATATACTATTGATAAATTTAAGGTGGAATTAATGAAGAAGTAAGGACTAATTAATTTATAATTCGATATTTAGCAGAAATGAATTATCGATTAAATTCATAAATATAATATTATATAATGAAATGATTTTAATATTAACATTTTATATTCAACTTAAAAGTTAATTGATTCATTATATCACTGATTTGGTTGGTTGGTTGGTTTACGGCATATCAGCCCTTTTCAGGTTATTTAATGCCGAATCCAAAGATTTTGAAGAACATTTTTTTAATAGGATATATTTTTTGTTTTCAAGTCGCTTTCTATTTAACCCATAGTTGGGACCCTAACAGGTACTACCACTCCGGGTCAGAGTGGACCTGGGAGCAATGATGATTAAAGGGTGGCTGCACACTCCCCAAACCCGAAAGCTGGGGCCTAACCATCGGATATAGTTTAAGGTCATAGCCAGGACCACTTATATCAATGAATTATTCAATAAATAATATTAACTTTAGGACGTTAGAACTGTATAAATATTACTTATTAGGAAATTTGAAAGTGAATGTGTTTAGTATGATAAAAGACTGAATAGTAAGTACACCGGGTTGGTATACCTATCTTTTGTTCAAAGAGCGATAACTCTGTTATACTAAAAGTTAAACTATATGTTTGCCTTTCATCGCTAACGTAAACAATTATGGAACTGAATTATATTGCGAAGTTATAAATTTCAACTAAATAAGATTATAGCTATAGAATTGGATAATACTAATAATTATAATTTCTGAAGTAATAAATGTAATTATAACGGTTATGAGAGCTTAGTTATGTATAGTTTTAAATTCAAATTAATAAATAATTTAATATAATCAGAAATTGGAAAAAAAAAGTTGTTTTTTATTTGTTTTCGTACACGCAAACATGTGTAATAGATTATAATTATTGATCTTGTTTCGGTACATATGGATATATTAATTTATTAATAATAGATTTTTTTATTACGAATAGGTGGGTTTTCGTTAGTTGATTTCTAAATTCCAAATGGCATAATGTAAACATATTATAAGGTATTCACAACTTCTCTTCCAATTTTCGGATTTTAATCAAGCCAAAACGCACTGTATCTCTTGATGAATTGATTGTTATTATTTCTTCGAATGACTTCAGGGAAAATAGATTCACTGATTTATATAATAATTAAGTGATTGATTTTGTGTAACGAAACAGATACTGTGTAGAATTATAAATGTTAACTGAATAAAAGAATAAAATTGTATAATGGTCAACATCATTTACTTTGGAATATAGGCTTTTGTCAGTCAGTCATTATATATATATATATACATATATATATATGTATATATGTATATACTATTATATAAAAGTCATTCTATGTGTGAGTTCATTTTTCATAGGTTCCGAAACGACTCAATATGTGTCTTGCAGATTTTACGCAAAGGTAATTTATATGTCTGGCAGTGTTCTAAGTGTTTTATACATAAATTATTCCGATAAATATCGAAAATTTAACTAATTCTATCCTTAGAATAGGCTTTCTTTCTCATAGATAAAAATTCTTAGAGGGTGATATTTTACGTTACGAAGGCCAAGGAGGATAATTTTCAACAAATGATTATTTCTCAAAAAATAAAACAATTATTGCCATCTAGGTATATAGCTCAGTGGTAGAGCTGTTCATTTTATTTTATATTTTTTCTTATTAAAGAGTTCAATTTATGATAAAAGGGATAGGAACCATTTTAAATCGTTGCAAATCATTTCTTCGTTTGCATATTTTAAACTTGAACAGAAGTGACTTTTCCAGGGCATTCCTCGTCAAATGCAAATATTAGCTGACATTATATTTTAAACAAATACTGACGGATTTTGATGAATATTTATTTATTTATTTCAAATTAGTCTAACGAGCAAATTATTTTTGTAATATATAATATCCAAAGGAGAATTTATTTTCTAATAATACATTCGAAATCCGCATAAAATAAAACATAAAGTTAAAGCGTAGTGTACGACCGGGCAACGCCGGCCATCCAACTAGCATATACATTTATATATATATATATATATATATATATATATATATATATATATGTGTGTGTGTGTGTGTTAGCCACACTAATAAGCTGTAAAACAGCGAAATAGTACTGTATGTGGATTATATATATATATTTATATATATATATATATATGTGTGTGTGTGTGTGTGTGTGTCTATGCATATATATTTAGGCAGCTTTTTTTAGGCATATGTTATTAAATGAAATAGAAGTTTTTGCTGTGTGTCCATATATGCATTGTAACTATAAACAAGTTTCCGAAAAAAAAGTCTTTTTTAGGTTTAAACTTATGATATAAAAAAATGTAGCTGTGTCTGTATTTTTGTTCAATATAGTAACTCAACAAAAACATTTTTAATATACAACAAATATTTAAGCACAAAATCGTTTACGTGCAATCGCACCCCCTTCTGAATATATAGATTAAGCCAGCATTTCCTGGAATTTCCTGGATAGAGCCAATAAAAGTAGTGAGACGTTTCTCATACAGGGTAAAAGATCCTACTTAATGAAATATATTAGATAAGTTCGGATTAAATATATTACTATTGAGAAAATAGGACATACTATTTTGGTATTAAAAAAAACAGTTATAATACTTCTAGTTATATTATTCAATTTCTTGTGTATTCATTTTCTCAGGTCTATATAATATTCAATAAGAAAGCCATATAAACCAGCGAAAGTGCAAAACGAATATAAACGCAACGTGACATGGTTTTCTGGCAATCTCGCTTTTTACATTTCTCACTCGGTAAAATTTGGATGAATGTCTACTGCTAATTCCTTTTGACCTCGATTTGATTTTCCGTCATTTGAAATAGTCACAAAATATTACGAACTACCACTCGATAATAAAACCATATGCATATTTATTTTCACAGATTTTGAACATTATAAATCGATTATCAGTCGATGTTTTGTCTTTCAGATGTCTTACGTAAATAATCGGAAATGATCGAATTGTTTATCCCATCACTCGTCAAGAAAAACAGACAAAACATTCAATTATATTATATGGAAAAATGCGCGCATGAAAAGTAATATTCTTAAGATTTTATTAAACCTGGAAAAGTAAAGGACAAGAAATTCAACCTGGAAAAGTAAAGAACAAGATATTCTAGTAAAGTAAAAAATAAGAATTTTTTAGACTTAAAATATTGCAGCTAAAAATAAAATTTGAATATTGATAAATATTTTATTTATTATTTGCATATGTTGTTGTTTATTGTTGAGTTAGAAAGCGTGTCAGTCGCTGGATTGAACTTATTTCCCCCCTATTATTTGCATATATTAATGTAGTGAAAATTGTTTGAATAAAATTAATTCATTAGTTAGTTAGTTAGTAGATGGAATTAATAATTTTATAATTTACATAAAAATTAATAATTTTATTATATCATAATTAGGATCTTTTAATTCTTTCTAACTCAACAATAAACAACAACATATGCAAATAATAAATAAAATATTTATCAATATTCAAATTTTATTTTTAGCTGCAATATTTTAAGTCTAAAAAATTCTTATTTTTTACTTTACTAGAGTATCTTGTTCTTTACTTTTCCAGGTTGAATTTCTTGTCCTTTACTTTTCCAGGTTTAATAAAATCTTAAGAATATTACTTTTCATGCGCGCATTTTTCCATATAATCCATGATTTTTCCAGGCATTGCTATTGTATTAATATATAAATTTATAATATTTCTTAATGATTGTCAAAAAAAATTAGCTCTCAAACACACATTTATGCAATATTTATCATTCAATCGCAGTAGTTCCGAGCCAGGGTCTCTACCGAGATTGCGGTTCATGAATTCATGATCTGTATAGAGCGTAAACTAACAAAAAAGAAGATGCACTCGGTGTCTTTTTAGATATCATTGGAGCTTTTGACAACATACCTTTCAGTAGTATGTTCAAGTCGCTACGAGAACTCAATGTGCCACCAGTACTCATCCGATGGATTGAGTATATGGTGAGGCACAGAACAGTTCAAGTAGAACTACTGAGGGCAACTGTTAAAAGGGAAGTAGTTAAATGAAGCCCCCAAAGTGGGATTTTATCACCTTTACTATGGAACTGTACGCTGAATCCTCTTTTAAAGGAGTTTAAAAATAGGAATATTTATGCCCATGCTGCTGCTGATGACATCGCAGTGCTGGTCGCGGGTTCAAAAGCATCATTGGTCAGACGCATTGCCAAAATGGGACTACATTTTTAATCAAATGTGATAACGAAAAATTTGAGTTCATTCAAAGAATATGTATATCATAGAATTCACTAATATTTTTAATCGATAAATTCACCATTTTTTGCCATAAAATCATAAGGAGAGTTAAAAAAAATTATTTATTAAAAAAAAGTTCGGTTTTTTAATTATAAAAAAAAACGATACACGGGATTGAACCTAAAATCTTTCCACCAACCCCCGGTACTCTAACCGTTACGCTAACATGTCATATTGGCAAAATCGCAGTAAAAAATATTTATATACAAAAAAAGTTATGCAAAATAAAAAAAGCATTAGGCACTTATGTACTTACTCTCCTGTTTGTGAACCCACATATTTTGTTGTAACTTTTTTTCTACTTAACCAATTTTCGATTTTTTTTTTCAAAATGTAGCTAATGAGGTGTTCTATCAAACTATATAACCTGTTTGAAATTTGGTTGCGAACGTAATTAGTGGTGGGGGTTTGAATGTGTCTCGATTCATTCAATTTCGGACTTAAGCATATATTCAACCACTACCGTGGTTGAATGATATCGATATATTCAACCACTACCGTGGTTGAATGATATCGATTTAATCGGGAATTGCCATTTTTAAAAATTGCAAACAAATAGGAAATAGAAGCAAAATAATTCAAGCAAAATCAATCAAGCAAAAGCAAACACATTATTGATACCCAAACTTATTCCAAGTAAGTTAGGACTATGTCTTTTAAGGGTCAGTTAAGAGTTAGGGATAAATACAGCCTAGTATCAATTATTAAAAGTTAACGTTCTCGTTAAAAACAAGCTGTTTCTTTATATTTCTCGTAAAAAATATAACATTTAATAAAGGTAAGCGTACAGTAGGCGGTTTTCTTGCTTGAAAATTGTTCTGTTATTTTTCTTGTATGAACGCCGCTAGTTATGAATTTCACACCGGTTTACTTTTATTCGGATTTTCCCGACCTTTTATGTTATTCTGTATTGCAAAAAGTTTACTTTTTCTAGTTACAAGTCTGTATGACTAACTATTTTTTAATTATATTTTCACCCCAAACAAGGCACATTGCCACTTTGATGTAGGGGGCTACTATTACGGACACAGACTACAGGGGTAGTAGGTGGGGAGTTGTGCAGCAAGATATCGGTTCACGTTACACTTGAACTTCTACATGTCAGTACAGTTGGGGAAGCAGGGACCTGGAAAAGAATTCTGAAATCTAGCAGTTCTGGGGAAGAAACTACTGGAGTAGAAGGTTCTCTTACATCTAGGGATTTCTACTGAGAAGGGGATGGATTTTGCTGCTTGTCGGGTTTGTCGGGGTTTGTACGTAGAGGGGGTACAAGTGCTTGCAGTTCCTCGGAACATTCAATGTTAAAGTACTTGTAGAGCAGGCAGAGGGATGCTAACTTTCGTCGATGGGACAGATGATGACAGTTCAGGACGTATTAGGTTGACGACTCTCTTTTGAACCTTGTCTAGGAGTGAGAGACTAGTAGCAGATGCACCGGCACAAATATGACAACAATACTCCATACATTGGCGAATGGTTGCCTTATAGAGGTACAGGATACTTTCTGGCGTTAGTAGCTTTCTAGCACGGTAGAGAGAACCTTCCTTTTTCGCAGCGGTCCTGACAATGCTCTCAATGTAATTCTCAAACTCATGTCTCCTGTGAATGTTACGCCGAGGTGTTTAAAAGATGTGCTTTCAGAGTCTTTGGCAATTGCTATTGGTGGTAGAGAAGATTTCTTGTAGTTATTGAAGGAAACAAGTTTAGTCTTGGCAGCATTGAATGTAACCGTCCATTTTTCATAGCGATACAAGGTGCAATCAATAAGTTTCCAGACTTGTTTCGCATGAGCACTTTTCTTAATAGTACACATATGAAACTCTTCAAATTAATATCTGGCTGAAAGGTACTTATACCGTTGCAACAACTTCTAGAAGAACCCATTGAAGACCTCTTGTATGTGCGTGTCAATAACCCTTGTCACAGCTTTATCGTCTCGTAAATTCTCACATAACAACCCCTAAAAGGCTTTCCTTGAGCTTAGGGAATAACCAAAAGTCTCGGGGAGTAAGATCCGTACCGTAGAAGGGGTGAAAAATTGTTTTGATTCTCATTTTGGCCAAATCGTTTGTAACAAGCATGGCTTTGTGGACTGGTAAATTCGCGCAAGTCTTCCATATCTTTGATCAGTCATCTCATAAGATATATAGCAATATCATACTGTATTGTCAACAGTCTACGAGAATTTTAAATGCCTGTACAAAAACTTCAGGAAACTGATTGAAAGAATTTCAACATACAGATCTAAAAAAAATACTCGACATAATCTTCTTTTAACGAAGAGAAGAAAGCAAATAGCAATCTGTCCTTCTTGTATGAAATACATTCTGAAAAAAAGTATTCACTTAATTTCAAAATAAACCCTTTTCTTTCTTTTTATCTTTCTTGTCTGATCGAGATTTTATTTCAAGATTATACACTTTTTTCCTATTCTTTTAAAATTTCACCAAATGAAAAGAAGGATTTTTATGAACATGAAAATTATTGCGAACCCTGGCAAGAATGGCCTTTTCGTATATATGTACCGAAGGGTTTGAACAATAAAATTAATTACCACCTAAAGTGATCTCTTAAAAAATAAAATGTTTGAGGAGATTAAAAAAACAAGTATTCTCTGTATTTTCAAATTATGACATTTAATCTCCTCCATAATCATAGTACCTATAAGTTATAATCGTTTCTTATCACTTTTAGTGAAAAATATTTTTAAGCTACTTTAATGACTTTCCTGATGGCATGATCTTCACATCGATCACTGTAGTCTTACTTTGCGATGATTTTCTAGAACATTTATGGTAGTTTTCAGAGGGAATTCTCACGAAAACGTAATAAAAATGACAAAAATTTATGTCTACTCTACTTAAATAAAATTTTAGTTAACTTGGAAAAAAAATATATATATATTGTGTACAGAAAGTTGTCAGTTGAGACAGATCATTGCTACCGTCAGTTTCAAGCCCGATAATAAGGCCCGTTTAAGGTATCCTTATCAAGCTCTCTTCAGCCAATATTCGCGTGATGAGGATACCTTAAACAGGCCTTATTATCGGGCTTGAAACCGAAGGTACCAATGATCTGTCTCAACTAACAACTTTCTGTACACAAAATATAAATACGCTCTTAAAATTTGGATTTTCCTTTTAATTGAGCACTCTGCTGGAATTCTTTTTCCAAAAAAACTAATCATATATATATATATATATATATATATATATAGAGAGAGAGAGAGAGAGAGAGAGGTAACTATCTATCCATATAAAGAGATAAGATTGTATATTATATGTATAATATTCGATCCTCTCTCTCTCTGGATATAACTATCTAACTCTCTCCCCCCTCTCTCTCTCTCTCTCTCTCTCTATATATATATATATATATATATATATATATATATATATATATGGATATATATTTAGTAAAACTGGTAATGAGTAAAAACCTGCAGAGAGTGCTCAATACTATTGACGAGTAAATATGTGTTTTATTTTTTATTACCGTTTTATCTGTTTAGTTACATATGTTTCGGATGTTGGACCATGTTTACGATCAAATAGCCTCGTAAGACTTTACAGAAATGGTTGTTAGTATTATGAAGAAGTGTTTTAGGGAAAAAACAAAGGTGGGGGTAAGAGATAATAAGGAGGTGGGAGAAGGGTATCGACAATATTTAAGTTTGGAAGGTTAAAATACATTAGATTGTAGTGTGAGTGTGGACTAGCAGGTTCAGGTAGGCATGGGTGGAGATATATAGATATAGGGAGAGAAGGGGGAGAGAGAGGGTGGTAAAGTAAACAAAAAAAACGGGTAAGGAGAGGAGGGGGAAGGGGTTTCAATTTTTAAATTAAAAAAATGTGACTGCTTTTTGGTTGTTTAGCCAGGTATATGAAGGTGATGAGAGAGAGAGAGAGAGAGAGCGAGAGAGAAAGAGAGGGACAGGGAGAGAAAGGGTTTGTGTAAGTGTCATATGTGTTTGACAAGTAAAAGGTTCCATTTAGAATCGCCATAAGTCGACTTGTTCGTTTCAGGTGACAATGAGTTTATTTAGGTAGTTAAGGATTAATACATATGGCAACGCACGCGGAAATACGCATACATACAGGCACATACATATGTACGTTTCTACACATCCACATACAGACACATGCACATATACATACACATATATATATATAAACAATGTATATGCAGACATACATGCATCTATATGCAGACATACACACGCATACGCACAACTCCTATACACATATACATACTCATATACATAAAAATGCATATATACATATATATGTATATACACCTATATATATATACATATATGTGAAGATATAGATCCCCAGTAAGAAGCAGATGTACATATGATAATGATTGCAACGTCTTGTCAGACGAGTGCCACTCCCTCAGACATTTAAAATCCATGAGCCCAAATGTCAGAATGAGTATCTTTACAAATATGATGTTACAGAGTCTTAGCTTTGTACGACAGCTAAGTCTCTCTTACGGTTCAAAATGTTGAGATCCAGCAACAAGCAAGAGCAAGATAGCCAGCAACAAATTAAACTGCTGACCAGCTTAATGCGGGTACTGGTCTTCCACTTTATGGTTTTCTAAATCATAGATTTGCTTGTCCTAGAAAGGTTTCCTTCACCACGGCTTACGGGAGCCCTCTCTACCCCAATACACATATACACACAAAAATATACACGGTTCTAGTTGGCCGTTGACCTCGAAAAACGGTTCATTTGCCCTTTGGAAGGTCTTGTTTTTAAACCTTCAGGGAGACTAGCCGCCTTCCTCACCAAACAAGTAGGTGGGGGAACCAGTTTAGTCGCCGGTGACCCGACCATGAGGCAGGTAGTACTGGGTTACATGGTACCAGTAGCATATGACATGACATGACCTGACATATGTACATATACATACATACATACATATATACATACATACATGCATAATACATACATACACACATGCACCCATATACACGTAAATACAATTACATAAATACATATTCATAAAAATATAAATATAAGGCATATATATATATATATATATAGACATGTGTATATTTATACTAAGTAAATAAAGTAAAGTAAGGATAAATAAATAAATACACGGGTGTAGTTTATAATGCGAGGTTAGGTAGACGCATTGTAAGATATTTTAAAAACATTTTGTTGGTTTAATATTTAGGGGTCTGTATTGATTGGCTTTGCTTATTGGATAGGGATTAAGGTATTGTGTCTAGAAAAAAACATTAGGGATCTAGATAAAAGTAAGGATGGAGATAGGAATAGAGATAGAATAAATTACTAGATTGAGATATAAAAAAGGGGGAATAAATGTTAAAAGGTTAAATATTAATATTACGAGAGTGGTGGTTAAGTTATAATGAGTCAGGAGTTCTTGTAGTTCCGTTAAGTTCATATATATATATATATATATATATATATATATATATATATATATATGGGGTGGGCTCCTAACATGGTGCTTTGGGCAGTGGTTATGCTTAACTTTATTTTCAGTTTCAAATATGTTGTGGATATAGGCATATATATATATATATATATACATATAAACACATACATGCATATACACTAAGATATAGCTATACCTGTATACATACGTCCAGCCATGCATACACATAGATACACACACACACACATATATATATATATATATAGACACTAACACCCAGATTCACGCATACACATACATATGCACATATATATAGATATACAAATATACATTCATGTATATACACACGACCCATGGGCACATACATCCATACACGCGCACACAGAAACATATACATAAACACATATAAGGATACATATATATAGACCCAATCATGACCGCACATACACATGCAGATACATATGAAGTTACATGTACGTATCTCCCGTAAGATGTAGATGTACACATACATACATACATACACATACACGTACCCATATACACGTATATACAACCGTACAAATAAATATATTCATAAAAATATAAATATACACACATATATAGACATATATATATATGTCTATATATATACATATACATATATATATATATATATGAATGTTGGGCTGGATTAAATCCGACGATATGAAATAAAATGGAGGTGGAAGGACCTGAATACTCAACATTTCACCCGATTTATGCGGGCTTCTTCAAGAGGGATTCTTGAGGGTATTGCAAGTTCTCTCATAAAATGTATATATATATATATATATATATATGTATATATGACATCTAATTTACATAAGGAAAACACGCTGCTCTCCCCCATCATTATATATAGCCCCAATCCTCCGACTCTCTCGTCAATGACCATCCCTCTTGAAGAAGCCCGCATAAATCGGGCGAAACGTTGAATATTCAGGTCCTTGCACCTCCATTTTATTTCATATATATATATATACATATATATATATATATATAGAGAGAGAGAGAGAGAGAGAGAGACATGTGTATATCTATACTAAGTAAGTAAAGCAAAGTTAGGATAAATAAATAAAGAATAACTAATTAAGCGGGTGTAGTTAATAATGCGAGGTTAGGTAGACACATTGTAAGATATGTTCAAAATACATGTTGTTGGTTTAATATTTATGGGTCTTTATTGATTTGAATTGCTTATTGGATAGGAATTGAGTTATAATGTCAAGAAAAGAAAGTTTAAAAAGGGGGTATAAAGGTTTAAAGTTTAAAGATTATGCAACAGGGTTTCTTGCAGTTCCGTTAAGTTCATATATATATATTGGGTTTGCCCATAATATGGTGCTTTTGGTAGCGGTTATGCTTTACTTTATTTTCAATATCAAGCGTATTGTGGATATAGGCATATATACATATACAAACACATACATGCATGTAAATCCAGATGTAGCCACACCTGCATACATAGGTTCACCTATGCATATAGATACATATACATATATATATACAAACATTAACACGCAGATGCACGCATACACATATATGCACACATAGTCATAGATATATAAATATGTATTCATGTATATACACAACGACCCATGAGCACATATATCCATGCAGGCGCACATACAAACATATATATAAGCACACATAGAGATATATAAAGACCCAATCATGCCCGAACATACATACACATATACACATGAAGATACATGCACGCATACAGATAAGTAAGTAGGTGCGTCAAAGAAAAGAGTATTTCATGCATACCTACAAAAAAGTGCATATATATACGTGCAGATATCAATACAAATTGCAACATATGTACACCCATATAAATGTGGAGAGTTTTAGTAGTAATTAGTAAGGTAGTGGGGCGAAGTAGGATTCATGGATAGACGAATGTGTAGATGGGCAAGGTAATATAGGGTATGGGGCAGGTGGAGTAAGGGGATTTGGTTGTGTTGATGTTACAGAACCTATTTACTATGCCTCCCCACGGGACAGAGTTAGACACCAGGGTCGTTTTTTAACGTGGAGAAAAGGTACAAAAATAAAAATTGTCTCAGTCGTGAAGGATTTCTCCTCCACCGAAAGAGAACAAGAAATAGAAGTGCAGCATCTGAAGAACAGATACTACACTTTGATCTTAACCAGATGTGTCAGTAATTGGGTGTATGCGGTAGATGGATGTATTGTGCGTATTATTCAGCGTGACCAAAAGGATGTTGTCTGAAGAATGTTTCAGAAAGGTGTATAATTGCTGAGGAGGTGGGATTTGTAATGGCGATTCTAAATGGAACCTTTCACTTGTCAAACACGTATGACACTTACACAAACCCTTTCTCTCTCTCTTCCTCACTTTCTCTCTCTCCCCCTCTCTATCTCTCTCTCCAATCGCTTCCATATACCTGGCTAAACAATCAAAAAGCAGTCAAAATTTTAAAAGTTAAAAATCGAAAATCCTCCCTCTCCTCTCTTTACCCCCTCTCTTTTTTCTTTACCATCTTCTCTTCCCCCTTTCCTCCCCTTCCTATATCCATATATCTCCACCCACGCCTACCTGAATCTGCTACTCCCCATTCACACTACAATCTAATGTATTTTTACCTTCAAAACTTAAATATTGTCGATACCCTTCTCCCTCCCCCTTATTATCTCTTAACCTACTCTTTTTTCTCTAAAACACTTCTTCCAAATACTAACAACTATTTCTGTTTGATCGTAAACATGGTCCAACATCCGAGACATAGGTAACCAAACAGATAAAACGGTCATAAAACACACACACACACACACACACACACATATATATATATATATATATATATATATATATATATATATATGTGTGTGTGTGTGTGTGTTTAGTAAATAGGCAGGCTAAGTAATTGTTTCAATTATGGAATAAATATCGATTTCAATTAATGAATTAATATCGATTTTAATTATAGAATAAATATCGATTTCAATTGAATTTAGCACTGTTGTTGCTGGGATATTTTTTGCAATGGGAGTCATTCCCCTCTATCCTTAATTGCAGTTTACTAAGTGTTTGTACTAACAACATCCTTATCTTTTTCAATTATGATATCAACTAGCATTACCTATGGAAATCTCACGGTGGTTGAAAATAGTTAAAAAAATAGTTAAAACACAATCTAAATAAAATAAATAAAAAAAACAAAAAACAATAAATATTTTTTAGCAAATTCTTTTTTAACAATAAATTTTAGATTTTTTTGAATGAAAATGAAACCAAAAATTGTTTTGTTGTATTTCTGAATGATTTTTATATTAAGGAATATATCTCAATTCATTTGCACGTTTTTTTTTTCATTTTAAAAAGAAACTATAAATAAGCTTACAGTCTACTCTCAACGTTATTTTGTCTACTACATAATAATATGATTGTAGAAATTCCCCTCTGGATCAAAGTCACGTAACTTTTTAACAACAAATTCCACATACCAAGCGAATTCATCTAGACTGATAGCCACTATCTTATGTTGCTCACGACTGCCAATTCTGCCACATTCACTCTTGCTAATAAAACGTTACATTATATCCAATGAGAAACACCATCACAATCGCCCCATATACAGAGGAAGGAGTTCCTATTTTCTATCTTATTATTTAGTGCTCTCGCCGCTACCAGTTGATACCCGGACAAATTCTACATTTTCGTACCCTATATTGCTTGGACCGTCATTAACTCTGATTGTTACATACATATACATAGCATAATCTTTTCATTTTACACTACCTAATTAATGAATTCTCTACAGCATAATTCCGATTACTTCGATTAGCTGAGCTCTGACTATTCCCATATTCCGGAATAACAATCCTCCCAGTTTATAAATGAATGTTTATTATTGCGTCACTTACAAACATTATATGACACTTCTGGACGGCCTTTACAGAAAAGACAACTTCTTTTCTTAGTGAAATTGCCAAACATAGAATATCGTAGCCTGTGACATATTTAGGGGGTCCGTTGCCTTACACTAGGAAACTACTTACACATATGTACATCACTACGACTGCGACGAAGAGTTATTCGCCAGATACATAAACAAACTTATGAGATTACTAATTCTTTGCCAGTGAATATGTACGATACAACAATGGCATATATTCTTAAAAAATTGCCAACACCAATGTTGCACATAATTAGAACTTACTGCACTACTACTTTTTTACACTCCTATTCAATAGTAAACTCTTTTAAACATTTGTTTAACACTACAACATAAACAAAGGAATATTATTTATTTACGGCAAAATATAAATGTGCTTTTCGGATTTATTCAGTTAGAAATGAATGAAGCGGCGAACAATACATATTATGACAGACATGCATAGATTAAATTACTTAAAAATTTAAGAAAACGATAACCAACCAAAGCACATGAGTCATATATTTAGCATCAAGTATTATCTTATAGTTCGTTACTTTAAGAACAAACTAAGTGGTTACAGTGCCTTACAGAAACGTTTCATGTCTCGTTTATAACAACACATTAACGATTACTGTTGTTCGATCCTAATAAAAGCATTAAAATACATTTGCGCCGCAAAACTAATCCAGAACGGTTATTTGCCGCTCGTACTTTTCGAGGATGCACTCTTTTTATCGTATTTATTATAACATTTTAGAACTTATTTTTATTAGCTTATTATCACAGCAAGTATTATCAAGTACCCGGGCAATAAGACCATCAGGATTTATCATCCCCAAAAATAGTAAATGCAACACGAAAAAATTATACTTCACAAAATACGAAAATGTATTTTTTTAATTGCAGCACCACGACAACGACAATTTCAACACATCATCAAACTTACATTTTAACACGTGACTAAATTGAAAGAGTGCATTTCACTCTAAAAGGGCACAAAAATACAAATTGACTTGGTCTTGAAGGATTTATCCTCCCCTGATAGAGGTCAGAAAAGGTGAGATGCAGTGTCAGAACATATACTACACGATTTCGACCTCCTACACACATTTCTTGGTCTAGTAAAATGAAACTAGATGGTAAACATCCATTTATTTAAGATATTCTTCCGACATGACTGTCTGTACAGATATAACACGATGTGATAACACTAAGTAATATTATTTATTTGTCTGTGCATCTTTGATACTAAAGCAGATAGTAGATACAAAAAGTGTGTAGAAAATAAATATTAGTATTTTTATATAAATCAGAGTCCATGTTGTGAAGGTTCGTTTAAAACCCAGTCAACGACGTAAAAGTAATAAGATAATAATTTCAACCGACCGATTTTTCCAGGGCCTTTTTCTAATTAATCAGAATTGACATTTCCAGGGCATTAAACAAATAGTTGATACAAATCTTTTCCTAACTATTAAAGTGTATTATTATTAGCCATTTGGAATATTCCACTTTCCTTTAAAGCATGTTAGGCTCATAACGTTCGAGGCGACACTTGTGTAGGTAATAATGTTTTCACCTGAAATGCATAAGCATTTGTACTAATTTCAACATTACATACAAGGAGGTCGTACACTGCTGATCAAAAATATAAGACCATTTAAATATCTTTAAAAAAAAAACTTTTTGGAAGGAAGATTTTAAACTCTTCCGACTTAACGTTACTAATACTACAATCTTAAAGATTATGGAAACAGAAATGTACATTTCAAAAGTATTATTCAAAAATTTACATTTTTATTAATTAGGCTTTTTACACATGATGAAAATTAAAAATTGTCGAATTTTGGATTCAATCAGTCCGCCGTTAACTACGCAACGGACTGCATTTGATTATTGGCCGCCATCTTGGTTACTGCCAATTACTGATCTGAACTACGCCGCCATCTTTGTTACTGCCAACCGCATTTCATTCTTGGCCACCATCTTGGTTACGCCGCCATCTTTGTTCAACATGTCTCAAAACTAAAAAAATAACACTAAGTAATATTGTTTATTTGTCTGTGCATCTTGAATACTAAAGCAGATAGCAGATACAAAAAGTGTGTAGAAATGGTAATTCCTATGTTTTTTTTTTTTAGTTCGGTTAGAGATTAGCAATCACTGTGTAAAAGTGTTACCGTGCCTTAAGCAAGAAAACCAACCGAAGTTGAGTGCTCTCGAAATCAAGGCTTCCACAAGCAAGGTTTATCCCAGCGAACGATAGAAACTGTTATTTACAACTTTCTAAAGAACACTGAGAATTATGGAAAAGCAAAATCCTTGTGTAAGCCACCCCAAAATTTCTCCGACATTAAGTAGGAAAATCAGACAGGTTGTTATGAAGGACAGAGGACTATTTTCTAGTCAAATTAAGGCGGTTAAAGATGCTGACTGTAGTCCAATAACCATCAGCCGACATTTACAACAAAAAGGCATGGTAAATAAAAAGCGTAAGCAAATCCCTTTACTGCTTCCACGTCACAAAGTGGACTGCTTAAGATTTGGTCGTGAATACTAAACATGGGAGGTTGAGAAGTGGAAGAAAGTCCTGTTTTTATGAGAAAAACTCAATGTACATAGTCCTGATGGCTTCCAGCGATATTGACAAAAACACGACCCTTGTATTTTTCCACACGTCATAGTTGTGGAGGGTCCGTGATAGTATAGGGTGCCTTTTCTTACGGAGGGACGATGAAGTTCCAGGTAGTGCAGGGTCGTCAGACATCAGCTGATTATGTTAGCATGCTACAAAAAGCATCTTTGATGATGGAAGGTCATCGTTTATATGGAGATGAATGGTTATTCCAACAGGATAATACTGCAATCCGCACTGCAAGACGGATCTAGAGCATTCTACAAGAAAATTGAGTCCATCTCTTGGGACTTCCTTTATGCTCAACGGACTTGAACCCAATTGAAAATGTTTGGGGAGGGATGACAAGAGAGGTTTATAGAAATGGCAAACAATATTTAAGAAAAATTAACTTCGTGAACCCATCCATATGCTCTCTGCTTATTTCAGCCTTTGTCTCCAGTCGTCCTGGTATTTTACAATGTCGACCTAGGAGAGGTGTGTTTGGAGATTGCGCACCTCCTGCCACAGAAATTTCTCGCACAGGCACCCATTCGTGGGTATCCATAGTCTGTCAAAGACTGAAGGAGTCATATATATATATATATATATATACATACATAAATAAACAATTATTCCCCTTCACAGTAAAACATCATAGAAAATAAACGCACATTAATCCGAAACCATCCTTGTCTATATCCGATGCGTGGTTTCCCGCTATTGCTTACTGCCGTTATTCTGTCTTATTAATTCATAAAAAAAAAACGTGAAACTCTTCCAAAAACGCGTGATTAGGATAGTGTAATACTGTCCTGCTCATTGTTATCTACTTTTTCTACCCCAATAACATCACTACCAAATATTTCAAAGGACCCAGCCTGTAACCCAACCGTGATTATATCGTTTTCCTATTAACGTTGCTTTATAGCCAGCTATAACTGCTTCGGTTACAAAAAAAAAATGACCGCTCCCTCATTTATGAATTTCCAGCGATTTCATTGGTTCACAGACTACCGTTATCTATCTCTATCCTCAACATGTGAATCCAATATGAATTCCGTAGCCACACAAACAAATACAAGCATTCGCTCGTAGCACTTCCATTCAAGTTATTTCGATTTACATATGGTTTACTAGCTGGATGCCCGACGCAATACGCTTAACCTTATATTTCAAATTATGCAGATTGCCTATTTATTGTTATAGAATGAATCCGCTATTGATTTTTATGTATTACGAGAAATAATTTACCCAGCGTACAAATTCGCAAAAAAAAAAAAAATAAAATAAAAATAATGTTCATCGAATCTCTACTGTGCTTGTTTACAATATCTCGTCGGATGCTGTTCGAGCTTGACGATCCTAAATATATTCTTCCTCTCTTATAGATGAAAAAGAAAAAATACATAGAATATTTTACGTTATATCGACAAAAGGAGCACCGATCAACGTTACAGCGGTGTAATGTTAAATATCCCCTTGTAAAACCTTTTTATCTACAAGAGAAGAAAGACTATATTTTCGATTGTCGATACTTTTCGGATGAATTTATGTACAAGCCATATTTAATAACACTGGAAGGAATATACATTAACATTGTGTGAATTATTGTAAAATATAGGCTCAACCGTTTCGGAACCTAGTAGGAAGGAACTCACAAACACTCACAAAGTGAGTTTTATATTGTTATATCATGGGATGCGTTAGATCAATATAACATAAAATATCTTATCGTAGGGAGTTCAAGTCTTCACGCTTGGTATGTAGCAGCTCATAAGAAAAGAACATGTCACTTACGAACAAATAAGGAAACGTTTCACTGATGCATAACAATATACGTTTAATAAGAGTCACGCACACACACGTAACCACAATTCAAAAATAATAGATGAAAGTTATAATGGGAATGATGTTCATCTGTGTTTTCCCTCCACTGTTCACTTCCAGTCGTTCATCTCGCGAGAAATCGCGAGAAATTAAAGGGAGGAGACTTTTACAAAGGGAGGAGACTTTTACCCAAAGTAGCAAAGAGTTACTCCTCTTTGCATTATAAATTTGTCTGATCCCAACATATATATTAGCGGAGATTTTTCCGATTGATTAACAGATGTATTCACGTTACATATCCGTTCCTTGATTACTATCATTGGCTTACTAGCATAGTTCTTAGGACGACTATACTTTATTTGTATGTGTTTTCCTTTTTATTTTGCTTAAGTTTGAAGATAGTAGATAAACGTTATTATGAGAGAAAAAAATGTGTGCGATCTAACATTTAGAATGACAACTGTTATCATGATGGGTGATAATCCCATGAAATTCACGTTAACAAAGCAGTATACAAAAAAATCACCACTTATCAATGCCCGAGGTTAAGGGCTATAGATTGAAGCTCAGCTAAGCACTTGCAATGAAAATAACGATCAAGCAGAGACAGGCTAGCAATATCTCTTCTATGGGAAAGAGGTTGCAGGAAATAGAAAAGGGCACTCCCACTAAGCAAAAATTATATTTTGAACTCTGTCAAGGCAGGATAAGTTGCTTCTACCAGTTCCTGCCCAGATATGGCAGCAGTACTCCATCGTTGACCGTACCTGGGTTTTATATTAGTAGATAATTACATGAGCAGTGAGATATCTACTGGATCGGTAGAAGAATCCCACTATTTTTCCAATGGCAATGGATTAGATATACGGGTTCCTTTTCAGGTCAGCTGTAAAGGTGAAGCCTAGAAGCTTGTCAAAACATAAAGCCTCCCCAAGACGGGAGCCATTCATTTCAACCTATGCCAGATTGGCAGCAGAGCGTTGGTGATGTAAAGAAAGAAGCTTGGTTTTAGATGCAGTAAAAGTAACCAGCCATCTCTTTCCCCATTTTACAAGTTGCTCAAGACCAGAGGAGAGAGAATCAGAGAGATCTTGGTCGTTTACGGTCTATGGTGTTCTACAATAAATTCTAGTGTCATCAGCGTAGATGTCTACGAATGATGTAAGGATGTGATTTGGAAGATCATTTATGTAGATCAGGAAGAGAGTTGGGCCCAAGATGGACCACTGAGGGACTCCAGCATTAATACTGAGAGCTGCTGATTTCTGCCCATCAACCACTATTCTTATGAATCTATCAGAGAGAAATGATTTAAGAATCGAGAAGACATTTCCAGTTATACCATAGCTGGAGATCCTGTGAAGTAAACTTTTATGCCATGCCTTATCAAATAACTTTGATATATCAAGAGCAATTGCCCTAGAGAGAAAGCCTCCGTCGGGAGATTCGCTAATCCTATGAGATATTACTCTAAGCACGTCTTCTGTAGATTAAAAGTACTGAAACCATATTGCACGTCACTAAGAAGGTTGGTTTTGCTAAGATAGTTTACTACTTCTCTATTCAACATAGATTACAGAAGCTTACTCATGATGCACAGGAGACTTATTGTTCTGTACTGAGAGGGAAATGAATGATCACCTGAATTCTTAAATACAGGGCATACTGATGATATTTTCCAAAATTGCTGGAAAGCATTTCTCCTTAACACAACGCTTAATTAACTTTGTAAGTATGTGTGCTAGTTCTTGTTTAAGCTTTTTGAACACTATAATTGGAATGCCGCCAGGGCCATTTGCTTTACTGGGTTCAAGGTTTTTGATTAGCTTAGACACATTACGTACAGATATTTGCATAGCGTATTTTCAGGTATACAAGGAAATACTGAGTGTTGGCGGCCTTGATCATAATGGGTAGAATTAAGTGCAAAGATCTTAGCAAAGAGTTTGGCTTCGTCTGATGCTGTTGAGATTACCTCAGGTCGATTGATGATAGTTGGGATATAGCACACACGTTTGTTCAGGATTCTGTTTGCTATTTGCGAAACCTGATGGCATCCTGTCCTCTGTTCAGCTACTTTGGACTTGACGAACTGAGCATATACCTCTCTCGCATTCATATTACTTTTTTAAGAGGTTGCTGGCGGACCTGAAAACGACTTTAATCTCAGTACATCTACCAAGTTGAAAGCAATAAAAAAGTGATTTTGTGTGGAATAGCAGCAGCACATGCTGGAGAGAACCACTGCTGGCTGTTAGGTTTTGCTGAAACTTTTTCGAGGGTATGAAACGTTCTGTACCTAAAATTAAGCATTCCGTCATGTCTGATACTATTAAAACATAGAACGCAGAGGTAGATACGATATAAATGTGCGGAAGCTATCCCAGTCAGCCATGGATTATAGATATACTGTACGATGGAGAGGTACGTCTGAGGATCTATTACATTTCCTTTTTATCTTAACTGATACAGCAGAGTGGTCGGAAGATCCCAGTGGAGACAGAACGGTAGATGAACATAGCTCAGGGCAAGCGGTGAGAAAAAGATCTAGGAGACTTCCATACAGGCCGTCAGTGTCGGGGAAACGGGGGAGTTCATGAACAGTCTGAGTGAGGTCATAAGCGATCGAGAAATCGTGAGAGAACCTCCCCTCGTTATCGGTTTGTTTGATTGGGTTAATCATTCCACATTGTGAACATTGAAGTCTCCACAGACGGGGATGTTTGTTGAGGGGTACGCAGACAGGATGTGGTCAATTTTCTCAGGTATGCTTTTAAAGATAGTAGCTCCACTTTTTTAGGGGCGATGAACGCGGTAGTGTGAGCAAATGCAAGCCAGAAGCACATATAGAATCGTTTCTTGAGATGACCCTGCCACATAGAAAATCGTCTTTAATGTAGGCAGATACCCTATGCGCATGGCGATCTTTGGAGTCGAGTTAAGAGGTTAAGTAAGGGTATCCTTGAATTTCGAACTCATCTAGGGAAGTAGTCGGTCCAGTGCCAGTTTCGCTTTAGAATAATAGGTCAGGTCTAGTCTCCTGTAACAGAGTTTGAACATCTGGAAGCTTAGAAAGTAGACCCCTAATGTTGGAGAAGGAGATATGACAGCGGGGATCTCCGGTGGAAGTTGTAGAGCTGGGTTTGATCGAGTATTTTTACTGAGAAACCTTTCATGATTGGGATGTGTGATCTGTGGAATAGCTCGACGGACTTGATTAGAGCAGGGCAGAGAGGGAAAATAAGAGAAAAAGAAAGGAAGCTTTTTTGTACCACATGATTCGTAGTCCCGATTATTTGTGACTCACATACGAGGATGCGCCAGATAATCGTAGATTACTTTGTTTTTATAATAAAAGAATAAAAGTTTAATTCATGCAAAGATTTGGTGGCTAAATTTGGCTTGCATGTTTAAATTATAGTTGTGACTAAACAGATTTCCTGAGACCGGGAAAATATAAGTTTCTACGATCGAGGATTCAGTAATTGACTATTAGTCAAGTTCCTAATGGCACAGTTTTAACTTTTGTGATAACTTTTTGAAGATTTGAAAACCTGTACATTTTTGAAAAGTTTTTGTCTTAGAAATCAGAAAATCAATGTTTTATTTGCTCAGATGCGTATATGGCGGCCATATTTTATGTACAAAATGGCCGCCATAAGATGTAATTTTTGTAATATTTTGTCTTTTAAATAAGCTGCAACACTGATTTTAAGTGCTAAAGCTTCATTTTCAGTGTTAATGAAGTCAGTGGTCCAAGTTATCATTTTATCTTTTGTAACCCCCCACACATTGAAAAATATAATCCACCATATGAGTAAAAAAAACTTAACAACCCTGGCAGTAAGTCAGATACTAAATCAGGGTTATTTTTATTGAAATGCCTTTTAACTGTAAATTTTGAATGTTTGTGCACCCATCTAAAGCATAATGAAATGTTTGATCAGAGTCTATACATAATCATCGTCATCGACATCATCATCAACATCACTTTCATACATCACAGCTTGGGAATCTTCATCGTTTTCGCATTGGCTGCTGCACTGACTCATGTCAGTACAGGCTAAGTCTTTAGACCTTCAGGAATATCTTGCACAAGAACAATCAAATATACATTTGCATGTGACCATCTAAAGGATGGCCTTGGGGGCTGGGAGGACCTCTGTTGTCATTGGTTTCAGGATGTTTGAAGCGCCCATTTTCAAGGGAATCGAGTTGTGAAATCTTCAGAGCAATAGCTGCTTGTGCACATTCCCTTGCTTGGACATGGACTCTTAAAATATACTGCTTTGGAGCTCCAGATGTTAGAGGGAACCTGTCACTTTCTGCCCTATGCTGGCAGAATAAATGCCATCACAGTTCAGGGATTGTTTTATGTTGATCTCTTTTGGTGAGTAAGCTGCACATGCAAAGACCTCCAGTGTTGACAGAATTCCCTCTGTCACTTCTGCTTCATCAATAAGAATATGCAGACCATTGACAACATCTGCATCTGCTTTGAGGTAGATCTGCAGCCAGGTTTTCTTGTGTATACGGGTGAACCTCACTGTGTTGTCGGCCCCAGTAAACGCATGTAAAAGCCTTTGCTCTTTCTTCACATAGAGCTCGCTACAGTGGTTCAATTTGTATAACACCAGACGCCATAGAAATGGGCGTGTTTTTAGCAATAGGTCATAGTTGGTTGTGACTAGCACTAAAACGTCCGTATCTAGGAAGAAACATACTAACTGCGAATCAGGTGGGTTTCGCTGTGAAGCTACCACCCAACCTAGGTACCTCATCATGGCATTGAATATTTCATTGTGAAATTTATGTTCCTTCCATATTTGAAATGCTGTGATGACCTCAGCAGTGGCCAAGGCTTCCTGTAAGGTCCTGTTTGCTTGCCTCACGGATTCAGCCTTTGTGTCTTTATCCCCAGAACAGGCAGCTTCTAATCATTCTATTGCCGTCAGGCACACCTCTTTTAGTTGTGGTTTGTCCTTGAAGACCCCCTCCAGAGCCATTTCATAGAGTGCTATGTATGAGTAGAAATGGGCAAGGAGAACAGGCTTGTAGTGTGTGCATTTCAGGTTTCCCTTGTCGTGGCAGGACCATACACACATGCTTGCACCCAGGCATCATCTATGTCTGGGTCCTCCATAGATGAACCAAGCGTGCTGAGGGCAGCCATTATGACATGCAGTTAACCCAGTCTGGGAACAACCATTTGTTTCAAGTCAGGTCTGGCATCTAGGAGCTGCACAACCTTCTGATATAGAGCCATGTCAAAGGGAAGACTGTGGGGTGATCTTCCTAACTGCCAACTTCCTCAGCTGATTTTCTTGTACGATCACAGTTAGCAGAGTTGACCACTCGTGTGTCACCTCAAAGAGTAGTGGCAAGGCTCAAACCTGTGTCAAGGGAAAGCTTTCAGATAGTAGTGTATCCTCCCCAGCCTGGAATTTTGCTGAAGGTTTCCTAAGGTTTCGTTCTGGATAAAGCAGATGCAAAAATTCATCCAAACTGTGTCAGCTGATAGGATCCTCAGATCTTCTGGCCAATGGCGAACTGTTCTTCTTGGTAGCTTGTGGTTTTGGCTTGTTACATTGAAACATGTCTATATAGCAGAGTGTGACTGATATACTATTTCCATCACCTATGTTGATGATAGTTCCGTGAGTCCTTCCATTCCCATCAGGAGTTTCCTCTGCCAAAACTGTGTTTTCTACTGTGAAAAATGCAAAGGTCCCCTTCTTCACGAATGGATGGACATAGAGGCTTTGGTATTTTCTGGTGTTTTCTACAACAGTATTTCCCATGAGTATTGAACAGATTACACAGTTTCTTGTTGCGTGTTATGGTGGACAGTCAGTGCCAGTCCCAGAACATGAGGGTTCCCTCATGCACGGGGTGATTTGAATGCTGATTAATTGCTTGGCTTGTACCTTACCTGTTTACTGGATTTTAACCTATACATGATATTTTGGCTCACCGTCAGCATTGCTCAGTCAACATCTTTGGTTCTCTTTACAGGTTTCCAACGGGCCCAACCATTATCCAATGGATCCAGGTGTATAAATCAATTGGGACATCGGCATTGTTACATATGTAATTTATGAACCATACTGAAAGTAGGTGAACTGTTTACATGGGTACGTAATTTAACTGTATATTCGCTATAATAGGAAACAGTTTGACTTCGAATGTATTCGCATTTGTAGCAGAGATGTCTGCATGGATAAAAATATCTGCTAACTTACAGTATTTCATTAATATATAGTACAGAATTATTTATTATTGACGTAAACTATATATCCATTTACATAAAGATAAAAATATGGGAATTGCGAAAGCGCGTGTATAAATATGTAAATATTTTCATTTTTTTCGATGTTAATTAATGTAATCCGGTAAACATTACATACCATGCGTATATATATATATATATACATATATATATATATATATATATATATATATATATATATATATATATATATATGCGTGTGTGTGTGTGTGTGTGTGTTTTCTGTGTGTGTTTCTGTGTGTATTTGTCAAAGGTATGCGTTCCGTTATAGAAACCTTCATTTAATTTGAATAAAATAGAATACGCATTAGGTGCGCTTGAAAGCCTAATCACAACGCAACATTATGAAAAAAAACAAACAAATATTTTACTTGCTTTGAACCCATAAGTGTAATATATTTCGAAATCCAACTCTGTCATCAGTATTTTGTACATCTTCTTTTCTTTCTTTCTTTTTCTTATTCTTCCCTGCTATGTTATATAGTTGGAAGAAGAAAAGCCAGTTAGTAAATAACCGCGCGTTTTTTTTTCTCAGCGATTATATTTGGAAATTCCGGAATATTCATTGGCTACGCGAGATTAACGTCAATGGTTTGAGTTCCGTTAAAGGAGCGTTGATTTCATTTGAATAAAATAGAATACGCATCAGGTGACTGGAAAGTCAAATCACGACGCAATATTACGAAAATCAACAAATATTTTAATTCATTTGCAGTTATAATTTAAATATATTTCGGAGTCAATCTACATATACGAAATGAAAAGTCCCTTCAACTATAACATCTTTTCTTTCCGAATGGCTATTATAGTAGCAGTTGATAGGCAGGATTTTGAAGTCCACAGTATTAACGGTGGCATGCCTCAGCGATGCATTCTAGGCTCAGCTTTCTTTCATAAATGACCTGTAAATCACATTGTTTGTTTATTCGTTAGTATATATGCAGCCAATACAACCCATCACTGCAATACGTTAAAGGCCGACAAAGATCCGAATTTTTCTGATTCCCTCCTGATTCTGGCCCAAGGCATGTGGGAGAATGGGGTAAAAATAACTAGTAATCTTTAGTCCATTCAAAATCAAACTTTTATTATTTTATCACCAAGTCTGCCCACTTTGATCCAGTTGTCATGAACGGTTCACGTCTTGAAAAGGCACCCTGCTCTTACAAACTTCCAGGACCGTTTATTTTTTTACAACTCCCGAGTTTGTATCGGTCTATTGTTACTTTTTATTGCAGATGCTCGACTGAGTTACCTTCTATACCATTACCCTGACAATCATTCGCAAAAAAAACTCGCTAAGATGCAAAAACTGCCAAAAACTTCCCTCACGCTCTATCTGCCTTAAACGCAAATTCAATAAAAGGAGTTTATTTTCTAGAAGTGTGCGCCTGTGAAACGCAATACCGTTGGTTTACTTCCTTGCTTATTATAACATGATTTTCTTCGAATCTAATCTAAATAAATTCCCATTGAGTAGTTCTCTGAGATAATCTTGCCCTCGCCATGTTCAACCAATATGGTTTTGCTGTCTTATCATATACCTAACACTTAATAACTGTCTTATCATATACCCAACACTTAATAACTGTCTTATCATATATCTGTCACTTAATAATTGCCTTATCATATATCTAACACTTAATAACTGTCTTATCATATACCTAACACTTAATAACTGTCTTATCATATACCCAACACTTAATAACTGTCTTATTATATATATAACACTTACTAATTGTCTTATCATATACCCAACACCTAATAACTGTCTTATCATATACTTAACACTTAATAACTGTCTTATCATATATCTAACACTTAATAATTGTTTTATCACATACCTAACACTTAATAACTGTCTTATCATATAGCTAACACTTAATAACTGTCTTATCATATATCTAACACTTAATAATTGTCTTATCATATACCTAACACTTAATAATTGTCTTTTCATAGACCTAACACTTAATAATTATCTTATCATATACCTAACACTTAATAAGTGTCTTATCATATACCTAACACTTAACACTTGTCTTATAAAATACCTAACACTTATCAAATGCCTAACACTTAATAATTATCCTTAAGTTGTTTCTCGGTTTTGACACATGGTTACCTTTTTAGTAACAAAATAAAATAATATAAAGAAACATTGGACTTTTTTAAACTGATATCAAACAATTTAAAAGTATTTTTTCTGTCTTTTCTTTTTATCACATTTTATAGAATTACTAGCGCAGGGGAGAGGTATTGCCCGGTCGTAGAATACGCCTTAAATATAATATTTTAATTTGTCAAAGTTTTGTAAATATTATTATAGAGTCGTGATTTCAAAAGCAAAAAAAAGGTATTCAAATACCATCAGCTAGAATCGAAACCGAAAGCAAATTTGTAGCATTACAAGCTGGTAATGTTACCACTATACCAATGTGACACGCATATGACCTAATCAAACATTAAAAATGAACAAACATGAATGTACAAAATATTTTACGAGTTTTTAACTTTTGACCCATTTTTTTGCTCCTAAAATACTATTTTAACTGTCAAAAGGGTCATGAAAGAATCTCCATAAAAATTCAATTATTTAGGGCTCCTAGCGCCGCTCTGCGAATTTTAATTTCGGTGACGATAGAATTTGAAAAGATGGCGCTAGACAAACATATAGCCTTTTATATATCATATTTAAAACACTGGAAAATGAATAACAGTTTCATTTTTATTAATAGCGTTAAAATTCTAACATTTTTAATTACATTATAATTCATTTTCTGTCTTCGCGGTATTATATTATTGACAGAATTTTAATATGCTTGAAATTTTTTTTATTATAATATCGATTATTGATGGCTTGACTTGTACATGTACTGTGTATTTTTATGTGTTCTCATTTTACATTTCTCAGAAACACCTGTGGAAGTTGTCATCGAGAAGTCATAGAAAAAAAAAGTTGACAACACTCTCCAAATTGACATAGAAAAATTTAAGAAAAATATGTGTTTATTTTATTAGGTGATTCTGGTTTGACACATGTTTAAATCATATATATACTAGCACACCGCTCGGCGTTGACTGATCGGAAAATATGATATTTTCATTTCTACAGACTTCTTTTTTTATTAATATATAGCAAATACTCTATTGGTTATTATATTGTACCCAATATACAGTAGTGGCCACCCAGAGCGGCTCAGTTATACGCTAAAATATGATATTTTAATACATTCAGATTTCATAGTTATTATTATATTTATAATTATTATTATTATTTTCATTATTATTATTATCATTATTATTAGTAGTAATAGTAGTAGTAGTTGTAGTATAGTTGGAATACTTCATTGATTAAAATATAGTAGTTATTTCAAAGTTTAAAAAAATATGAGTTTAGTGCAATCAGCTAGGAACTAAATACATTTTTCCAGCTGTATTCGTGAACATCTGATAAGTCCATATGCATATAAAAAAAACTTTTAAAATGTTAAAAATATGAATGCATATTTTGCATGTTTAGAAAGAAGATGATTAATCGACTTACACCTGCTAAGTTCCATTTTTTTTAATTTTTACCGTTTAGCAACTATTTTAACCGACTAAAAATCAAACTGAATTTGTTCCAGCAATCCAAATTCCTCATACATCAGGTTTCCTGTCTGTAGATTAAGAATTGAGACATAGTTTGCTAGATACCGTTTCGTACACGGGCAGACACTAGTCACTTTTATATATGTGTGTATATATATATATATATATATATATATATATATATATACATATATATATATATATAGGGTGTGCGTGTGTGTGTGTGTGTGCTGTAAAATTTTTTGTATAACAAGGAAGTTATGATTACAACACGAATGAAAAAAACTGATTAACCAGTTGAAACGACGCTCTGCTGGTAAGCAATCAGAAACTAGAATCATTCATCAGAATAGAGAAAAAAATCTCTTAGAATTTATGCACATAATTTCGTGTTTACATGGGAACGCCCTCTGCTCTTCAGTTTCGTCTTCAAGCCTTTATAATTTCTTTTTACTCGCGTTTACCCCCAGCAAGCGACATCGCCATTTGTATATAAAGGGACGACTATTTAGGATCATGCATAGGAAATATTAACGTTACCTTTAAAAACCTGTATATGAGTACAGTCAGAGGAGCAGGTAGCAGGAAAGGAATTCCAAAGAAACAATTAGAGTAGAACGATCCCTGGCATGTAGGGACCTCAACAGTGAAGGGATATGATATTGTTGCTAATCGGGTTCGGCGGGGATATGTACATCGAGGGGGCACAATGTCATAAGACCATATTCAATTAGAATACTTGTAAAACTGGCACAAAGACGCAATATTGTGGCGATAGGACAAAGGCTGTGAGGCTAGTTTACAAAGTGGTACATATTAGATTGAAGATTATTTTTTAATCTTATTTCAAAATACAGAGAGATTAGTGAAAGATGCAACAGCCCAGATGTGAAAAAACAATCCATGCATAGACGAATGGTGATCTTGTAGTGTTTCAAGATACTCTCGGGTGTGATAAGTCTTCTAGAACGATAGAAATAATCCACCTTTTCAGCAACCTCCTCAGCTTCTGATTATGTTATTTTTTTTTGAATATATTCTTCCCTGGCTAATCTGAATAATAAGAACTCATTAAGTTTAAAATAAAATAAAACGAATATTGGCATCATTGCATAAATCTAAAGAAATCTGAAGAGTAGTGTAAATTGGGTTTTATGATATTTACGATATTTTTAATTTTAATGCAGATTATATACATACATACATACTTAGACATATACACTTATATATGCCTATATATATGCATAAATATATATATATATATATACACACAAACATATATACGCATAAATGTATATATATACACAAATACCTGTATATATATATATATATATATATATATATATATATATATATATATATATATATATATGTATATATATAACCATTCCGTACAGAATGTTTCAGAAAAATAAAAATAAATGAATACAATAACAATATTTACTCGCAAAAATATACAGACACGTTCTATCCTTTTTCTCTTTTTTTCTTCCTCTTTCTTTATAAAACGGTTGGTTTTCGAGCTCATTAAATGTGACGCCCGGCTGAGGAAGAATAATGGATTGCTAATTCGCTAGAATTGTATATGAACAAATTGAACACGGTGGTCAAGTACATTTATCTGAATAGATATCTAATATTTCCTTTGCGAGCACTTGTCACGTTGGTCTAATAGAAAGAATTTACTACTATTAATTCGATAACTTATGGTCCTGTCCTGGGCTAAAGAGAGTGCTAGGCTAACCGCACAAAGACCTGTGATACTACAGAATAGTTTGTCTGTAGGTGACTATATTTATATATAACTAGAAGTTCAGGGCGGCTTTGCTCGGGTTCTATATACTATTAAAAGATGTATGTGCATATTTTTATATATATAATAAAAAGTTTTACTCATACCCACGTAATCTACATTTAAAATTTCAAGGGTTTAGACCCAAAATTGGTGGAGGAGTTAGGTAGAATCTATAAAGGTAAACACTTTCAACTGTGACCTCTTAGCAGTAAAATATTCGCCCAAAAGCGATTAAAAAGCTTTCTGTGTTTCTGAATACCCTTGCTGTGAAATTTCAAATATGTAGACCAAAAATTTGCTGAATAGTTGGCAAGAGTCAGCAAATGGGATATATTTATAACTTTGACACTTCGGCAGCCTAATTTTCGGCTGAAAACCACTTGTGCTATCTCTAAATACACTTTATGTAAAATTTCAAATGTTTAGGCCAAAAATTGGGTAGGTAATTTGGTAGTGACCGCAGAGGTCAAATTCTTTTTTTCTTTTGGCCCGGTTTTGACACTTTCCCAACTGTTTTTTGGACTAAAATAAAATTAAAAAATTTTATCCATATCTAAGTAACCTACATCTAAAATTTCAAGTGTTTAGACTTTAAATTGGCGGATGAGTTTGGTATGGTTTCAAAGGTAAGCACGTTGAACTTTGACCCTCTGATAACCAGACTTCTGACAGAAAACCGTTTAAAAAGATGTTCCCAAATCTAAATACCTCTTATGTAAAATCCCGAGTCACTAGACTGAAAATTAGCAGAGTAGTTGGCTAGTGAACTTTACACACACAGACATGCAATTTCACTTTTATAGGGATTATTGTTATTGTTGGTAGAGAAAAACAAACAGAATGCTCTATAATTTTATTTAATAATAGCATAACATTTATTGATTAATATGGGAACTTTATAATAGGAGAGACACGCTACACCTCCCCCAAAATAATATATTGTTATCACACGCGGAAGTATGACTGCGAAAACTCTCAATTCAGTGTACAGCAAACGTAAAACAAACGGTTCTGTATATTCAATTCAGCATGAACAATACCATCGATGCCACCCGACACGGTACTAAACACTACCATTAATACGACCAGGTAGGGTCTCGAACAAGTCCATCTAGACGACCAGACACGATCAAGAACAACTTCATTGACACGATTGGCCACGCTACCTTAGCTACCTTGGTTATTCGTTGAATGGCTTTAGCGTCGTCTTTTTAAAACTCTTGTACGAACAAATTTTTCGCTGTAGTTAGGCCCAACTAAGACACTGCCACAAAAGTCTTGAGTACTTTCGCACATGCTCGTCATAAATAGTATGACAGAATATAACATCAAACTATACCTACCGTTTCGGACTAGCGAAGAAACGAATTGGATACTTATGATTTCTTACGTTTAAGGATACGTTAATATCAAAACAAACTCCAATAGTTTTAGAAAGGCATAATAATTATGTAATCCTATTTCTGTTATTTTATCTGGAAAAACCGATGGTCAGTGCTCGATAATAATATACTGCGAATTAGCTACGTTAGAATAAAAAGGCAGAATAAAATAAAGCTTTTCAGAGTCAACTCCCATAATGCATTAACAATGTTTTATATATATGTGAACATATTTTTTGTACCCCAACAAAAGGAGGTTGGACCTGTTCATCTGTTCACACTTTTCTCAATAGTTACGCGTTGGAATTATTTTAAAATTTTACACAAACATTAAACATGATATGAGTAAAAATAACAGTACAGATTTTCCGTGAAAACTCCGGTTGCTCCCCTAGAGGCGTCAGCGTCAGACAAGGCCAAACTATTTGCCAAGAACTTTGCAGCTTATTCTACCCTTCACGACGAAGGCCATCAACTCCCCGTATTTCCTCCTATAACAGACAACACGCTATGCAACATACAAATATATGTGCGGGAGGTCGCTAAGCTAATCAAGAACCTTGATTCCAGTAAAGCAACTGGCCCTGACGGCATTCTAATTATAGTGCTGAAAAAGCTTAAACCAGAAGTCCCATACTTACAAAACTGTTTAAGCGTTGCCGTAAAGAGAAGTGCTTCCCAGCACCCTGGAACACCTAATCAGTATGCCCTTTATTTAAGAATTCAGGTGATAAGTCGCCCCCCCTCTAAGTACAGACCAATAAGTCTCCTGTGTGTCATGAGTAAGTTGCTGGAATCCATATCAAATAGAGAAGTAGTAAACCACCTCAGCAGAAATAACCTTCTTAGTGACATAAAACATGGTTTCCGTTCTGCTAGATCTACAGCAGATGTGCTAAGGGTTATATCTTATATGATTAGTGGATCTCTTGACAAAGGCTACCTTTCTCGGACAATTGCTCTTGACATATCAAAAGCCTACAATAAAGTATGGCACACGAGCCTACTTCACTAGATTTCCAGCTACGGTATAACTGGACATGTTTTCTCGATGATTAAATAATTTCTCTCTGATAGGCCCATAAGAGCAGTGGTTGATGGGCAGAAATCATAGGCCCTCATTATTAATGCTGCAACCCCTCAGTGGTCAATCCTGGGCCCAACTCCCTTCCTGATATACATCATGATCTCCCTAAACATGTACTTAAATCAATAGTTGACATCTATGATGATGACACAACCACCTATGGCAACACATCAAAAGCTGTAAATGACAAAGTTCTCTCTGATTCTCTCTCCTCTGATCTCGAGCGCGTGGTTAAGTGGGGGAAGGCCTGGCTGGTTACCTTTAATGCATCTAAAACCAAACTCCTATCTTTACATCATCAACGCTCTGATCCCCATTTGGCATCCATTGAAATTGACGGCTCTCGACTAGGGAAAACTCCATGCTTTGATAAGCTTCTTGGCTTGATCTTTATTCCTAACCTGAAATGGAACACGTACATCAAGTCTGTTGCCAAGGTCGCTGGAAAAATGGTAGGATCCTTCTACCGCTCCAGAAGGTATCTCACTGTTGATGCAATTCTCTACGTATATAAAAGCCAAATACGTCCAAGGATAGAGTACTGTTACCACATCGGACAAGAGCTGCTAAAACACTCTATCCTGGCTTGACAGAGTACAAAATAGACTTCGTGGCTTAGTGGGGGATGCCCTTTTCTCTTCCCTGCAATCTCTCTCCCAGAGAAGAAACGTTACGAGCCTGTCTTTCTTTAATTTTTACTTCCATGGAAGGTGCTCGTCTGAGCTTCAATCTCTGGTCCCCCCTTGCCGATCTTTCACGAAAAACACCCGTCTAGCTGAAACCACTGTCAAAAATTTTCCCCACTCTTTATCTGTGCCCAAAGCAAAACGTAGATTCCATGAACAAAGCTTCTATCTTAGACAAATATTCAGTATATAACGATAAAAATAGAGATGAAAATTTCAAAAGGACTGTATAACTGGTTACGGTCAATAGCAATCCTCGCCAGCGAAAGTCTTTGTTATTGTTATTCTATTATATTATTATTATTTAAAACATTTTGTGTCCTGCACTTTCGCGCGAGGACTAATATATATATATATATATATATATATATATATATATATATATATATATATATATATATATATACTAGCAAAGTACCCGTCGTTTACTGGGTTCAAAAACAGCCTACAGAAAATGGACTCCTATTTATGAAAGTATGATAGGTTATGAAAAGGAAGGATGTTAAATTTGGGTTAAATTTGGGGATATCAAAACCAAATCAAAATATGATGAAAGTAAAAGTAAAATTGATAAACCCCATAATTTATTATACCATACCTGTTCACACTGAAATATTATCACAATATTCTGTGGATCTATATTAAAACACCTTGTTAAACTATGTGACATATCTCCATTCTATGAAGGTAGGTCAGGTGCGAACGAACACCCCATAATTTTATTATACCATATTTCTTCAAACTGAAACATAATTATCAAAGTATACTTACGCAGATAGATATAAAAAGACTTTATTAAAGTTTGTGCCTATTTCCATTCTATGGAGGCCAGGTGCGAACGCAGACACCACAATTTTATTATACCATCCCTATTTAAGTTAAACCATGCTTATCAAAGTATTCTTATGTACATCTATATTCAAAAGACTTGTAAAGGGTTTTTTAAAACATTTTCTTTTTTTATTTCCATACTTTGTGGACCAGGCGTGAACGTAGACTCCACAATTTTAAATAACCACCGTTCTGCCAGATCAAACATATCCATTCCTGTATCCCGATACATCTTCTATCATTATATGTAATCAGTTTTTTTTAAATAGTCAACCATATAAGAGCCTATTCGTAACCCCCACACACCTGTATATATATATATATATATATATATATATATATATATATATATATATATATATAAAATGTTATTTTATATATATATATATATATATATATATATATATATATATATACAGGGTGCCCACAAAGTCTTGCTACATAATCTACAGGATGCTTCCACAATGTCTGACTACATAATGTAGCCAGACTTTGTGGACACCCTATATATATATATATATATATATATATATATATATATATATATATATATATATATATATATATATATTCCAGGTTAAAATATCCAAAAGTACAAACTATCCATTTTCAACGAAGTTGCTGATAGTGCTCAATGAAAAAGGCAGGATATTCTTTGATTCATTTTAAGTAAAAAAGAACAAAAATTGTCATAAATTGCTACAATAAATTTACACTTTCAGTCTTCAAAGACATCATATAAATATTTAACAAACATTTTGTCTTATTTAAGAATAGTAAGTTAATGATAAGGCCCCTGTAGACATTCGTGAAAGATCCGTATCTTCCTGAAAACATGAAACCCTCCTTGTAGTATTTATTCCGTTTTAAAAGGTTTTAAACAACTATTAATTGATTGAAAGTTCACACGGTGTTACCATTAATTTGTCCAACTCTTGTATAAACAGATATATTTTGGTGTGTGTGTGTGTATGTATGGTGTGCTGCTCTCGGCGAATACTAATTAACATCTTGCTTTTTACAGCCAGAATAACCTCAGCCTCACAAAGGCAAAAAACAAACACGTTCCATAAAATGAAAAGAATAAAATTATTTCACGTCTGGAATTAGGTAAAAATGTGGAATAAATATAAAATAAAGATGACGAAAAAGACTAAATGTACGCATTAAAAGGGAGAAGTAAGAAGTCGAATGAAAAGAGTTAAAATTTGGAAACGTAGACAGTACGAGAAATCCTCCCTCGACTGTTTCATAAAGATGGTGTTAATGAAGGGAATTGTAAACACAGTCAGACATAAATGAGAAAAAAGCACTGATGTAGAAAGTGAAGAGAAATACCACTACAACGAGTCGAAAAGCTGGAAGGCACGAGCATTCTTCCGACATCTTTTTCAGAAAGATAGATAATAAATAAGTACTTGTAAATTTCATTAGACTGAAATGAAAGAAATACGACTTTTCCTACCGGAGAAATATATCATTAAGAGAAGCAAGGGACATACAAATTGATTTGAATGAAACGAGTGAAGACAAAATAAACAACATATCACGTTATGGCGGAAAGAGGAGCGTAGACAAAGGCGCCATGTGTAGACAGGAAAATAACACTTAATTGGTGCTTAAAGAACCAAGTCTCCTACACCATCATGTTGTCGAGCAATGATAAGTACAAAGTGGGGACTAAAAATCCCAGAAAGCAACTTAAATTAAGTTAGAGAAGTATTCATTACTTAATAAGTAATGGAAAATAAAAAAGAAATGAACAATAATTAAGTATAAATTTAATAAGATCACAGCGAGAGGACAACTGAAGAGAAAACGGTGTAAGGGCAACTTGTCCCTGGAGAAAAAACGGCACCGTTCGAAGACATTGTGAAGCACGACAAAATATATATATATATATATATATATATATATATATATATATATATATATATATATATATATATATATATATATATATATATATATTGTGGTGAAAATTGTACACGGGAAGGCGAGCCTTATTGGTTGAATGAATGCCATATTTTCTTTTCAGGCTTGTGATTGGACCGCAAGGAAACTTCATGCGCGCGCAGTTGTTAAAACATACAAACATTTTCGCTCTCTTTGCTAAAAATCCTGCTAGGGCCAAGATGCTAAATTAAGTATCTCCCCAAAAGGGACTGACTCAAGGTCAACCATGCTTGGAGCTCCACGTTCCCTTTTTTCCTTAAAAATTATTCCTATTGTGATAGGAATTTTTTAGACGAATATCGTCTTCCTTAGAACTAAAATAGTTCGGCTCCGTTAATGGAGTTTTATTCTCCCAGATTCCATAAATAAATGGTTTCTGCTCCCTCATACTAGCTTCTCTGAAAGGAAACCATTTAACACTTCAAACAAACTACCAGTCTCTCAGAGACGCGAGAAATGGGCATATTTTTCGCAATCCTTCCGAAGAAGATTGAAATTTATCACCTCAGGTAAGGCTTGCTTTATTCCGTTTGTCCTTTTCTTTGCACGCTGTCGAGTTCTAAAGCGTCTGAGGAAATTAATTCTCACAATGGTTTTAGTTTTCTGGATGTAAATCTACTGACGTTCGTGTGTTTATCACAATTTGCTCAATGAATAAGCAGAGCGTGTTTATGCTTATTTGTAAATACATCGTTGGCTACATACGACAAAAACGTGTTTCTGAAGAACTGTGTTTTCAGAGAGACTGTTTTCTTGCCAAATTCTCATTCTGAAGACCAAGTCTAAGATTTATCATTATTATATAAAAGTATTAGTCAAATCTTACTAAAGAAAGAAGTACAACCAATTAATAAAAATTGAAAAGAGGGATGAAGTAGGAAAAGAGAAACGGAAAAGAAGGAGTGAAAAAGGCTGCGTCATTTTCAGGTTGGTCAATTTAAATTTGGAAAAGTATTTCGAATTAACATTTTATTTTTGTTTATGATTTTCGGCAAAGTGACTTTCTCGTTATTAAGCACTTAATGTTCTCATCTTACTGTAGATCGTTTGAATTGATAGTAGGTTATTTTTTTTTAAATATTCTCGGTTTTGGTCAGCTTAGCGTTATCCATGTCATATAAACGGTTAACTTAATGATGACATAAAAGATATATCTAAACGTATTTTGATTCTAGAAAAGTTCTTAAATAGAATGCTTTAAATTAAAGGAGTTTTCAAAAAAAATTGAAATTTAAAAAATCTTTCTTAATTCGTCGCCAATCACTATGGATCAATGTCAGTGTAAGTTTTAGTTATTTAAATTTTAAAATGAGAGGCCTGCTCTAGTAAGGCACCTATGGCGATGCACCGGGCGGAAGCTTCACATGCCTCTCGTAGTCACAATATATTGTAGTCTCCATTGCACTGTAGAGGTCCTACTGTTAATATTATAAAATGATTTTTATATATAATGGGGTGTATTTAAGTTCCAGATGCAAAATTCAAGCATCATGCTTTAGTTGTTCTCCAAACAGAAACATTCATTTTGAACGCGTCCTAGTCATATCAAAGAACCTACTGTTGATTTGATATGCATGGCATGACTAATTGTGCGGTGATAATGGCTTGAATTTAAGTTGCGTATGAAAAAGTCAAGTATCATTGCGAAATTTTGCTTTAGCAGACACATTCGTTTTGAACGCGCTCCTGTCATATCAAAGAGCCTACTGTTGGTTTTATATGTTAGGCCTTCCGGCTTGTGTGGTCATAACATTTCTCAAATGCACTTATGATGTTAGGCTTTGTAATATGTTTACTTTGATCAACATTGCTTTTTCTGTCATTCAACAGATTATTTCGATTATCGACGATCGATACCTATCGAAGACGTTCCGACATAAAACCTTTCTAAGAAGGTTGCCATGCACAGAAAGTATTTCCGTGTAAAATTTTACAACAAATCAACGCAGCCGTTTTCGAGTCCAAAGGGAACGTACTCAGACACGTAGACAACGTTCCTTTAATATAGTAATAGAGATTAAAATTCTGTTTTTTATTTCTTCCACTTTCCTGGCGGAGATTTACAGATAGCGGACAGACACCAAATCGTCAGGAGAATGCGTGAAATCAAGCGGAGTGACTAAAACTTCATAGCGTATCTCCATGTATTGATTCACCGTAAGAAAACGTTTGTATCTAGATTACCCACATACACACACATTGCGTGAAACTTTCTACCGTTTGCCGAATAATAAGAAAACAGCAGATACAGAAACACGGGGGACAATGCGGAAGTGGTAATGATGAAAAAAATTCAACGAAACACACGGATGAAAGGAAGACTAAAAGAAAATTCGGGGAAGTTAAAAACAAATAAACACAAGAGAAGATTAGATCGAATATCAAAAGAAAACCGTAGTGAAAAAAAGAAATATTAAAAATACACTTATATTGGCAAAGACGAATAAAGGTAACTTTTAAATCGTTCATAATTTTTGAAGAATTTTTATGACAAATTATTTATTATATATATATATATATATATAGTCATCCACATACAGTACTGTTTCGCTGTTTCACAGCTCATCAGTGCGGCTAGACAGGCAACTACCTCAAGCCAGGATTGAAACCCGACCGTTTATACGGCAGTCAAGGCTTCTAACCATTACGCTATTGGCGGCTGCTTGAACGAGTAGTGAGTTTAACGATGTTTTGATATCGTCCGAAATACCTCCGCTCGATTTGTTTACACAAAGAGCGTCGCTTATATGCTAATGGTAATTCGTTTTTCACTTCTCAATATGCTCAACTCAAACTATATATATATATAAATCTATTCATTATATATATTATATATATATATATATAAATCAATTCATTATATATATATATATATATATATATATATATATATATATATATATATATATATATATATACATACTAGCAGGGGTGCCCGGCGTTGCTCGGGTGTTTGGAGGTGTATGCTGTGCAAAAAAAGCAAATAAAACAAAAAAAATGGTTAATTTTTTAAAACTTTGACCCCTATTATGACCACTTAAAATTTATTGTTTCGGGCTCAAATCACTTTATTAAGTTAGATCCATGTTCAAGGAACCTATGTCTAAAATTTCAAGTGTCTAGACCAAAAATTGTCGGAGGAGTTTGGTAGAGTTCTTAAAGGTCAAATCGTTGAAATTTGACCCCTTAACAGCCAAATTTCTGGCTGACACCCGTCACATCGATTTTCCAAAATCGGTATTTCAAATTTCGAGTCTATAGACTAAAAATTGACATAGTTATTGCGTAGGGAAATGTACACAGACAGACAGACAGACACACAGACAGACAGACAGACAGACACGTTCACTTTTATAGATATATAGATAAGTGAATGTGTATGTGTGTGTGTTTCTGTGCACATTTCCCTACGCAATAACTCTGTCAATTTTAAGTCTACAGATTCGAAATTTGATATACAGTGTATTGAGATTTGGGAAAATCGATGTGATGTGTTTTTTGACAGAAATTTAGCGAGTAAGGGGTCAAAGTTCAACGATTTGACCTTTGAGAACTCTACCAATCTCCTCCTACAATTTTGCGTCTAGGCACGTGATATTTTAGATATAGGTTCCTTGGACATCGATCTAACTTAATAAGTTAATTTGAGCCCTAAACAATAAATTGTTAGGTGTCATAATAGGGGTCAAAGTTACAAAAATTGACCTTTTTTTTTGCTCAGCATACACCTCAAAACACTATTTTTTTAACGTGCCCAATAACATTGCGACTAATAAAGTAACATAAAATAAAAATAAATATAAATATAAAATAAATAAATAAAGGTAACGTTACAACTGCTTCAAAAGGAATGGGGATAATTTTGAAGAGAAGAACTTTAAGAATTGGATTTTTGAGAACAATGGTAATCACTGTCCTTTTTTTTAACAAATATTGGCTTGTTGCCGTTTTTTTTCTATTGGTTGGATTAATATAGGATTATTATAAGCATCTGGAAACCGCTTAGAAAAATCAAAGTGCACACTTTTCCTGGCCAGTCACTTATCGTTGTGCACAACTGATTGATCTTCATTATGCTGTTAATATATAAAGACCCTTTATCAGTATGTAGAAATAAGTTAAGGTATGAATTTAGGAACGATTTAATTAAGTACATGCCACGGTAGAATGGCGATTAACGGAAATAGATCCAGTGCACTTAGTTTGATGCGAGGATACGAAGGTTATCTTTCTGTGTCGTATTATAAGCCAGCTTCGAAAATGTATGTATAATTTGACTTGTTTTTCGTTTGTACACACGCTCGTTGAAATATATGCCGTAGTTTCAATAACAATCAATTTATCTGTGTTTATAAGACAGCTTTATTATGATCATTCGTTCGTCGATATGAGATAAAGGGACGTGGATCGGGGAGGTTGATTGGTAGTGGTGAAGAAATCCGATAACACTGGTCTGGTATGCGTTCATCCGCCCCTCCTCTCTCTCTCCCTCTCTCTTTCTCTCTCTTTTTTTTTGTCTTTCTCTCTCTCTACCTATCTATCTGACCCACAGATTCTGCCACGATTAACGTCACATACCAGATTCTGGGACATGTTTGAAAACCTAGTATTTTCCGGCGTCGTCTTACCCCAAAACGCGGCACTGCCTGGCCATAATCTAACACTTAGAAAAAACGCGCAAGAAATGAAGGTGTCGGGTGGTATTACATAGAAATTACGTCACGTGTTCGAGGGACAGGACAGAGCTTTTTAGCAGTTCGAGTCAGAAAATCAGAAAGACAAGACAACCACAACAATGTAGAAATTAAAATGAATATTTTCATCGAGACTCCTGGTTTCTCGATCATTAAAAGTAAAAAAAAATATATTAAACAATGAGAAATTAGTTTCAACATCTCTTTTTGAAATTAATTAATTTTAATCTCTCCCTTCGTGAACATTATCTCCTCGATAAAACGTTTGAAACCGCAACACGGCTTCCTTGTCCGATGTATAAGTTTTATTCGTCTAAGTTAAACAGCCGATCAACAGGCTTTAGATGTGCAATCATACACATGAAAAAGCGAAAAAAAATAGCTAGCTGCGACTGAACACGTATATGAAATAGATTTCCATTCATTGATTTGTTTCTTCTTTGCTCTCTGGCAATTCCTTACAAGTGCAGTATGTACGCGTTTTGTGTAAAGCTAATATGTTTCACTTCGTTTTATACGAAAATGTTACAATGGTGTCGTCAGACTGACAGTGGAAACGGTTTAAGATAATTCATTTTGTTTATTACTAATTTGTTTACATATGTGGATAATATTACATATAAATAACAAGACTCGGTTAGTTTGAGTGTGTGTTAACCTGAAGCCATCGAAGGCCGATTCGAGAGCAGATATGTTCTCCAGCCAATACTCTCTTACCTGACAACCATTATGTAAATATACTGTAAATATACTTTTCCTAATACACTTCTTATTGATCCACCTTTGTTTGTTGAGTCTTCATTTGTATTGCCTTATACGTTATTTGGTTCAACCTGCAAACATAACACTAAGAAAAGATAGGAAGGAGAGCTTATGTTTTTTTTTCGAGTGCGACGATTCACTTTTAAACTAATTGTCTATTTTTTCTATGAGGTATTATAAAAGCAACATGGGTGTTCTGCTTTCATACTGAACACCGTAATGACTTTAATATCAATGAATTGGCCAACGACGTTTTCGTTTTATGGCAGTAGAGCGTGATAAATAAAAGTGTTTTTATTCGATTTGGCATTCAAAAATCTTTTAAAAATTCTACTCAGTCGAAATAAATGGTCATCTCCTACTTCTGTGAGAAACTTCTGGGACTGACATCCTTACATAACCTGAATTTAAAGATTTGTATCAAACAAAATACTAAAGTTGCTGGAAAAATTGTTAAATCTACCGTTCTAGAAAAAAAATTCATTGTCATTATTTGTATTGTTAGAAATAGTTCGGTTTATTTAAGGTTTGTACTCGTTCGCTAATTTCCTCCAAATAAACGCATTCTACAATGGAAGGATAGCCTAGCGACGTTTTTTTTTTAATTTTTGCAAATACGGTGGACACTATTTATTTTTTTGTATGATTAATAAGAAATGCACACTATGAAAGCGCCGCCTCGCATTAAAATTGTTAGAAAAATGTGCAAATAATTCCCTTAAAATAAAAGCGGATGAAACGAGGATAAACAACGAACACTCTCCTGAATGTACGTGCAAATTTTGCCAACTAAATTCCATAAAAGAAGACACTTGGAATTTATATTAACTACAACACTTTGTTATTTTGTGTGTGTGTGTTTTTTTTGTTTTGTTCTTAAAAAGTAAAATATGCATACTGAATGCGTTCTCGACAGCCTTGTAACACTTGCTTCTCTTTATTTGCCCCTCAGTCCGCGTTCAGAATGAACGATGTGTCTTACAAGTGAGAAAACAACGCTGTATACAAGTCGACAGTCTTTTGTGTGAGCAGTTACTTGAGACATTCGCATTTTTCTTTCTCTTTCCATCTTAGTGGATTGGTTACTAATAATGGTACTGGAGGTGAACATTTTTATTGGATTGCAAAGTTCTAAGACTGTTGTATTGCAATTTGGTGAACTGATTCTGGATCATCTAGTAGTTTCTGCTATAGTTTCCCGATACGATAATGTTATTATATTGCCTTATTATTGTTTGAAAAATGTCATTCCTCGATTCTGTTCTTTCGTACTTTCCCTCTTTGGTCTGCTCTAAGCGACTTTTTTTTGTTTACATGTGTTCATATTCCATCATGGGAAGTATCAAGTAAAAAATACAAGAGAAAACCCAGATTACTAAATTACGACATAGATCCCCACTACCAGGTCTTCTTCTCAAACATCAGGCGTCTTCGTTATAAGATTCTAGAAGATTTAATCTAATTTCAGAAGAACACACCAGACCTATTGTTCCAGTCTCAAACTTGCATTGGACGGACTGTTTCCACATATGAGTTCGCAATTAGAGGGTGTTCTAACTTTTCATCAAAACCTGGCCCTCAAGATCACCATGAATATGGAATATGTGCCTAAATTAGAGATGACTTTCCATGTGAAAGGGACATCTCCGGAGAAGACGCAAATATGTCATACAAATCTTCCTTGGTTGCGCTTACTCACAGCACTGCGTTTATATTTGCCTCCTATCTCACACACAGCAAGGCGGATATTATCTGTTAAGAGCATCACTGGGACAAATGACCACATATTTTCTGATCATTTTTAGGCTTACTTTCTCGTCGGTGGTGACTTCAATGTTGACAATGTTCAATGGCAAGCCAACTCAAACAAGACAAATGATGATACAATGTTCTGTTATGATTTCTCCGTTACTTATGACCTAAGATTGTTCACGAACCCACGAGTATGTTTATGATTGACGACTTCTAAACAAGACTCCTAGAACTTTTTTCTGATAAATTGCCTTGACCTGTGCTCATCTTACGTTGTGTCCCCACCGGAATCTTCCGACCATTCAGTTGTCTCGGTTAAGATAAAACAAAATGCAATAATTCTTAAACAGAAAGCTGAAGATATCTCCGTTAGTAGTGGAAACACACTTATTACCTACAACCTCCATATATTCGCATTTGCTGGAAATCTGCCCATATATCTATTTACTTTATTCTACATAGTGAACACGCCAGAAATTATAATTTTACTTCGAATTATACCTGTACTGTATTGTACACCAGATAGAAAATGACTTTACTTGTATATGCATTGAAGACACCTCTTAACCCTCCTGCCATCTAAAATACCCAGAGCCTGAGCAATCACATTTTTAGTTAATTCATAATATCAAACCATCCTGTAACGCGTTATCCTATTCCTAATCCAACATAAAAATAAGGAAAATAATTCTAAATTTAAAGGAAAAATATTAAACCATACTAACTCCATCCAACAAATCTGTTGCAAATATAGCTGCTTCCACTGCATAAACTTTTACTCACCGCCTCCTCCAGCAACAATAAAATAGCAATGCCCCTTAATCACTTTGAGGAGTGTAATTTATCAGTAGATATATAACATTTACATAGTAACCCAGTAACATGAACTACCCACGCGGGGTCGGAGAAATACCTTGATGCGGACCCAGGCGCAGGGAAACCCCTCTCTGTGCTGATGGACCCGTAGATTTTCCCAAGTCATCCGTCTAGGAGAAGGAAAACTCTGAAGCTAAACCTAAGGGGAGGGACGCCTCTCCAGTCTTGGATGACAACCTTCCTAGCTGGTGACTCAAACAAATTACAGGTCTGCAAACCTAAACTGCTTAAGGAGTAGATAGACACTGCCTATCGCCCGGCTTCCATACTCCTTCTTTGCCCATTAGCCTAGGATTCGATAGAAACACTCAGTGGTCGATCTTGTTTCCTGACTAGGGCAATGAACGCCGTTTTCCCCTCTTCCGACACATCCCACCCCTCTAAACTTGGCGCTTGGGAGTGCATGAATGCCAAAATGCCAGTACAGGTAGATTGGGTTAACCATCGTCTGATAGGTTGAGGGTACCGGATTGGCAGTTTCCGGCTGTTGTTCCCGACTGGTAGTACAGGTACCCTAACTCTTTGGTAGCGCTTAGAACGGCTGCTTCATCAACAGTTGAATAATATCGGGATGTTTGCAGTGCAATGTCGCGCATGGAAAGGGGCCCTGCACTCATCCCCGGTGGGCTTTCCTGGGGCCAAAATGCTAGTAGATAGAAGGTCAGCTGACGGTCTACTTTTATTGCATGTCTAGTATTCTGAATAACCACTTGTTCCGCACCCTTACCTAAACTGAAACTCTTAAAAAAAACAATGATGACAGTACAATAAAAAATTACTCTTAACCAGGACAAAACTCAAACAAAACCAACCTGCCTCCTCCCTTGAGACTTGCATTTACGAACATCCGTGGGCTTAGAACTAATTTAAATGATGTTGAAGCATTTCTCTTAACATACACCCTGGGCATCTTAGCACTAAGTGAAACTAACCTACACTCCTTCGTCCCCTCTAACTACTTTAATATGCCCGGATATCTCCCACTCTGCCGTAAGGACTCTGACAGACATATGCACGCGCTTGGGCTCTATATTTTAAATACCCTCCCCTTTACTAGAGACACTAAACTAGAATCTGACGATCAAGCCTTTATGTGCTTTAGGCTTAACATGCAACATAACATTAGTTACTTTTATTTTCTCTGCCGCTCCCCTCGACCTAGGACTGTACCTTAATAAACAAAGTCTCTGACAGCATAGATACAGCACTTTACCTCGACACTAGTGCACAGGTGAATGCATTTGGTGATTCAATGTCCGCCACAACAACTGGCTTGGATTTTCTACGTACACAGACGCAGCTGGCAGCACAACACATAGCTTCTCTATATCTCATTCCATATCACAGACGGTTACGTTTCTAACCCGTTTCCCTGACCAGCAAGAACGACACACATCACTGTTAGATCTGTTTCTGACCACAGTCCCCGATGATTGCGTTACGAATGCCCACAGCGCACTTGGAAATGCTGATCATGTAGTGAAAATAGTTGAAATCGCACTAAGCTCTAGAGCCAAAACGGAAGAGCCATTACTCAAAACAACGAGATATTATAAAAGGGCTGACTGGGAAGCCATAAGGGATATAATCAGAGACTCCCATAGCGAAATATGTTATCCCTTCCTGCTGAACAGTGCGCACATGAGCCCACTTCATGGTTCAAAACAGCAATTGAAGCAAATGTTTTCACGCGGAAGATTTATAGCAAGCCTCACTCTCCAGAATGGTTTACTTTTACTTCTGCAGCTACCATCGCGCAAAGGCAGCATGCGTACTGCAGATTTAAGCGACATAAGTCCAGTTCAAACAGACAGAAGTATATAGAAGCCAGAAATAACTGTAAGAAAGAAATAGCGACAGCTAAGAGAGAATTTACTGAAACCACGAAAAATATAAATAGAAGCACATACATTAGGAACCCGTGACTTCTGTAAAATCTACAACAGTGTTGTAAATAATGGGCAATCAACGATTCCCCCACTATTCCAGAATCATGGGGTTGTTTGCTCAGCAACTGAGGAGGCTAACATGCTTGCCAGATCGTTTGCCTCCAACTCCACACTGGACTCTGCTATCCACCCCTCCGTGACTTTCCTTTGCAGAAAGACGCCATACTAGACGATCTGAAAATTATCCCTGCTCAGGTGCATGCAATCATAAAACATCTTGAGACTTCAAAAGCATGTGGACCTGATCTCATCCCGGCTGTGCCATTAAAAACATGCTCCGCCGAAGTAGCGCCGATTCTCTCCAAACTTTATAACAAATGCCTTAAGGAATCTTGGTTTTCTGCCTGTTGGTAAACTGCTTCTGTGGTCCCAGTTTTCAAGAATTCTGGTGAAAGAACTGACCCAGTAAATTACCGCCCCATTAGCCTCCTCCCAATTTTCGCCAAATATTTGAGCCCATTATTAACCAAGCTCTAGTCCATCACCTTACAGATGCTTAACTTCTGACCGACCAACCTTACGGATTTAGGCAAGCCCGTTCCACGGCAGGAATTCTAATTGTAATCTCTGGACGTATATACCATTCACTTGACAAAGCAGAGGAGGGTAGAGCGGTCGCTCTAGATATATCTAAGGCTTTAAACAGGGTATAGCATGAAGTTCTTCTCAGGAAAATCAGATCATACGGTATCACTGGAAGAATATTTAACAATCAAATCCTTCTTAGATGAGAGAAAAATCCAGGTTGCCATCGATGGTCGTACATCCAAACAATATGATATAAATCCGGAAGTGCCCCAGGGGTCTATCCTTGGAACTCTATTATTCCTAATATTCATAAATTACCTCCCAGAGAAAATTGTCTGTGAGATGGGTATATATATTGATTACACCTCTCTCTGTAACCGACATGACAGGGAAACAAATGAACACATGTCTAGAGAAATGAAAAAAACACGAGAAGATGACCTCCGATATATAGTGGAATGGGGACAAAAATGGATGGTCACATTCAATGATGCTAAGACTAAACTTGTCTCCTTCAATAACTATAAGAAACCTTCTCTACCACACTAATAGCAATGGCCAAAGACCTTTTATCTGAAAGCACATCTTTTAAACTCCTCTGCCTAACGTTCACAGGAAACATGAGTTGGAAAAATTACATTGAGAGCATTGCCAGAAACGCTGCGAAAAAGGTAGGTTCTCTCTACCGTGCTAGAAAGATACTAATGCCCTAAAGTATCCTTTTTCTATAAGCCCATGTACGAAATGCGTGCATTAAGTAATGCCCCTGATCCACTTCCCATAGCAGTAGAGCAACGAAATTTGGCACAGTTATTATAATTTTCTCTACACAGAAACCGCCCAGCGTTATGCATTTCTCTCATCGTTTGATGCAACTCTGGAGACCGTTTTTGTAGAACACACCAGGTTGGTCCTCCAACCACGACGTGACTTCAGAAATCAAGGTTGCATCATCTGTGAATCGCTTTCCTTTCAAAGCTGGGGAGAGGTGAAAGTCAGAGGGTGCAATGTTAGAAGAGTAGGCAGGATGGGGAAGGATTTCATAACCACACGCCCGTGCGTCTGATCTAGCGGCACGCGAGTTGTGGACCGAACCGTTGTCCTGTAGGAGGAAGGTACTTTTGCTGATCTTGCCCTGCCTCTTGATTTTGATAGCTTTCCTTAATTTCCTCAAAAGTGAAGTGTAATTGTCGTACTCTTTGCCAGGAAATCTGTCATCACTACTCCATCCTGATCCCAGAAGACTGTGAGCATGTCCTTGCCAGCGGAGGGCTGCAGCCTTGCCTTCTTTGGGGTGGTGAGTCTAAGTGCTTCCACTGCATTGACTAGGCTTTGGTCTCTGCATCATAGTGATTGACCCAGTCTTCATCCTGTGTAATCAGTCTTTAGAAAAACTTTGACTCATCTTCTTAGCACATCTCCAAATTCATCCTCGAGCACTCAACGCGTTCTCGCTTCTGGAATGGTGTGACCAACCTGGGAATCCATCTGGCAGACACCTTATGCATATGCAAATGAGCATGAATTATAGTTTTCACAGACCCTGTACTAATCTTGACATTTTGGACTGTTTGGTGAATTGTAATGCGCCGATCTTCCAAAATGGCAGCCTCAACTTGACGGACAGATGATCATCAATGGCAGAAGCGGGACAACCAGGTCTGGGAGCTCTTTCTACAGACTTCTGGCCAGGTTTGAATTCACGATGCCATCGTTTTACAAGGTCATATGATTCGGCATTATCATCATAAGTTTATTTCATTTCATTAAAGTCTTCTGTGGTGTGCATCCTTTCAAATACAAAAACCGGATCACTGCTCGACATTTTTTTTTTACACAGTGATCACCACTTATCAAGGCCCGGAAGCAACTCAGGGATAAGGGTTATGGCAAGTACATTACGTTAGTGTGGAGATTTGATGAAGCTTTTACTTAAGGGGGCGGTTCATTAGGAATTTGTTTACAGTTGACTTGAAGACATCCAAGCTGTAGTCCGGAGAGAAGCAGGCAGACGGAACATAGTTCCACAGGCGTGCAGTTCTAAGAAAGAAGCTTTGTTCATGGGATCCGCGTTTTGATTTAGGCACAGATATAGAGTGGGGGGAATTTTTCACAGTGGATTCAGCTAGACGGTTGTTTTTCGTGAAAGATTGGCGAGGGGGACCCAGAGATTGGAGTTCAGACGAGCACCTGCCATGGAAATAACGATAAAACAAGGATAGGCTCGCAAGGGCTCTTCTGTGGGAGAGAGGTTTCAGGGTAGAGAAAAGGGCATCCCCCACTAAGCCACGAAGTCTATTTTGTACTCTGTCAAGGCAGGATAGGCTGTTTTTTAGCAGCTCCTGCCCAGATATGGCAGCAGTATTCTATCCTTAGACGTACTTGGCTTTTATATAGATAGAGAATTGCATTAGTAGTGAGATATTTTCTGGGGCGGTAGAAGGATCCCACCATCTTTCCAGCGACCTTGGCAACATACTTGATCTACGTGTTCCATTTCAGATCATGAGTAAAGGTCAAACCCAGGAGCTTGTCAAAACACGGGGCCTCACCCAGATGAGAGCTATCCATCACAATTGATGCCAGCTGGGGATCAGAGCGTTGATGATGTAAGGATAGGAGTTTGGTTTTAGATGCATTAAAGGTAACCAGCCACATCTTCCCCCACTGAACCACGCGTTCGAGATCAGAGTAGAGAGAATCAGAGAGAACTTTGTCATTTACAGCCTTTGATGTGTTGCCGTAGATGGTCGTGTCATCAGCATAGATGTCAACGAATGATTTAAGTATGTGTTTAGGGAGGTCATTGATGTAGATCAGGAAGAGAGTTGGGCCCAGTATTGACCCCTGAGGGACTCCAGCATTTATATTGCAGGCCTCCGATTTTTGTCCATCTACCATTACTCTTATGAGCCTATCGGAGAGAAATGATTTAATGAGTGAGAAAACATTTCCAGTTATACCGTAGCTGTAAATCTTGTGAAGTAGACCCTTATGCCATACCTTGTCGAAAGCCTTTGATATGTCAAGAGCAATTGCCCTAGAAAGGAAGCCTTTGTCAAGAGATTCACTAATCCTGTGGGATATAACCGTCAGCACATCTGCGGTAGACCTTGCAGAGCGGAAACCATATTGTGTGTCACTAAGAAGGTTATTCCTGCTGAGGTGGTTGACTATTTCTCTATTTAATATGGATTCCAGCAACTTACATTCAACAGTCCCCATTTCACACCTGACTCAGTTTAAACACCTGTAAAACAGAAACCACAATTAGTTCAGAGCTGTAGTTTGCCACATAACCCGTAGAGATATAAATCATTGCCATGCAGAATTTTAGCTAGATCAGACAACTTGAAGTGGGTCAGGGGCATTATTTATTGCACGCCCCTCGAATGAAATATTGTTGTCATATTTGGGAGAATGCATCTGCTACTAGTTTTTCACTCCTACACAGGGTTCAAACGAGAGTCGCCAACCTAATAGGTCCTGAACTGTCATCTAAGCTTCAGCCTCTGTCCCATCGACGTAATGTAGCATCCCTCTGCTGGTTCTACAAGTATTCCAATAGTGAATGCTTAGACGAACTGCAAGCACTTGTGACCCCCGACGTAAGTACCCCAACAAACCCGACAAGCAGCAAAATCCCACCCTTTCACAGTTGAGATCCCTAGATGTAAGAGAGCCTTCTACTCTAGTAGTTTCTTCCCCAGAACCGCTGGACATTGGAATCCCCTTCCGAGTTCCTGCTTCCCCAACTGTACTGACATGCAGAAGTTCAAGTGTAACGTGAACCAACATCTTGCTGCCCAACTCCCCACATAATATCCCTGTAGCTTATGTCCCTGATATTAGCCCCCTACAGCAAAGTGGCAATGTGCCAAACCGAATGTGACGTAGGTTTTGAGTAATTTGGTAGAGACCACAGATGGCATTTTTTTATATTTGACCCCTATTATGACCCCTTAACGTAATTGCTTTGGGCTCAAATCAAGTTATTAAGTTAGATCCATGTCCAAGTAACCTATATCTAAAATGTTTAGACACAAAATAGTCGGAGGAGTTTGGTAGCGTTTTCAAAGGTCAAATCGTTGAACTTTGAGCCCTTAACTGCCAAATTTCTGCCCGAAAACTAATCACAAATATTTTTTCCAAATCTCAGTACCCCGTATATCAAATTTCGAGTCTGTAGACTTAAAATTGACAGAATTATTGCGTAAGGAAATGTAAACACAGACACACACGCAGACACACACATTCACAGACACGTTCACCTTTATAGATATATAGATGCACCTCTGTGTTCTATGTTTAAATTGAACGTGTCCTTTATAGTAACAGTGTTTACGTAATGTTTAATAGTCGGTACAGACTGCTTCATAACCTACAAGACATTCAAACAAAACCTCATAGCAAGCCGTGGTTCTCCCTAGAATGTGCTGCTCTCATCGTGCACAAAAACAACTTTTTACATGACTTTCAACGATATAAATTTACTGAGACTAAAGCCGCTATTGTGACTGCCAGCACTCACTGTAAAAGAGTAATAAAGAATGCGAGAGAGTTGTATGCTCAGTCCATCAAGTACAAAATTGGCTGAGCAACGGCCTACGTTCCTATAAATTTTGTTGAATAAAAAAAAACCTCCTGTATAGAGGCGTGATCTCTATTCCAACCATCATCAATGGACCTCAGGCATTCTTCTCAGCATTAGACAAAACCACACGCTTTGCTAAAAACCTTGCAGGAAATTCTACTGTATGCGATCAGGGGCGGCTAACCCTCGTATACAACATAGGGATATCTGTGCGTGATACAGTAGTAGTAGTAGTAGTAGTAGTAGTAGTTGTTGTTGTTGTTGTAGAAATCATAATAAGAATTGGCATCTTACTTGCTAAGCAAGTATTGTATCATCCATGGTTAAGAATATATCTCTTTCTATACTATTATAAAAAAGGGACTTTGTGTGTGAGTCTGCCTCTGTGTGTGTGTGTGTGTGTGTGTGTGTGTGTGTGTGTGTGTGTGTGTGTGTGCTCGTTTCCGATAGACTCGAAAACAGTTGGGCTGATTTTTATTAAATTTCACAAGAATGTATTTTATGAATCTATTATTGTTCTTGTATAGATTTTTTAGTATCGAATGTTTTCATAATCGATAATCAATTGATCCGATAAAAAAAACGGTACATTTAATTGTCTTACATAATAAATGAATTTGAAAATGTATATCATCACACAGGCCGACAGGCTTAACAGATACAATCAACAGTAGTTTTTTTTTTGACGTGACTGAGGCACGTTCAAAATGAATGTATGTTTCAAGCACAATTGTAGCATGATACTTGATTCTTTTTCTTTAAAACTCTAATTGAAGCCATTATATTTAAAACAAATTTATGAAATTAACAGTAATTTCTTTACAGTGCAATGCAAACTAAAATGCATTCTGTTCATTGATTCCCATGATGATAAAAATATAGGAGTGTAAAAAATTCGTTGATCATCATTCAATCATGGGTAACGTCGTGGACACCCTGCTTGTATAATTTATTGTATATTTTAATGAATACATATTGTATAAAGTTAGCTCTTCAAGACTTGCCATAAAATGATTACAACCGTAATGTCATATTTATATACACATATAATTTTGATGCGAGTGACCTAGTATGTCCTAGTACCTATTTTCTTTGACATAATTACAGGGTTCATATAACTCGATGTGTTCTCCGTCCTACCCTGGCCACTCTTATTAATTGCACCCTCTCAATTTTGTTTACTAGCCTTTATGGTTCCTCTTTTGTCTTGTTTTCTGAGTTAATCGCAATTACCGTGATGCATTTTTATCATTATTAATATTGCTATAATTAGTAGTAGCAGTATCAATAGTGCTAATAGTAGTAATAATATTATTTGCCATTATAACTTTTAATGAACATCCTTTGTTAAGTATCTTGAAAATTTAGCCCGAACAAAAAACATAACATAGAACAATTACAGACGTAATGTTAAAACAATATAAAATAAACATTTGATGCGAGAGTTATGCAATATGTCCTCCTAAAAATTTTCTGCAACATAATTTTCTAACTCATATAATCCTTTTACAAAACATTCTACACTATCGTTGTTTTTAATCTGACAAGACATCTTGTTCCAAAATATATTGATTTGTTTTCAAATAAAATACAATTAGTTAAGAGATCTTTTTCGTGATTGTCCTTGATAATAACTCCTCAATATCAAAAATAAATATTAATAAAACCATACACCATTTAGAAATGTAATTAATTATTTTGAAAGTTACAATTAATTCGATTTTAATTATTCCCTCTGGTAAAGTAGTTCATCAATTTGTTTTCATTATTTTTATCAGCGATTAATTAATCACGTGGAATTAAATATTGTAATTTGGACAATTCAAAATTTTTACACATTTGCGATATGAGTAAAGAAAATGGCTACAGAACTGAATGAAAAGACAAAGAAAAACAAGAAGTTATGCAAAGGCCACCTGCATTAAGGATGGCTCGAAAAGGTTTTCACATGTTTACCTCTTGTGGCGATTGAAACTGTGCAAAAAGGCGGATTTATTATTAAAACTTTCAGGTTAAAAAAGCACATGTCATATAATACTTGTTTCGCTGTAAAATAGGTCGTTGTTTGGGAGTTTTGAGGTATGTGTTTAGCAAAAAAAAGAGTGGTAGTAGAAAGGCAGACTCGAACCCCTACCGCGAAGGAGGAAAAGAACATTGGAAAAACGGTACGTCTTTGTTGCGTCCATCACCAAACCAGAAGTTGCGAATGTTGAAATTAAGGCTAGTCCATCGAAAAGAGGGGTATGACTTTTGACAATATCGGTGAAAAAAGCGACCTCTCCTTGTAGAAAAGTGCCCAGTTGAGGGTGAAGGAATTAATGTTTTTAGCCAATCCTCCGACGTTTGTGGTCCGAAGGGTCGACCTTCAAAATAATACCGATCTACTGAAAATCTGTCGCTTCTGTCGAAAGTTCCAGGCAGACATACAACCATACATACATGCATTTAAACAGACAACTGATATTTATAGGATAGACGATTAGCATTGGTTATTAATGAAAAACACTGAATTGTCAGTTTAAATAACATTTTTTCTTTTATCCTCTTGTGCCGAGTGCTCCCATTCCCTTTCATATTCCGGCAGTAGACTGAAAATATTATACAGTTCTATTTTTCCATCAAAACATTTCTCTATCTCTTAAAATATCTTGATGATATCTCTCGACGTATTCATCATTCACATTGATAGGATTCTCTGAAACAACGTCAAAGTCACTATTCTGTAAAAAATATGTCCATTATTTGACAAAAAAGCATGTAATGGATTTTCCATGTCATTTTGCATATACAAATGGCTGCAGTAGTTCTGAACTTTTGGCGGGTATTGCACAGGGTAATTAGTGTCAGTGAGGCAGACGTCTTGTAGGATTATCGAGTTACATTTTATAATTACTTAAGTCAGGATGTCACAAAGTTTTATTTCATATTTCCTGTATCAAGTACTCGTCTGGGCTCCAGTCTCTGGTCCGCTCCTCGCCAAACTTCCACGAAAAACACTAACTGAAACCAATAGTAAATACGTTCCCCTACTCTTAATCTGTGCTTAAACCTAAACGTAGATTTCATAAACAAAGCTTCATTCTAAGAAATTCACGCCTGTCCAACTCTCTGCCGGTTGCCTGTTTTCCAGCTGACCACAATGTGATAGTCTTTAAGTCCAACGTAAAAAAAATTCTTGATGAACCGTCCCCTCAAGTATCCAATTTTCCAAATTTCCACTACAGACGATTAATACGATATCCCATTCACTAATGTACGTCCAATAATCCTTATCCTCGATTGGACTCCAGGCATTGATAAGTGATTACTCCTATGTATAAAAAACTTTAAAAGGGGGGGGGCAAGTTGTCCACATATTATTTTGTTAAAATTTACTGTGAAAAATACTTTAAAAAAAGAACAAGAACACATCTGGAAAATCAGTGAGCTTACGTGCATGTTATAACGTAAACGTGAGAATAATTAAAACCTCTTGCTCCCACCGACAAAAGGAGAATCTATTAGTAAATTCACCCTTGTCTATTCGTTCGTTCGTTTGAGTAAATGATCAGTAATTGAGGACCGTATGTGTCAGTAACAACGTCCGTTTCCCGGTAGGTTCCATTCCTAATTTTACTGGGTACATGTTGTTAGATTCTTTCATCTAATCTTAATGTCGTTCGGTCCAAGTAGTTGGCACCGCTACCACATTCAAAATTGTAAATAACGTTACTATCACTTAAAAACCCGTCTTGTGCAGCGAACTTTAGCACGGACTCTTTTTCTATTTTTAGTCGTACTCATCCCTATATCACCTTAAGATCTTGGGGACTATTCACATTCAACTTAGAAAACCTTCCCTTTGCAAGCAAAGGAAATGCCTCATGGATTTGAACGTGATTAATCTCTAGGGTATTCGACTATAACGCTGTTTTATTTTAATCGTTTCCCACTGTTTATTTTTCTCTTCGTAAATTGAAAAAAAAAACGCAATTTTAATCGCTATTTCATTCCGTATTTTAAAAATTCCCTCGATACAGCTCTGAGAAGCGAGGGTCGAAACCGGTCGGCTGGATCCACATTTCTCTTTCTTTCCTCTCCTGTTTTTCCTTTCCTCCCCTTTTTGGAAAGAAGGTTAAAGGAATATATATATATATATATATATATATATATATATATATATATATATATATAAATATAAATTTACTTTTAATCATGAATCATTCATAAACGTCTCCCCTTCCTAATTGCAATATATATATATATATATATATATATATATATATATATATATATATATATATATATATATATATATGCGTCATAATCCGCATGTTAACGTTGACACACCGGTTCTTATCAGACCACCGAAATTAAGATACGATAAGCCTGGTTAGTACCAGATGGCTGATGATTTGTGAATTCTAGTCGCTCTATGTGCTTATTTCGACAGTGTTTCCAGTCGTCCTGAACCCCCACTTGCTACTAGTATTCAACAATGTCGACTCATGAGAGATGCGGTTGGTGATTGCGCAACTCTTTCCACAAAAAATATACGTGCATGCACAGTTACTGTGAATATCCATAGTCTGTCAAGACTGAAGGAAGCATTTTATATTATATATGCATATGTGTGTGTGTGTCGTTTATTTGTATATATTGTATACATTATTGGTAAACATAGCGACTGGATTCGGTCCACATTTCTTATTGGTGACAAAGTATTTCTAACAAAAGAAACTTGAATTGTACATCCGCCCTCTTTTTTATCTTGGAAACAGCGATTTATAAAAAGCTCATGATCCCCCTTTTTTGTTCAACAATTAAATTTGGTTGTGTTTTTTATTCCACTTTTATATAGTTTAACCCCGTTCTGTAATTGTAGATTTTATAGCGAAAAGGCGGGTTATTCAAGTGCTTAGACTACTATCTATTTAACTGAGTTAGTAGTTTCATAAATTAAAATAGTAATTTAATTTTTTTTTAACTTTTTATAAAATACTCACAGCTTCTTTAGACTATATATGTATATACATATACATATATGGTCTATATCGTTATATAATTACTAGATCACTCTGACTGACGTTAAAATCATTTAAAAATAAATGTTTAATTTCAACTGTAGCCGAGTTGTTGGTAACCGAGTCGTTCGGGTACTTGCTAATGAAACAAGGCATGATTCTCTTGCCAGTGTTCTAATCTCTGGAAACGCGCTAATCGTGACACCCTGCACTGATGATTCCCGGAAGGATGAAACGCTAGTGTATGTAATGTAGGCATTTAATTATTATAGTAAATGCATACATACATATATATATATATATATATATATATATATATATATATATATATGTGTGTGTGTGTGTGTGTGTGTGTGTGTGTGTGTTTGATAATTAGTATTAATTTTTCCTTCATTTGTGTTACTTTGCCATGTCAACGTTAAGTCAAGTGATGTTCGAATGCGTCTCTGTATAGATGAGTATGTTGCGTGGATTATGATATATATATATATATATATATATAAATATATATATATATATATATATATACATATTTGTTTGACATTCTATTAGCGCAATTTCTGATCCTCTTCAGCAGTTAAAATTCTAGCGAAATAATCGCCGTTTAATGTCGCGAGTATCCACCATTTTTGTTCCTTCATTCGTATACTATAGCCATGCTGCTAGGAACGGACCATGTTGTTGTCACAGCTGACTTAGATAAATTAAACAGGAATTGAGGATTTATTCGCACAGGGTCTAAGACAGCCATATGCATCAAAGAGAGAGAGAGACAGAGAGAGAAAGAGAGAGAGAGGTTCACATATAATGTTTTCTCTACACTAATGGGGAGAGAAAGAAACAGAAGGTAGAGGATATTGAAAGAGGATGACATTGTTAGACCTTATGCGTAATCTGTAAAGTTTATTGCGATTTCTACTGCTGCCTAACTCGGGATTTGTGATTGAGGAGAATACATTACCCTTGTTTGTAAAGGACCCACACTTTCCAAGGTCTGTTAATTGTCTATGACTATTATCTAAATCTTCAGCTGACAATTTCTGCTAATTAAGCTACTACCATCCTCTCTTATTATTACATGCCTTATATATATATATATATATATATATATATATATATATATATATATATATATATATATATATATATATATATATACTAGCATTTCAGCCCGGCGTTGCCCGAGTGTTTTGAGGTGCATGTTGAGCAAAAAAAAAACTTTTAAAATTTGACCCCTATTATGGCCCTTCATATTTATTGTTTTGGGCTAAAATAAAGTTATTAAGTTAGATCCATGTCCGAGGAACATATATCTAAAGTTTCAAGTGTTTAGACCCAAAATTGTCGGAGGAGTTTGGTAGAGTTCTCAAAGGTCAAATCGGTGAACTTTTACCTCTTAACAGCCAAATTTCTGGCCGAATACCGATCACGAATATTTTCTCAAATCTCAATACACGGTATATCAAATTTCGAGTCTATAGTCTAAAAATTGGCAGAGTTATTGCGTAGGGAAATGTACACAGACAACCACACAGCCAGATAAACAGGCACGTTCACTTTTACATATATATATATATATATATTTATATATATATATATATATATATATTTGTTCAACAAAAACATATACGTATGCATAAATATATTTGGAAATAATTTTATGTTTACTATAAACTTTTTCCGGAAATGCAGGGTGTCCACAAAGTCTGGCTACATCATTATGTAGCCAGGCTTTGTGGAAGCATCCTCTAGATTATGTAGCCAGACTTTCTGGGCACACTATATATATATATATATATATATATATATATACAGGTTGCTCACAAAGTCTGGCTACATAATCTACATAAAATTGTTTCCATATATATTTATTTATACGTATACTATGTAAGTATAACTCATGTAAAATATCTGCATGAATATAATTACAGGTAATAGTTTACTAAAGATGAGTAGTCCCTTAAAACACCGAAGCAACTAATAGGGAATTAATTAAAATGGAATAAAAAAGAAAATCGTTTTAATCAGTTTTCGGACAAGGGGTCACAAATCAACGATTTGACATTTGAAAATTATACCTCCGTTAATTTTAGGTCTAAACACTTGAAATTTTCCATGTAGATTCCTTGGACATATTCTAACTTTACAATTGAATTTGAGTCCCCAAAAATCATTGTTAAGGTGTAAAAATTGTGGTCAAATTAAAACAAATTGAACTATGTGGTGTCTACCAACATACTAAGGTAATTTCTGGTCGAAAGATTTGAGATTTTACATAAAGGGTATTCAGATATAGGGCAAGATTTTTTAATCGGTTTTGGTCGAAAAATTTGGCTGTCAAGGGGTCAAGATTTAAAAGATTGGCTCTTTGTGGTGTCTAGCAAACTACTCAGCCAATTTTGTGTCTAAAAATTTGAAATTTTATATACGAGGTATTCAGACAGTCGGCAAGCTTTGGGGCAAAGATTTGGCTGCCAAAATGGCAAAGGTGAAAGAGTTTACCTTCGCAGATTCTACCAAACTTCTCCGCCAATTTTGGGTCTGAAGAATTGAAGTTTTTAATGTAAGTAACGTAGACATGGGTCAACCATTTTATTTTGATTTGAAACAAAAACAATAAAAGTTGAAGGGTCAAAACTTTTTAAAAAATTACCACTGCTGTCTCTCTGAAATGACTCAGACAATTTTTGGTCTAAACATTTGAAATTTTACATATAGAGCAAACTATGAACAGTAAAAAAGGCCTTCAGCAAAGCCGGGCAGAAATGCAAGTAGTAAATAAGGTTTTGAGAGTAATAATAAATTAATCTATATCTATAAAACTGAAAGTGTCTGTCTATCTGTCTGTGTGTCTGTGTACAATTCTACCAATATATAAATGTATGCATGTATGTTCGCATGTTTGTCTAAAACCTTCGACAGAGGCGACGTATTTTTACAAGATAACTATCGTTTTGAAGTTCGCCATCTCAGACGACAAATATCAAAATATTGGCTGAAACCTTTAATATCTTCACCTTTCAACTGGGAACTATTCTTAAAGGGGGGTGGCTTTTTTCGCCGATATTTGTCTAGCCTTAATTGAAACCTACGTCACTTCCGGTTTGGCGGTGATTGTAACAGCAAAGACGTAACGTTTTTTCCCGTTCTTTTCCTCCTTTGCGGTACGGGTTCGACCCGCCTCCATACTACAACATTTTGTTGCTCAACACACACCTCCAAACACTCGGGTAACGCCGGGCTGAAATGCTAGTACGAAATATTTTTGAGATTAATAATAGATTAAGAGTAATTAATTAAAAGTTTAGAGCAATAGAACATTAATAGCACATAATTTTTGCATTAAGAGTAATAGTTAATTATAAGTAATTAAGTTTGAATTTGCGACCAATAGAAAATTAATAGCAAACAATACTGGGTTTGAGATTAATAGTGAATTATATGTAATTAAGTTAGGATTTGACACGAATAGAAAATTAGAGTCAAATAATATGGATTTGAGAATTATAGTGAATTAAGAGTTAATAAGTTCGGAATTTAGGGAAAAAAGTAAATACGAAAATAGAAAATAATATTATGTTTGAGATTAATAGTTAATTATTAGTGAATGTTTGGATTTAAGATCAATCGTAAATTAATAGCAATGTTGGGTCTGAGATTAATAGTTAATTAATAGCAAATTAGTTTAGAGTTTAAAAACATAGTAAATTAATAGCAAATAATTTTGGGCTTGAGATTAATAGTGAATTAATCTATATATCTATAAAAGTGAAAGTTTCTGTCTGTCTGTTTGTCTTGTGTGTGTCTGTCTGTGTACATTTCCCTACACAATAACTCAGTCCACAGACTCGAAATTTGATATCCAGGGTATTGAAATTTGGTAAAATCTTTGTAATACGTTTTCGGCCAGAAATTTGGCTGGTAAAGGGTCAAACGTCAACGATTTTCTCTTTGATAACTCTTGCAAACACCTCCGCCAATTTTGGGTATAAACAATTGAAATTTTAGATATAGGTTCCTTGGGCATAACTTAACAATTTTATTTAAGCCCAAAACAATAAATTTTAAGGGTTATAATAGGGGTCAAATTTAAAAAAAAATTGACCTCTGCAGTTTCTACCAAATTACTCAGATAATTTCTGGTCTAAACATTTGAAATTTTACATAACGAGTATTCAGAGATAGAGCAAGCTTTTTAATCGATTTATATCGAAAATTTGAGCTACCAATACATAAATGTATGTATGTATGTTTGCATGTCTGACAAATACCGGAGAATAGGCTGAAACATTAATTAGTTCACCCACAACTGGCCATTTTTCTACAGGTAGGGGTCGTTTTTTCACCGATATTTTCGAAAGTAATCCTCTCTTTTTGATTGTCTAGACTTAATTTAAACCTGCGTTACTTCCGGTTTGACGGTGAATTTGTAACAGCAAAGACGTCACGTTTTTCCCCGTTCTTTGCCTCCTTTCCGGTATGGGTTCGAGCCTGCCTTCCTACTATCACATTTTTTTTTTCTGAACACACACCTCCAAAAAGTTGGGACACGCCGGCCACCCATGCTAATAGTTAATAAGTTGGGAGTTCAAAAATAGTAAATTAATGTTCTCCTTCTCTTATTCTTCTATCTATCTTTTTTCTTTCTTCTTCTATCTTCTATCTTATATATATATATATATATATATATATATATATATATATATATATATATATTTTGTTTCCTTTTTATTTGATATTTTCCTATAACTTTGCACACATTAACATCGCGCAATAAAATGAAATAAAATAAAACCTGAAACCTAACATTAATATTTGCGGGTACCATTGTTTATTTTTCGTTTTCGACATTAACCGCTTAAAATTAAGTTGACGCTGCAATATTTTATGCAGGTGTGTATTAAACTAAGATAGTTTGCCTTTGAGACCACTTAATTGTTATATGTTTGATTATATACCAATTGGTCTTTATTCCTCATAAATTTTTACCTTACTCGACCTACACATGTTTCTTTTAAATGACGATTATATAATTTTCCACTATGCTGATAAAGAAAATCTCATTGATATTTGACGGACACAAGTATTTTCCGAGATATAAAGCCCTTAATTGTGCACTTTAAAACTGGCCGCCAGATTAGTAGGCACGGGTTCAAGACCAAATCTTATTATATTTGACATGCTACGTCCATTTTTTATGTTCGGAGTATTTGCGCGTTGGGATCTTGACATCGACTATCGAGGTTAAATTTAAGGCAAATATTTTGCCTCCGTGTCTATTCTGAGAGTGGGTCTTAACATTGTGGTTGCAGATGCCTATTCTGAAAGCCGTCCTTCACATGAGGAAGTTGAGGTCTCAATTCCGAAAGTCGTTATTAACATGAAGAGGTTGGGGTTTGGACAACAACAACAACAACAGCAACAACAACAGCAGTAGCAGCAACAACAACAACCGCCATTTAATTTTTTTGGACAGGGATGCATACTTCCACCAGGCAGCGCTGGTTAACGGGTCCTGCTAGTTAATAAATATTTATCTGATCCTTATCCTTTTGCAATCCACGCTAATAAACAGTTAATAAGGACTCTAAATACGAGTAATCGTTATACGATTAATCGTATAACGAGGAAACACCTATCCATAAATAATTATATTTACACACACACACACACACACACACACACACACACATATATATATATATATATATATATATATATATATATATATATAATCAGTGAGGTTTCCAACAAGCATTCTTTTAATACTTTTTTTATTATTTGATAATCTCATGATTTTAAATATTGAAAGAATTTTAACGCGTTTCGGACGAATTTTAACGTCCTCATAAGAGATTGTGTGGAAAAAGTAGTTTTGAGGAAACCATCTCGAAAATGAATATTTTTGTAGAATGTATTTTTAATTGTTATTCCTTCTACTCGAGTGTTGTTCACACTTAATTTTTTTAGAGTCATGTTCATTGCGTTTGTATTATTTTATATTTTTTATCGTTATCTTTCTTGTGTGTAGGTATTACGTGTATGTGCGCATGTGTATTTTTTTCTGTAGTTACTTTGTTTCATGTGTGTGCGTCTTAAGGCATGCGTGTAAGAGCGCGCGCATGTGTTCGTCTATAGAGAGTTCGTGTGTGTGTGTGTGAGGTTGCGTGTCTTCGATACATTTGGATAAATATCATGCATACACCCATACAGATTACTTCTTATCATACTGCACATAAATAAGGTTTTGTTATTGAATTATGAAATAAGTCATAATTTCGTAGATTTTATAAGCTATGTCTGGTGTCTGTTTCTTTTCACGGGGAAAAAATTATTTTTAGATTATATTTTTTTCTAGTTTATCTTCCGGTTTTACTCTGTTATGACATTCATCTGATGTTGTATTGGAAATTATTATAATTTAATAACTAATTATAATATCTTGGATATTGCTATTTTCTTGTGAGGTTTAAATTAGTATTTTCTGGATTGTTCTTCGTTTATTTAGAATTATTTTATCTATATTATATGCTATTGATAAAAGACAATTCTTGATAAAAATAAAGAGAAAATATCTCTAAATAAAGATAAAATAAAGTGAAATAAAAATAAAACAAAAATAAGGTATTTCCTCAGTATTGTAGCGGAAACGAGAAGTATGTGTCTGTGTGCGTGCATGTGCGCGTGCGCGTATGCGCTTCAATATGTCGGTTCTAATTTATGTATGGAGATGTACACATGCATACGAATATGTGTATCTTTTTTGCATTTTGGTTGTTTGGGGTATTAAGCTTTGTTCAATTCTAGGAGTGTTATATTTCTTCTGTGTGAAGAGGGAGAAGTAATTATCGGTTTGGAATGTTGGCATTGATCTATAGTTTTCCCCCTGCATTCATATCCGTGTTTCGATACATATAGTATAGTTTCTTTGATGTAGTTGTTATTGTTGTATTTGAATGAATTAAGCTGTTGATAACGAATGGTTTTGTGAATCTCAGATGTAGTATTGTGTATCTTTATAAAGCCAATATAAGATTGCTTCTTTCCTTAGGTCGTGGAGTATGTTGCAACATAAGCTAATAACGTTTTCCCATCGTCTAGTGTTTCTGGGCCGGAATTTACGTGTCGATGTCGTATTTTATATAGCGCCTAACTTGATAGTAATATGTTTTTTTTACAAGGTAATCACCACTTATCAAGGCCCGGAAGCCACTCGGTGATAAGGATTATTGCGTGTACAGTGCGTTAGTATTGGAGATTTGATAAAGTAGCTTACTTAAGGGGGCGGTTTATCAGGAATTTGTTTATGTTAGACTTTAATACATCAAGGTTGTAGTCACGTGGAAACAGACAAACGGAACAGAGTTCCAAAGGCGTACACTTCTAAGAAAGAAACTTTGTTCATGGAATCTACGTTTTGGTTTTGGCACAGATAAAAGGTGGGCAATATTTTTGACAGTGGTTTCACCTAGACGGGTGTTTATCGTGAAAGATTAGCGAGAGGTGATCAGAGATTGGAGCTCAGACGAGAACTTGCCATGTAAGTAATGATAAAAAAAGCCAGGCTCACAACGTCTCTCCTGTGGAAGAGAGGTTGCAGGGAAGAGAAAAGGGCATCCCCCACTAAGCAACAAAGCCTATTTTGTACTCTGTCAAGGCAGGATAGGTTGTTTTAGCAGCTCCAGCCCAGATGTGGCAGCAGTACTCCATCCTCCAGCGTACTTGGCTTTTAATAGGTGGCTAAGTCTGCTTACTCACCTATTAAAAGCCAAGTACGCTGAAGGATGGAGTACTGCTGCCACATCTGGGCTGGAGCTGCTAAAAAAGATCTAAATTTTAGGTTATTTGGATTTAGGGTTCTGATATATTCCGAGTTTTGCGTGTTGATGATTAGTTTGATATCGTTTGATTTGTGTATCTCGGGTAGTGCGTGGAAGTTATTTGCTTTTTTAGTGTAGCTTTGAAGGAAATCTGTTTCGTTTTTGTTTATAGTCTATATTGTACGTTACGCACAGTTTTGTTATTGTAGATTCGGTTGTATTGTTTACCTTAGTGTTTTGCAATCGTTTTGATTCTATAGTAATTCTTACATTTTTGGTTTATAGTTATGCTTATTAATTAACATTACAGTACTGCCATTATCTGCTTCTTTTGTTATTACCGTGTCAATATTTCGGATTTTTTTTTAGTGCTTAGTTTTGCTTAAGTATTAGATTGCTGGAGAGTTGTCTCTTTTATGGTTAAGCTTCCAGAGGTAAGCAAAGAAAGTGTCTAAACTTTTTCGTATTGTTATGGCTCTTCCGAAAGTATGTCGACTTGATTTTCGTTAGAGATTCGTTCGTGGTGTATTCCTTGTTTAATGTTTCCATGAATCTGAATTTGCATTCAAATTATTTTAAGATCTATATATAGTTTCACTGTATTAGATTTGGGGGTGGGGGTGAAAATTGGGCCTAGTTTTATTATTTCGATATATGTATATATATATATATATATAGATAGATAGATAGATAGATAGATAGATAGATGTATATAGATGTGTATATATACGTTTATGGATGTATATATATACATATATAAATATACACATATATATATATATATATATATAGAGAGAGAGAGAGAGAGAGATGTATATGCATGTGTGTATATATATATATATATATATATATATATACATGGATGTATATATATACACATATACAGAGAGATACATGGATGCATATATATATATATATATATATATATAGAGAGAGAGAGAGAGAGAGAGAGAGAAAGAGAGATGCATGGATGTATATATATACATATATATATATATATATATAGAGAGAGAGAGAGAGAATAATAGAGTGAGAGAGGGAGAGAAGCGGGGAGGAACGGAACGATAATGAATGCTTTATTAAGGATGGTTACAATAGTAAAAAGCAACTTCATCTTCGCATATGAATCTAGTAAAATAATACGACATATCTTTATTGTTATTTACATTTTGGTTTTTACTTTTAACTTGTTTCTTAAAATGCAATATTTTAATACATTTTCATAAACGTGATCTGAACTTAATTTTATTTCTGATCCATCATACTTTACAAAAATTATTTTTATTGATATATATATTACGTTCGGAAATACAGGCACACGCACACACACATACATACACACACGCACATGTATATATATATATACATATATATATATATACATAATATATACAGATATATATTTCTGTTGAAATATATTTTTGTAAATATAACCAATCTTTATTTAAGAAGCTCAATATAATTAGAGAGCAACATAGTGAATAAATGGCAAAAGACTATATACCAAAGTTCCTGATATATACCATCTTATAATTTGTTCATTTAATTCCCTTGGCATTTACAATTATTCACAGTATCTGTTTCGTAGAAAAAAATCAATCACTTAATTATTATGCCAATCTGTGAATCTATTATTCCCTTAACTCATCAGAATAAATGTCAATAAGCAATAAAAAAAATGGCATAATGGAAACGTTTTATTAGGTATTTACAACTTCTCTTTAAATTTTCGGATTCTAATCATGTCAAAATGCACTTTATTTCCTTTTGACGGGTTGATTTTTGCTATTTCCTCTGCTGAGTTAAGGGTATACCAGATTTAATGATTGACATAATAATTAAGTGATTGATTTTGCTCTAAGAAACAGATGCTGTCATAATTGTAAATCTCAACTGAATTAAAGGAATTAATTATAAGATTGTAAACAGCAAGATCTTTGGAATATAGTTTTTTGTCATTTATTCATTATATATATATATATATGTATATATATGTGTGTGTGTGTGTGTATGCATGTATATTGGGATTTTAAGATTAAAAATTTATTTAAATTGCAGAGGCATTTGCTATTGACATACAATATGCATTAATATGTACGTATATAAATTCTAAATGCATGTGTCTATATTCATCTGTGTTTATGTGCGCACGCATGCGATTTTAAGAAGGAGAATCAGTTGTTTTATTAAGCCTTCCGTTTTGGTCGACCCACATCTTTTGTGGATGCAAATTAGATCCTTTTATCCCAATGGCAAGGAAGTGCTCGAAATATTTCATTTTATTTTTTAATTTGATGGTCTATTTTGCTAATTCCTTGATTGTGGCCCGTGGAAGTTACGTCCCTTTGTTAAGTAAGTAGGTTACATAAAAAATAACCACCTCTGAATATGGAGAAGGCAGTCGCTTGAAATGATATTACTTCCCGTCTGCAGATCGAAGGAGGAGATAGGTTCGCATCTAGATAATTGACTTATTGGTTCATATGAATAGAAGGTTAGGCAAGAACTGTGAATAGCATAATATATATATATATATATATATATATATATATATATATATATATATATATATATATACATATATATATCATGTATGTATGCATGTATGTATGTAGTTTATATATATATTTATATATATGTGTATGTGTGTGTAGAAAAAATGAAAACGTCAATATTTATATATATGTATTGATATACATATGTATATATCCATTTATATATATATATATGTATATATATATATATATATAAGGAGAGAGAGAGAAAAAAAGAGAGAGAAAAAGAGAGAGATGAAAAAAGACAGAGCGCCAGACACACACACACCTACAGGGAAGCAAAAAGACGGATACAAAAAACATATAAACTTAATAGTGAACTAGCTGGTTGTTTTCTTCGAATCAGTTATAACTCAATATATTCCATATATTAGATTGTGTAAACTTTATGACAAATCCCCAAAATGTACACATTTTGTCTACATTTTAAAATTCACGAATATTAAAGGAATCATCTAATTAAAAATTTTCCTTAATTATTATATATCACGTAATATATCATGAGCTAATGCTCCAATTAACTTACAAAATATCTACGTATATTTGCATTATGTATGCATTTAGTTTTTATATATGTGTATGCGTGAGCGGGCTTGTTTACATTAAAAATTGCTGGCAATTAAAGATGGTTAGAAGAGACATACATATTTAAAGATCGATAACATTAATATATATATATATATCTATATATCTATATATCTATATATATATATATATATATATATATATATATATATATATATATATATATATATATACTAGCCTTGGTGCCCGGCGTTGTGCGGGTACTTGGAGGTGTGTGTTGAGTTTAAAAAATAGTCGTAGTAGGCAGGGAGGCTCGAACCTATACCGTGAAGGAGGAAAATCACGTGAAAAAAACGTATTTGATGTTGCGTCCATCGCGAAACTAGGAGTGGCGAATGGTTTAATTAAGGCTTCTCAATCGAAAAGAGGGGATGACTTTCGTAAATATCTTCGAAAAAAGCGACCCCTCCCTGTAGTAAAGTGTCCAGTTAAGGGTTAAGTAATTACTGTTTTTAGCCTATGTTGGGATATTTGTCATCCAAAGGGCCACACTTCAAGACGATATCAATCTCGTGAAAATCCGCCGCCTCTGTCCAAAATATTTAGTTGCTGCTGCTGAAATAACGACACTTACTATCTGTAAGGATTTTTCCTTGTTCAATATTGACCGCCGGTCTATTGCTTTGATAGATTTATCCGTTTGTAACTCCAAGTCTCATAGTATTTTTTTTTATAATTTCCGTTTTTAATATTGCTGTCAGTTTGTGTTTGTAAAATTTGCCTGACTGTTCAAGACGTAGCACAGCTCACAGTATGCTGGCTTTCCTACCTAGCCGTAGCTATTCTTATATTTTGGGGAATAGTTTATTACATTTACATATTACGTGGTTTATATTTCCCTACCTTTGTTCTACAGAGTATCCATGCGCTGTTAACTTGTGCCTTGTTGATCTTAAATTTAATGTTGTCGTTCCTATTAGAGTCATTTTAGTAGCTGTTTATTGTGATTTAGATTTCTTATTGAAGTGTCCTTTTCGTGGCCATGTCCAGAGATTTTTATGAGCCTCATATTTTGTCCCCTTATGAATCCTTCATGTATCTGTTTCACTTCCTATTTGTTACTTTTCTTATTTTATTCCTTGCCTCTCTGCTTATTGTCTTGTTCATTTATATGGTGTCTCTTGCTACGGCGCTTAACCTTTCTGTACAGTGTTATGCGTTTTCTACTTCTTTTTTTTATCATTCACGCAATATTCAATACCACCCAGTTTTCTTCCCCCGTCTTTCCCTTTTACGTGGTCGTCAACATCACTATTTGGCTGTAGTGCATAATGCGTGGATATAGTTTTTCTATTCTTCTTGCCGAGATGTCTTCTTTCTTCAACGGTCCAGAGTATCTGACTAGTAACATTACCGATACCTTTATGCCTTTCATTAGGTTCTTACTATATAATTTAGTTTCTATGAGTTGTATTCTTCTTTTTGAGTATTTTTTAACCCTAACCCTAACCCTAACCTCATCTCCCCTTTTGATAGGTGGATCCGTACACTCCGCTACTTCCAGTTTTATTTTACTCATAATTTTTCGCATTCTGAATTCAATTTGGATGTTCTGGCCGAAGATTCTAGTTGTGATTATTTTCTAGCAGCAATATCTAGCTCCTTTAAAAGTTTCAGGTGGTCTATATACATTAAGCGGTTAAAGAACATCGGGTGTATAAACTTTTTACTCCAATGGGCACCGCACGCATATGATTTATTTTCTCAGAACATATGTTTCGTTTTATTCACTTTTATACACAGTGATCAAATTTCGAGTTCTACAGAATATTTGCGACCTCGTAAAGATACACTTGAAGAAGGTCGGGAGTAATATCAACCGAAAATGTGAGTAATACTTATGATACTTAAGCTCAATGTAATGCACGCAGGTACATGATATGTAGAAGAAGCGGCATATCACCTAATCAAATATCCAAGTCGTTGCGGAGTTGACATACCAATGAGAAAAAGTGGAGAAAAAAGGCGAGGAGAGATTTGGACCAGGTAGCGCTGAGAGCAACCGGGAGACGCATTCAAGCGTGGTATGATATAATGAAAACGATGTACAAAGATGGAAAAGTTAACCACATGCCAGTTGAGAGGAATAAACAAACAAGGCGCAGAAGTAGTTTGGAAAGTACCGTTAATAAATGCATTTGGTTAAATTGAAAAAAATCGAGCCTAATTATTTTCTTTTTCACTTTGTGGCTATTTGCACATACGTGTTGGTCCTGATTTCCAATGTAACGGCCAGATTAGTCAGTAGACCGAATTAGTCAAATACTATAAATAGTTGGGCTTTCATTTTATATTCTCTCATACTGTCGATAATAAATATATGTGTAAATACATATGACATATGTCTAAATGGTCTCGTGTCGTGCATCAACCTGTATTTGTACTATTTCTCATCTGTTTAATGATATAGTATATTTCAAACTGCACTCAATATAAGGACTTATGTTTTTAATTATGTTTCTCCTCAGAAAACACACCACGCGAAAGTGCAATTATAAGAATAAACATGAAAGAACATGCTGAAAACGTGAAACTGATATCAGTAATTGTTTCGCTATTTTCCCTTCGTCTACTTACATCATGAAACTATTTTCAATATCTCCAGCAATGACGTACGTTTTCTTAAAGAGAGATGAAACATTCCCACAGCGGAACTGTACTTGTAATGATACATAATTCGAATAATTTCTCCTTAATTCTCTTGGGAAAAACAAGTCAATCATTTTCTAAAATGAATTTAATAATTCGAATTTAAAAAAACAACAAAAAACAAATGAAGCATGCACTGTGAATAAGGTATAAAAATGACTAAGTTCAGTATTTGCACACCCACCCTCAATTTAGCCTCAAAAATCTTCAGGGGACATCAAATCCCGGTGAAAAAGAACAAACGCTGCAGTTTTAGGCCTTATCATACGTAAATTTTAGTTTTACACCATGCAAAAAGAAAACGAAATGACTAAGTCCACTATTCCCCCCCCCATTTAACCTCACGAGTCATCGGCCAAAAGATCTTAACATATTTAAATTCATATTCAGCATCATGCAAAACTGCTAAATAGACATACATAGGAAATATTGTAACAAATATGGTAAAATAGTCCCAAAAATGGAGTGTTTTCCTAGCTCTAAAAGAGCCCCTGGGGCACACCCACGAGTCATCGCGAAATATAGACAAACAAAATTATATAGAAAACAGTTAGTTACAACTTTTCAGAAAGTATTATAAAAATCCAACGCATTACTTTTTTAATACGTAAAAAAGTGTCAATCTTTGCCATTTTTACCCTTGCCTTTCTCTACTTATATATATATATATATATATATATATATATATATATATAATTTATATAATCGGAAAAACAACACCTTTTATTTATTAGTACACAATTTTTGTTTTTATTATTTTTTAAGACATGTTATTATATATTTTTTTCTCCTTAGTCTGACAGCTGTTTCGAAGGGTAAAAAGACAAACGGTTGTTTTAATTATAGCATACCGAATCTTCATTATTTACCGTTCTCTTCAGAGACAATTAGAATCAAATTAATTACAGTCAAAATTTGTTTTTTAAAAAACTCACATGGGGATGGAATTTTTTTATCGAGGTTGCCATCTTTAAAAATTTTTCCATGGGATTTTTATATATCTATATTTTCTTTTTGTTAGCCTTATTTTCGTATTTTTTTGGTTTTTTAATTTCTTTCAATTTATGTATCTAATATCCATTATGTTAATTCTGCATTCTTATTTTGTTTCTTCTTTTATTACGTTTGATTTATTATTTACGAAATTATTAAATTAATTTTTTTAACTTCTTCTTAAGCTAGTAATTTTTTCTTATTTTTAATTACGTTTGATTTATTATTTACGAAATTATTTAATTAATTTTTAACTTCTTCTTAAGCTAGTAATTTTTTTTTTTTTTTTTTTTTTTTTTTTTTTCTTCCGTATCTCTTGGGTGTTTACGTTTCATTTTATTTTTTTGGCCGTCTATACATATTTTTTCCTGTTATTGTTTTTTTTCTCGTATTTATTTTATTATTAGGCTAAAATGGTTATCATTATGTACATATTTATTATTTCTTATTCTTATATTATGTTTTTTTGTTAATTATTTTCGTTGTTTCCAATTTATAATTTTTAGTGTCAAGTTTACGGTCTTTTCTGATTTTGTGATTAAAGGGAATTAACTCTATCAATTCTTTGTTTCTTATTTATTCAGTCATTAACTTACATCTTTTAGAATTTGTGCATTTACCTTATAATTTAGTAGTCAAAGGGAAATAACTTATTTATTTTTTGTTATTAATCTTTGTCATTTTTGCTAATTTTAATTTTTTTATTAATCATATTATTATTTATTGATCATGTGTATTTATGTTGTGTTCAGGTTTGTTATTTATAAGTTTATTTGCTATTCTAATATTTTTTATTCATTTATCTTAAAAACTCGGTTTTTTTGGTGAAAAGAAAATATTTTTGTTCAGTTTTTTGTCTATCTATTTGTTTACTTATTATCTATATCTTGATATTAGGAACTTATTTTTATGCAGACATATTTGCATGTTGTCTGTACGGTGATTTAACAATGAGCTTTTATCAGATGTTAGTATTTTGTAGGATTCTAGTAAACATAAGGAACATTTGCCTGATTTTGATGGATGATAACTTTTTGCCCTACCTATCACGGACCATTTCAAAGTGTACTCTATGTTTTTGCTTTTTAACTCACGTATCCATTCCCCAAGTGCAGTGTCATTATTATTTTTCTTTCTATTTGTTTCCCTCCCACTATGGTTATTATTAGTATTATTAGTATTTGCTGTGTTATTTATTATATTTTTGCTACTATTATTGTTTTTGTTAAATGATGAAATATGATTGTTTAGCCGGGTTTTAAACTGAGTGCTCGTACTACCAATGTATGCTTTTATACCTCTATTAGTTTTAACTTCACATTTATATACAACATCTGATACGAGGCAATTTCCTTCTAACGGGCATTCTATAGCTACACGGCAGTTGCATCCACGGTTTTCATTCCTATTATTTTCTAAGTTATTATTATTTGCTTTTTCTATTTTGGCTCTGTTCGTTCCTATTATATTTCTAATCAAATTTGGTGAGGTTGAGTAAGAAATTTTTACAGTGTTTTTGTTTATGATTTTACTTAATTTATTGCTTGGTGGAAAGTTATTATCTATTATTTCATAGAATTCTTTTGGAATATTATTTTTAATATGTATAGAGTATGGGATGTTGAACCATGTTTGTTGCTTCCTCCTATTCTTTCTATTTGTGTTAGTGTTGTTCTCCATTCTTATTGTTTTTTCACGAGTGCTGGTACTTATGTTGTTATCAGTTCTGTTATTTGTTTCTATTTTATTTCTATTTCTATTCATTACTCTATTATATGATATTATATTTACATTTGTCCTAAAGTTAGTGTGTTCAATATTATGGTTCTTTATGTACTGTATTTTTTTATTGTAACCTGATTTTTTTATTGCTTCGTTATAATACTCCCTATTTTTGTTAAATTTGTCTTCATTAATTGATATTTTAGATAGTCTTTTAGATATGTTTGGTATTATTGCAGCTTTCATGGATGGTGGGTGATTAGATCTATTATCAATGTAGTACAATGCCTGGTTAGGTTTGTGGTAAGGTTCATATGTTTTATTTATTATATCTAGGGTAAGGTCCAGAAAGTTAACGGTTTTGTAGTTTTCATTGAAGGTTATTGTTAGCCCTAAATCATTAAATATTTTCTTTATCTTAGTTTTGGTGTTCTTAACTATTCTTATACTACCATTTATGTAAAACAGAGCATCATCACGATATAGCCCACCTTTTAGCTCTGGTATCTCTTCACTTAGTTTCTGCAATATGTATAGGCCTACTACATCAGTTGCCTGACTTGAGTCAGCCGATCCCATCGTGATGTCGAAGTTTAGGTCCCTGTTATTCCTAGTCCAAAGTTTATTATCATATTTTATTATTGATCGTCTCGCTAAGTTAACTATATCTGTTTCTATTTTGGTTATGGTAGTGAGAGTTTTTGCAAATGATATTGCATCTTTAAAGAGTTGTGGTGTTATGGAGGGATAATATGCGTCTATATCGAAGCTAATTAACATACTGTTACTTCTAATACTTATATTTTTGAACCAATCTATTACTTCATCTGAGGATATCCATAGGTGGTTTGTTATTTTCTGTTTAATGTTAGGTATAATTCTATCAAGAATTTTTTTACTTATATTTCCTATGTCAGATATACATGGGGATATCAGCCTAATGCTAGGGTTTATATTAAAGGTTTCTTTGTGGTCTTTAAAAGTAAATCTTGGGGTTAATGGGGTAAATACCTCTATTTTATTGCTAATGCCTATTTCTTCACATATTTCTTTAATGGATGTGTTTATGCTATCTAACTCACTTTTTTCTGCAATTCTATATTTTTTCCTCAGTTCTGTTAGGATCAATTCATTATATTTATTATAGTCTATGGAGTAAATGTTCATAGTTTTGTCTGCAGGTACCTTCAGCATGTCATCATCTTTGATCTTTTTAAATGTTTCATTTATTTTTTGTAGTCTGGGATTCATGTATTTTTGTTTTTTCTTCTTTTTTAAGCCTTTTACCATGTTTAGCATATCAAGTTCGAAATTGTCAAGAGCAGGGATGTTTGGTGGGCTTTTTCTCGTTTTGATTCCATATTTTTTATCAAATTTTGTTGGTTCTCTATTGTTTCCTTCGTTTCTTGTGTTACTGTTGCGATCCTGTTGGTTTGTTTTGTTTTCCCCATTTTGGCACCTCATGTTGTGATGGTATACCTTCCATCTAATCCTTTTTATGAATTTTTGAACAGACTGCAGCATGTCCATTGTGTACTTTTTATGGTCCGGTATTGCTACGTTCTTCGGGGAAAATGGTATTTCTTCCTTTGGGAACATTTTGGTCAATTTAAAGGTTTTTATTTAGCAGCTCAAACTTTTGGAGCAGATTTATATGTATTTTTTTAACAATCAATTTTAATACCTTTTAAATGGTATTTTATTGATAATTGTACCAATATTGACTTCGGTTTAGCTCGATGAGAATTCAGAGCAATATAATTTATATAATCGGAAAAACAACACCTTTTATTTATTAGTACACAATTTTTGTTTTTATTATTTTTTAAGACATGTTATTATATATTTTTTTCTCCTTAGTCTGACAGCTGTTTCGAAGGGTAAAAAGACAAACGGTTGTTTTAATTATAGCATACCGAATCTTCATTATTTACCGTTCTCTTCAGAGACAATTAGAATCAAATTAATTACAGTCAAAATTTGTTTTTTAAAAAACTCACATGGGGATGGAATTTTTTTATCGAGGTTGCCATCTTTAAAAATTTTTCCATGGGATTTTTATATATCTATATTTTCTTTTTGTTAGCCTTATTTTCGTATTTTTTTGGTTTTTTAATTTCTTTCAATTTATGTATCTAATATCCATTATGTTAATTCTGCATTCTTATTTTGTTTCTTCTTTTATTACGTTTGATTTATTATTTACGAAATTATTAAATTAATTTTTTTAACTTCTTCTTAAGCTAGTAATTTTTTCTTATTTTTAATTACGTTTGATTTATTATTTACGAAATTATTTAATTAATTTTTAACTTCTTCTTAAGCTAGTAATTTTTTTTTTTTTTTTTTTTTTTTTCTTCCGTATCTCTTGGGTGTTTACGTTTCATTTTATTTTTTTGGCCGTCTATACATATTTTTTCCTGTTATTGTTTTTTTTCTCGTATTTATTTTATTATTAGGCTAAAATGGTTATCATTATGTACATATTTATTATTTCTTATTCTTATATTATGTTTTTTTGTTAATTATTTTCGTTGTTTCCAATTTATAATTTTTAGTGTCAAGTTTACGGTCTTTTCTGATTTTGTGATTAAAGGGAATTAACTCTATCAATTCTTTGTTTCTTATTTATTCAGTCATTAACTTACATCTTTTAGAATTTGTGCATTTACCTTATAATTTAGTAGTCAAAGGGAAATAACTTATTTATTTTTTGTTATTAATCTTTGTCATTTTTGCTAATTTTAATTTTTTTATTAATCATATTATTATTTATTGATCATGTGTATTTATGTTGTGTTCAGGTTTGTTATTTATAAGTTTATTTGCTATTCTAATATTTTTTATTCATTTATCTTAAAAACTCGGTTTTTTTGGTGAAAAGAAAATATTTTTGTTCAGTTTTTTGTCTATCTATTTGTTTACTTATTATCTATATCTTGATATTAGGAACTTATTTTTATGCAGACATATTTGCATGTTGTCTGTACGGTGATTTAACAATGAGCTTTTATCAGATGTTAGTATTTTGTAGGATTCTAGTAAACATAAGGAACATTTGCCTGATTTTGATGGATGATAACTTTTTGCCCTACCTATCACGGACCATTTCAAAGTGTACTCTATGTTTTTGCTTTTTAACTCACGTATCCATTCCCCAAGTGCAGTGTCATTATTATTTTTCTTTCTATTTGTTTCCCTCCCACTATGGTTATTATTAGTATTATTAGTATTTGCTGTGTTATTTATTATATTTTTGCTACTATTATTGTTTTTGTTAAATGATGAAATATGATTGTTTAGCCGGGTTTTAAACTGAGTGCTCGTACTACCAATGTATGCTTTTATACCTCTATTAGTTTTAACTTCACATTTATATACAACATCTGATACGAGGCAATTTCCTTCTAACGGGCATTCTATAGCTACACGGCAGTTGCATCCACGGTTTTCATTCCTATTATTTTCTAAGTTATTATTATTTGCTTTTTCTATTTTGGCTCTGTTCGTTCCTATTATATTTCTAATCAAATTTGGTGAGGTTGAGTAAGAAATTTTTACAGTGTTTTTGTTTATGATTTTACTTAATTTATTGCTTGGTGGAAAGTTATTATCTATTATTTCATAGAATTCTTTTGGAATATTATTTTTAATATGTATAGAGTATGGGATGTTGAACCATGTTTGTTGCTTCCTCCTATTCTTTCTATTTGTGTTAGTGTTGTTCTCCATTCTTATTGTTTTTTCACGAGTGCTGGTACTTATGTTGTTATCAGTTCTGTTATTTGTTTCTATTTTATTTCTATTTCTATTCATTACTCTATTATATGATATTATATTTACATTTGTCCTAAAGTTAGTGTGTTCAATATTATGGTTCTTTATGTACTGTATTTTTTTATTGTAACCTGATTTTTTTATTGCTTCGTTATAATACTCCCTATTTTTGTTAAATTTGTCTTCATTAATTGATATTTTAGATAGTCTTTTAGATATGTTTGGTATTATTGCAGCTTTCATGGATGGTGGGTGATTAGATCTATTATCAATGTAGTACAATGCCTGGTTAGGTTTGTGGTAAGGTTCATATGTTTTATTTATTATATCTAGGGTAAGGTCCAGAAAGTTAACGGTTTTGTAGTTTTCATTGAAGGTTATTGTTAGCCCTAAATCATTAAATATTTTCTTTATCTTAGTTTTGGTGTTCTTAACTATTCTTATACTACCATTTATGTAAAACAGAGCATCATCACGATATAGCCCACCTTTTAGCTCTGGTATCTCTTCACTTAGTTTCTGCAATATGTATAGGCCTACTACATCAGTTGCCTGACTTGAGTCAGCCGATCCCATCGTGATGTCGAAGTTTAGGTCCCTGTTATTCCTAGTCCAAAGTTTATTATCATATTTTATTATTGATCGTCTCGCTAAGTTAACTATATCTGTTTCTATTTTGGTTATGGTAGTGAGAGTTTTTGCAAATGATATTGCATCTTTAAAGAGTTGTGGTGTTATGGAGGGATAATATGCGTCTATATCGAAGCTAATTAACATACTGTTACTTCTAATACTTATATTTTTGAACCAATCTATTACTTCATCTGAGGATATCCATAGGTGGTTTGTTATTTTCTGTTTAATGTTAGGTATAATTCTATCAAGAATTTTTTTACTTATATTTCCTATGTCAGATATACATGGGGATATCAGCCTAATGCTAGGGTTTATATTAAAGGTTTCTTTGTGGTCTTTAAAAGTAAATCTTGGGGTTAATGGGGTAAATACCTCTATTTTATTGCTAATGCCTATTTCTTCACATATTTCTTTAATGGATGTGTTTATGCTATCTAACTCACTTTTTTCTGCAATTCTATATTTTTTCCTCAGTTCTGTTAGGATCAATTCATTATATTTATTATAGTCTATGGAGTAAATGTTCATAGTTTTGTCTGCAGGTACCTTCAGCATGTCATCATCTTTGATCTTTTTAAATGTTTCATTTATTTTTTGTAGTCTGGGATTCATGTATTTTTGTTTTTTCTTCTTTTTTAAGCCTTTTACCATGTTTAGCATATCAAGTTCGAAATTGTCAAGAGCAGGGATGTAGTAGGCCTATACATATTGCAGAAACTAAGTGAAGAGATACCAGAGCTAAAAGGTGGGCTATATCGTGATGATGCTCTGTTTTACATAAATGGTAGTATAAGAATAGTTAAGAACACCAAAACTAAGATAAAGAAAATATTTAATGATTTAGGGCTAACAATAACCTTCAATGAAAACTACAAAACCGTTAACTTTCTGGACCTTACCCTTGATATAATAAATAAAACATATGAACCTTACCACAAACCTAACCAGGCATTGTACTACATTGATAATAGATCTAATCACCCACCATCCATGAAAGCTGCAATAATACCAAACATATCTAAAAGACTATCTAAAATATCAATTAATGAAGACAAATTTAACAAAAATAGGGAGTATTATAACGAAGCAATAAAAAAATCAGGTTACAATAAAAAAATACAGTACATAAAGAACCATAATATTGAACACACTAACTTTAGGACAAATGTAAATATAATATCATATAATAGAGTAATGAATAGAAATAGAAATAAAATAGAAACAAATAACAGAACTGATAACAACATAAGTACCAGCACTCGTGAAAAAACAATAAGAATGGAGAACAACACTAACACAAATAGAAAGAATAGGAGGAAGCAACAAACATGGTTCAACATCCCATACTCTATACATATTAAAAATAATATTCCAAAAGAATTCTATGAAATAATAGATAATAACTTTCCACCAAGCAATAAATTAAGTAAAATCATAAACAAAAACACTGTAAAAATTTCTTACTCAACCTCACCAAATTTGATTAGAAATATAATAGGAACGAACAGAGCCAAAATAGAAAAAGCAAATAATAATAACTTAGAAAATAATAGGAATGAAAACCGTGGATGCAACTGCCGTGTAGCTATAGAATGCCCGTTAGAAGGAAATTGCCTCGTATCAGATGTTGTATATAAATGTGAAGTTAAAACTAATAGAGGTATAAAAGCATACATTGGTAGTACGAGCACTCAGTTTAAAACCCGGCTAAACAATCATATTTCATCATTTAACAAAAACAATAATAGTAGCAAAAATATAATAAATAACACAGCAAATACTAATAATACTAATAATAACCATAGTGGGAGGGAAACAAATAGAAAGAAAAATAATAATGACACTGCACTTGGGGAATGGATACGTGAGTTAAAAAGCAAAAACATAGAGTACACTTTGAAATGGTCCGTGATAGGTAGGGCAAAAAGTTATCATCCATCAAAATCAGGCAAATGTTCCTTATGTTTACTAGAATCCTACAAAATACTAACATCTGATAAAAGCTCATTGTTAAATCACCGTACAGACAACATGCAAATATGTCTGCATAAAAATAAGTTCCTAATATCAAGATATAGATAATAAGTAAACAAATAGATAGACAAAAAACTGAACAAAAATATTTTCTTTTCACCAAAAAAACCGAGTTTTTAAGATAAATGAATAAAAAATATTAGAATAGCAAATAAACTTATAAATAACAAACCTGAACACAACATAAATACACATGATCAATAAATAATAATATGATTAATAAAAAAATTAAAATTAGCAAAAATGACAAAGATTAATAACAAAAAATAAATAAGTTATTTCCCTTTGACTACTAAATTATAAGGTAAATGCACAAATTCTAAAAGATGTAAGTTAATGACTGAATAAATAAGAAACAAAGAATTGATAGAGTTAATTCCCTTTAATCACAAAATCAGAAAAGACCGTAAACTTGACACTAAAAATTATAAATTGGAAACAACGAAAATAATTAACAAAAAAACATAATATAAGAATAAGAAATAATAAATATGTACATAATGATAACCATTTTAGCCTAATAATAAAATAAATACGAGAAAAAAAACAATAACAGGAAAAAATATGTATAGACGGCCAAAAAAATAAAATGAAACGTAAACACCCAAGAGATACGGAAGAAAAAAAAAAAAAAAAAAAAAAAAAAAATTACTAGCTTAAGAAGAAGTTAAAAATTAATTAAATAATTTCGTAAATAATAAATCAAACGTAATTAAAAATAAGAAAAAATTACTAGCTTAAGAAGAAGTTAAAAAAATTAATTTAATAATTTCGTAAATAATAAATCAAACGTAATAAAAGAAGAAACAAAATAAGAATGCAGAATTAACATAATGGATATTAGATACATAAATTGAAAGAAATTAAAAAACCAAAAAAATACGAAAATAAGGCTAACAAAAAGAAAATATAGATATATAAAAATCCCATGGAAAAATTTTTAAAGATGGCAACCTCGATAAAAAAATTCCATCCCCATGTGAGTTTTTTAAAAAACAAATTTTGACTGTAATTAATTTGATTCTAATTGTCTCTGAAGAGAACGGTAAATAATGAAGATTCGGTATGCTATAATTAAAACAACCGTTTGTCTTTTTACCCTTCGAAACAGCTGTCAGACTAAGGAGAAAAAAATATATAATAACATGTCTTAAAAAATAATAAAAACAAAAATTGTGTACTAATAAATAAAAGGTGTTGTTTTTCCGATTATATAAATTATATTGCTCTGAATTCTCATCGAGCTAAACCGAAGTCAATATTGGTACAATTATCAATAAAATACCATTTAAAAGGTATTAAAATTGATTGTTAAAAAAATACATATAAATCTGCTCCAAAAGTTTGAGCTGCTAAATAAAAACCTTTAAATTGACCAAAATGTTCCCAAAGGAAGAAATACCATTTTCCCCGAAGAACGTAGCAATACCGGACCATAAAAAGTACACAATGGACATGCTGCAGTCTGTTCAAAAATTCATAAAAAGGATTAGATGGAAGGTATACCATCACAACATGAGGTGCCAAAATGGGGAAAACAAAACAAACCAACAGGATCGCAACAGTAACACAAGAAACGAAGGAAACAATAGAGAACCAACAAAATTTGATAAAAAATATGGAATCAAAACGAGAAAAAGCCCACCAAACATCCCTGCTCTTGACAATTTCGAACTTGATATGCTAAACATGGTAAAAGGCTTAAAAAAGAAGAAAAAACAAAAATACATGAATCCCAGACTACAAAAAATAAATGAAACATTTAAAAAGATCAAAGATGATGACATGCTGAAGGTACCTGCAGACAAAACTATGAACATTTACTCCATAGACTATAATAAATATAATGAATTGATCCTAACAGAACTGAGGAAAAAATATAGAATTGCAGAAAAAAGTGAGTTAGATAGCATAAACACATCCATTAAAGAAATATGTGAAGAAATAGGCATTAGCAATAAAATAGAGGTATTTACCCCATTAACCCCAAGATTTACTTTTAAAGACCACAAAGAAACCTTTAATATAAACCCTAGCATTAGGCTGATATCCCCATGTATATCTGACATAGGAAATATAAGTAAAAAAATTCTTGATAGAATTATACCTAACATTAAACAGAAAATAACAAACCACCTATGGATATCCTCAGATGAAGTAATAGATTGGTTCAAAAATATAAGTATTAGAAGTAACAGTATGTTAATTAGCTTCGATATAGACGCATATTATCCCTCCATAACACCACAACTCTTTAAAGATGCAATATCATTTGCAAAAACTCTCACTACCATAACCAAAATAGAAACAGATATAGTTAACTTAGCGAGACGATCAATAATAAAATATGATAATAAACTTTGGACTAGGAATAACAGGGACCTAAACTTCGACATCACGATGGGATCGGCTGACTCAAGTCAGGCAACTGATGTAGTAGGCCTATACATATTGCAGAAACTAAGTGAAGAGATACCAGAGCTAAAAGGTGGGCTATATCGTGATGATGCTCTGTTTTACATAAATGGTAGTATAAGAATAGTTAAGAACACCAAAACTAAGATAAAGAAAATATTTAATGATTTAGGGCTAACAATAACCTTCAATGAAAACTACAAAACCGTTAACTTTCTGGACCTTACCCTAGATATAATAAATAAAACATATGAACCTTACCACAAACCTAACCAGGCATTGTACTACATTGATAATAGATCTAATCACCCACCATCCATGAAAGCTGCAATAATACCAAACATATCTAAAAGACTATCTAAAATATCAATTAATGAAGACAAATTTAACAAAAATAGGGAGTATTATAACGAAGCAATAAAAAAATCAGGTTACAATAAAAAAATACAGTACATAAAGAACCATAATATTGAACACACTAACTTTAGGACAAATGTAAATATAATATCATATAATAGAGTAATGAATAGAAATAGAAATAAAATAGAAACAAATAACAGAACTGATAACAACATAAGTACCAGCACTCGTGAAAAAACAATAAGAATGGAGAACAACACTAACACAAATAGAAAGAATAGGAGGAAGCAACAAACATGGTTCAACATCCCATACTCTATACATATTAAAAATAATATTCCAAAAGAATTCTATGAAATAATAGATAATAACTTTCCACCAAGCAATAAATTAAGTAAAATCATAAACAAAAACACTGTAAAAATTTCTTACTCAACCTCACCAAATTTGATTAGAAATATAATAGGAACGAACAGAGCCAAAATAGAAAAAGCAAATAATAATAACTTAGAAAATAATAGGAATGAAAACCGTGGATGCAACTGCCGTGTAGCTATAGAATGCCCGTTAGAAGGAAATTGCCTCGTATCAGATGTTGTATATAAATGTGAAGTTAAAACTAATAGAGGTATAAAAGCATACATTGGTAGTACGAGCACTCAGTTTAAAACCCGGCTAAACAATCATATTTCATCATTTAACAAAAACAATAATAGTAGCAAAAATATAATAAATAACACAGCAAATACTAATAATACTAATAATAACCATAGTGGGAGGGAAACAAATAGAAAGAAAAATAATAATGACACTGCACTTGGGGAATGGATACGTGAGTTAAAAAGCAAAAACATAGAGTACACTTTGAAATGGTCCGTGATAGGTAGGGCAAAAAGTTATCATCCATCAAAATCAGGCAAATGTTCCTTATGTTTACTAGAATCCTACAAAATACTAACATCTGATAAAAGCTCATTGTTAAATCACCGTACAGACAACATGCAAATATGTCTGCATAAAAATAAGTTCCTAATATCAAGATATAGATAATAAGTAAACAAATAGATAGACAAAAAACTGAACAAAAATATTTTCTTTTCACCAAAAAAACCGAGTTTTTAAGATAAATGAATAAAAAATATTAGAATAGCAAATAAACTTATAAATAACAAACCTGAACACAACATAAATACACATGATCAATAAATAATAATATGATTAATAAAAAAATTAAAATTAGCAAAAATGACAAAGATTAATAACAAAAAATAAATAAGTTATTTCCCTTTGACTACTAAATTATAAGGTAAATGCACAAATTCTAAAAGATGTAAGTTAATGACTGAATAAATAAGAAACAAAGAATTGATAGAGTTAATTCCCTTTAATCACAAAATCAGAAAAGACCGTAAACTTGACACTAAAAATTATAAATTGGAAACAACGAAAATAATTAACAAAAAAACATAATATAAGAATAAGAAATAATAAATATGTACATAATGATAACCATTTTAGCCTAATAATAAAATAAATACGAGAAAAAAAACAATAACAGGAAAAAATATGTATAGACGGCCAAAAAAATAAAATGAAACGTAAACACCCAAGAGATACGGAAGAAAAAAAAAAAAAAAAAAAAAAAAAATTACTAGCTTAAGAAGAAGTTAAAAATTAATTAAATAATTTCGTAAATAATAAATCAAACGTAATTAAAAATAAGAAAAAATTACTAGCTTAAGAAGAAGTTAAAAAAATTAATTTAATAATTTCGTAAATAATAAATCAAACGTAATAAAAGAAGAAACAAAATAAGAATGCAGAATTAACATAATGGATATTAGATACATAAATTGAAAGAAATTAAAAAACCAAAAAAATACGAAAATAAGGCTAACAAAAAGAAAATATAGATATATAAAAATCCCATGGAAAAATTTTTAAAGATGGCAACCTCGATAAAAAAATTCCATCCCCATGTGAGTTTTTTAAAAAACAAATTTTGACTGTAATTAATTTGATTCTAATTGTCTCTGAAGAGAACGGTAAATAATGAAGATTCGGTATGCTATAATTAAAACAACCGTTTGTCTTTTTACCCTTCGAAACAGCTGTCAGACTAAGGAGAAAAAAATATATAATAACATGTCTTAAAAAATAATAAAAACAAAAATTGTGTACTAATAAATAAAAGGTGTTGTTTTTCCGATTATATAAATTATATTGCTCTGAATTCTCATCGAGCTAAACCGAAGTCAATATTGGTACAATTATCAATAAAATACCATTTAAAAGGTATTAAAATTGATTGTTAAAAAAATACATATATATATATATATATATATATATATATATATATATATATATATGTATGTATATATATATAAGTACAGAATGTCAAGAGTTTATATATATATATATGTATATATATATACACGAGAAAGTCAAGGGTAAATATATATATATATATATATATATATATATATATATACAAACACTAGAAAGTAAAGGGTTAATATATATATATACATATATATATATATATATATATCCAATTATAGTTAAACGTAAAAAAGTAAATTCATAAATATCTGAGGAATTGTGTCGCAGACAGTGAGGTAGTTCTGATTACAGGAAGACGTATATTCACCACGTATGCAACTTTTTTTTATTTAGTAACTCTTATTCATATAAATTAACTAAATTTTGAGATGTAACGCAATCTACACGCGGAGAAACAGTTTGTGATTTGTCCTTTTTTACGTGTTCCTTCCACGGAACATAGTTACGCTAGAAAAATATAATTTCAACGGTGAAGTTTTTTAATGTTTTAATCAAGACGATTGGGTTGACTCTTGACAAAGCAAGCATTTTTTTTTCATTTATATTAGCGCCATGCAAAATTATTGGATACTAGCAAGTATTCTATTTTGAATTTATCCTTTAAACATTTTTTTCTTTCAGGAAACTTTTTTTTCCGGACTGTTTTCCAAAAATAAGCGAACCAGAAAAAATATATATTAATACATACGTAATTTTGCAAACATTTCTTCCTCTGATGAGTATAACTTATCTTTGAAACTCCAGAGAATAAGGAACTTTTCACCTATACTTCGTATTTCTTGGTTTTGAATACAATATTGTAACTTCAATTCTACAATATACTGACTTTCTCTACCCTATATATATATATATATATATATATATATATATATATATATATATATATATATATATATATAAATAAATATATATATATTAATATATATATATATATGTATGTATATATATATATAAATATATATAATATATATATATATATATATATATATATATATATATATAATACATTCCACAGCCAAACAAGAGCCATGACAGTCAAAGAATCGGAAGTCCAAGACTTCATATATATATATATATATATATATATATATATATATATATATATATGTGTGTAGGTTAGTAATATTTGGTTTGTTTCTATATGTACACCGAAACTGTTCCGCTTGGTATAAGTCGACCACAATAATGGACAATACTCATATTATAATTTGAGAAAAAAGAAAACATTTACATATTCAGATAAGAAATACCTTTTTTTAATTTGGAAAAGGAAGCAAATATTACAGGGTTGAGACATGTTAGCCACAGTAAAGTGTATAAATAAGAAATAGTTTGTGATTTAATTTTTTTATGAACTCATGAATTAAAATCTATTGAAACTTGAATTTTTGAATGGGAAATGTGAGATAAAAGATAATATTTATGAAGAAAAGATAATTTATTGCAAAGTTGTCGAAAATTACTTTCATTTAAAATTAAAACATGTTGTGAAAATTCACTAATTCAGAAGGTATGTACTCTTCGAGAACTGTATAAATATTAGTTACATTTCTTACCTATATCCGTGTCCCTCTTCTCCATAGTGGCTCTTTCGAGTATCAACAAAAGCTTAAATTAGTAAACAGGTTAGCAATAATGATATGCATAATATGTAAATACGCATTCTTATGTTAATAGAAAACACACACACGCAGACACCCCCACCCATATATATATATATATATATATATATATATATATATATATACAGAGAGAGAGAGAGAGAGAGAGAGAGAGAGAGAGAGAGAGTACAAACCGTAAACTAAATATTTCGAAATCATGAAAATAAGAAGTGTTGAGTTTCAACACTTTAACAAAGCCTGAAAACAAAAGCTTAAATTAGTAAACAGGTTAGCAATAATGATATGCATAATATGTAAATACGCATTCTTATGTTAATAGAAAACACACACACGCAGACACCCCCACCCATATATATATATATATATATATATATATATATATATACAGAGAGAGAGAGAGAGAGAGAGAGAGAGACAGAGAGAGAGAGAGAGAGAGAGAGAGTACAAACCGTAAACTAAATATTTCGAAATCATGAAAATAAGAAGTGTTGAGTTTCAACACTTTAACAAAGCCTGAAGTCATGTTTCACATAATGCGACTTTTGCATAATTCAATTTTGTTTTTAATTAAAATATTGTGCTGAAGTATATATGTGATATGTTCATCATTTTATTCTTCATTTCGAAATATTAAGGAATTAAATCCGACCAGTTTTTTTTTTTAATTGAACTCTTTTCTCTCCATATATATAACTTAATTCATATGCGCATGTGGGCATGTCTGTTATGTGCGTGATTTTTAAGCAAGCCTATGAAAAGAAATCAAATCCAATGGTATATTTCTACGTGAAATTTATCGGCGGAGACAGAGTAAATCTCGCCAAAACATAGGGAGCCATAATTCTCATTAAACATATTTCTATTAGATATACATTATATGCATAATATTTTCACTGTACGAAAAAGAACTACTTACTTGTCTCTAAATAATCTCTTAATCTTAAAGCGTTTTGAAATCTTTCTATAGATCACGTTCTAATAAAAATGAGTGCATAAATATAAAATTCTTCGGAAAATATAAGAAAACTGACCACAAAACTGTACGGTTCTGTCTATGTGCTGACCATCTACTTGCCCCACATCTCACGCAGGCAGACCCCTTCTTATAACTTTAAATGCGGATGTTTGATTTTACGGCTGTTTTAACCATATCGGAAAGACTCTAACAAAGTAAGGTTTTCAACATTCTATCTTAGTCTGACTGTATTGGACGCCGTAAAACTAATGAAAGTAATAGTACGTTATGAGCATAATAAAAAGAGTACATCGTACTAATCTTCCTTCAACTCCTAGAAACGCCGCATCCTCCTTTATATATTATTTTCATTATCTGCCAAACAGTGAAGTTCAGGAAATGCAAACAGATTTAATATTTTAAGTGTGAATTAGAATTCAAAATATATATATATATATATATATATATATATATATATGTATATATATATATACACACACACACATATATATATATATATTTAAATAAGGGAGTAGTCACCAACAATGTGTATTTTTTAACATTATTTTATTATTCCGTGTCTTGGTTTTTCATTGGGAATTATGTTTGGATCATTGTAATAATGTTTGTAAATCATGAAATCGTTTTTACGCGCGTTTCAGACGTTCTGTGATGCGTCCTCGTCAGAAATTATTTTCAAATGTGCTGGAGATGTAAAAATGGCGATTTTCGTAGTTCGTTTGAAGTGTTTCCAAGGGGTGTAGGCTTGTAAGTGTTTATTATTCATTGGCATGCTCAATTTTTATTAGTCTTTTATTGCTATTTTATTGGGCTTGTCGAGGGAGACCGCTGACCTGGCTATCTCGTTCTGCTAATGTTTTTTCCTTTTCCTTTAGGTTGGGGTAGGGTGTTTGCGCGTGTGTGTGTGTGTGTGTGTGCGTGTGTGTGCGCGTGTGTGTGCGTGTGTGTGTGTTGGCTTTTGTTGGTTTGGGAATGTGTATATTGTTTTATAGCATTTTGGGGTTATTTCCTTCCTTAGGAAGGCGACTGTGGTCCGAGGTGAGGTCGTTACTAATGTGTGTGTGTGGGGAGGGGGGACAAGCTCTTCTGAAATAAGGGTAGGGGTGCTTTCATTCTATTTTGATACTTATTTTTTGGATTCTTGGATTTTAGTATTGTGATTTTTCGTTTTAGTCTTTTCGGGTATTCCTTATATCATGTTTGTTTAGAAAGAGGGGTGTATTTAAAATATGTATAGGGGAGTTTTTAATGTTTCTATTTATTTGTCTCCACATGTGGGTATGGCCAGACCCAAGATCTGTTCCTAGTGTTCGGAAGATTTTGTTCCCCAGAGGGGAGGGCATTGAAGAGGGTATAGGTATGTGAGGGTGATGATAGAAGGGATGATAGTTGTTTCAGTCATGAGGGGGGTTCTCCTCCACTGACTGAGGATGGAGCGAGGTGTTGGAACAGATATTATACTATGGTTCTAGGTGTTTCTTAGTGTTGTTGGTTTCGAGGTTAAGTAGGGTTGGTATTGTTCAGTGTGATGTATTTGAGATAGGGGTGTTATGTCTGTGTGTGGTTGTATGCACGCACGTGTGTGTTTTAATGTGTCGGTTCTGATTTACGTGTGGGTGTGTATATGTGTATGTGTATAGATGTGCCTGCGAGTGTACCTTGCATTTCATGTTTTTGTATAGTGATATTAGGCTCTGTTCAGTTCAAGAGTGAATTTGGTGATGAAGTTTTTTTCCTGTGTAAGTAAATAAAAATAATTGTCTGTTTGGAAGATTGACATTATTTTGAAGCTATTTCCACTGCATGTGTGTTTCGAAACATAGAGGTGTCTGTTATCTGCAATTTTGATGTTGCTCTTATGTAAGACAACTCTATTGCTGAAATTTTTAGTGGCGCCTATGTAGGATTTGTTGTATGTTGTGCATCTTAGTGCATATACTACATTTCTGGAGGTGCAATTTAGATCCTTTTTTATTTTGAATGTTTGTGCTGGGTTTTTGAATGTGTATGTGTTACATTCTATTATTATGTCACATACTCCACATCGCGGTTTGTTGCATTTTGTAACTCCTTTTGTGGTGTGTGGGACGAGTTTTGAGGAAGTTAGGATGTGTTTTAAGTTTTTGGGTTGGCGTTTGCTTTTTATTATTTTTGTTGTTTTAAGTATGTTGTTTAGTTTGTCGTTCTGATTGAGGAGGATAAGGTTTTTTGTTATCTGTGTGAATATTTCTGGGTTGTTTGGTTGTGCGTAAAGACGTATGCTAGAATGTGTTCTTTGTTGTGTTATTTTGGGGTTCTTTGTTGGTCTATTAGAATTTTTTCAGCCAGTTCAATACCTTTCTGTATTAGTGGTAGTGGATACACTCTTTTCCGCAATGTTATTTGTAGTTCATTCAGTCTAGTTGAACGGAGGTGTCTGTCTGTTACTATGGTGCAGACTCTGCGTGCTATGGAGTAGGGTATTGATTTTAGACAGGTTTTAGGATAGTGGCTTCTGAAGTGGAGGTATTGTTTAGTGTCCGTGGGTTTGTGGTAGATGTCTGTGATTATGTTGTTGTTTTTTATTGTTACTAGGATGTCTAGGAAAGGTAGTTCTGTGGGGCTTTGTTCTAGTGTGAAGTTTATTTTTGGGTGTAGATTTTGTAGTAAAGTGTGGAGTTCTTTGATATCCCCCCATGAGGTTCTCCAGAGGATAAAGCAGTCGTCTAGGTATCTTTTCCAAGATTTTATGTAGTGTTTTTATATTGTGCCCGTACTTTTGCTCTATCCTTTCATAAAGGGTCTCTTCTAGAAAGGCGAGTGTAAGGGTGGCATATGTCGGTGCCATTTTGGTACCAATTGCTGTGCCAAGTATTTGTATGTAGTTGTCTTTATTGAATTCGAAGGAGTTGTAATTGAGGATTATGTCGATGCTATCAATCACGAATTGTTTATTGAATCTGGGGTGTAAAGTCTGTGTATGTTTGTCAATCCAATATGCGATAGCTTCTTTTCCTATATTGTGTGGAATATTTTTATATAGGCTGCTAACATCGAATGTGGCTAGTACAGTCCTATCGTCTACTGTTTGTGGTAGGGAGCTAAGGAAGTGTTTGTTATCTCTTACAAACTTCTGACTAGATTGGTGAAGGGCTGTAATAGTATATCTATTAGGTTGCTAAGTCTGCTTGTTGGGCATGATGGTCCTGCTACTATGGGTCTGAATGTGAGGTCGTATGGGTTTGGGGTGTTTATGTATTCCGCCTTTTGTATGTTGATGGCATGTCTTACTTGGTTAGATTTGTGTATTTTGGCTAGCCAATAGAAGATGTTTGTTTTTGTTGTGAAGTTTGTAAGGAAGTCTTTTTCTATTTTCGTTAATGTACTATTGTATGTCGTGCAGAGTTTTGATATTTTAGATATGGCTGTGTAGTCTATGCTAGAGCTAATTGGTTTGTAAGAATTTTCGTTCCCTAGTGATTCTAAAATTTTTGTTTTATAGAATATCTTATTCATTATAAGTACTGCACTACCTTTGTCTGCTTCCTTTATTACTAAGTTGTTATTGTGTTGGATTTTTTTAAGTGCTTGATTTTGTTTTCTTGTTGGATTACTAGTGGGATTTTCTGTTTGTTGGGGGCTGAGGTTCCAGAGTATTTCAAAGAAGGTATTTAGTTCTTTTGTGTTGTTATGTTTGTTGGGGAAGTATGTTGATTTGTCTTTCACTAGAGAGTCGTCCGTTGTGCTATCACTGCCGTTAAGTATATCTATGAGTCTAAATTTGCGTTCAAATTCTTTGAGGTCTTTCTTTTACTCTGCTATGTTACTTCTGGGAGTTGGGCAGAATTTGAGGCCCAGTTTTAGTACTTCAATTTTGTCCTTTGTAATGTCTCTGTCGATTGGTTGATGCCTTTGGGTTTTTGCTGTCTAGTCTGGTGTTGTCATTTTGTGAGGGATTCCTAAAAAATGATTGTAAGGGTCGTTAGTTTCGTTGATTCGGTTGGGAGGTTGGATGTGTCGTTTTGTGGGGATGTATGGGTTATGATGGTACCTGGGGTATTCGGATTGGTTTTGTTTGTGTGGGGGTATTTGGGGGGTCGGTTTTTTACTGTGGGGTACTGGGGGTTGGTGTTGTAAAGATTGTTTTGTGTTGGGTGGTATCTATAGGGGTGATTTAGTTCCATTGGGTTGTTACGGTGGGGTTTGTAAAGTAGGGGGATTTTTGGTGGTTTGTGTGGGTTGGGTGGGGTAAGAGATAGTGGGTTCGGTTGGGAGGTTGGTTGTGTCGTTTTGTGGGGATGTATGCACAAGAACACAGACATTATACAAACACAAATACTACTACCAAAATTCTCCCAAAACAACATATTAACAACCGACAACCCACTACCACATGACAACACTAAAAAATACAACCTCCCACAACAATACGAAAATAGTCACTACCAACAACGTAACCCAACTCAGCCAAGAACCCACTATCTCTTACCCCACCCAACCCACACAAACCACCAAAAATCCCCCTACTTTACAAACCCCACCGTAACAACCCAATGGAACTAAATCACCCCTATAGATACCACCCAACACAAAACAATCTTTACAACACCAACCCCCAGTACCCCACAGTACAAAACCGACCCCCCAAATACCCCCCACACAAACACAACCAATCCGAATACCCCAGGTACCATCATAACCCATACATCCCCACAAAACGACACAACCAACCTCCCAACCGAATCAACGAAACTAACGACCCTCACAATCATTTTTTAGGAATCCCTCACAAAATGACAACACCAGACTAGACAGCAAAAACCCAAAGGCATCAACCAATCGACAGAGACATTACAAAGGACGAAATTGAAGTACTAAAGTGGGCCTCAAATTCTGCCCCACTCCCAGAAGTAACATAGCAGAGTAAAAGAAAGACCTCAAAGAATTTGAACGCAAATTTAGACTCATAGATATACTTAACGGCAGTGATAGCACAACGGACGACTTTCTAGTGAAAAACAAATCAACATACTTCTCCAACAAACATAACAACACAAAAGAACTAAATACCTTTTTTGAAACACTCTGGAACCTAAGCCCCCAACAAAAAGAAAATCCCACCAGTAGTCTAACACGAAAACAAAATCCAGCGCTTAAAAAAATCCAACACAATAACAACTTAGTAATAAAGGAAGCAGACAAAGGTAGTGCAGTACTTATAATGAATAAGAAATTCTATAAAACAAAAATTTTAGAATCACTAGGGAACGAAAATTCTTACAAACCAATTTACTCTAGCATAGACTACACAGCCATATCTAAAATATCAAAACTCTGCACGACATACAATTGTACATTAACGAAAAAAGAAAAAGACTTCCTTACAAACTTCACAACAAAAACAAACATCTTCTATTGGCTAGCCAAAATACACAAATCTAACCAAGTAAGACATGCCATCAACATACAAAAGGCGGAATACATAAACACCCCAAACCCATACGACCTCACATTCAGACCCATAGTAGCAGGACCATCATGCCCAACAAGCAGACTTAGCAACCTAATAGATATACTATTACAGCCCTTCACCAATCTAGTCAGAAGTTTGTAAGAGATAACAAACACTTCCTTAGCTCCCTACCACAAACAGTAGACGATAGGACTGTACTAGCCACATTCGATGTTAGCAGCCTATATAGCAATATTCCACACAATATAGGAAAAGAAGCTATCGCACATTGGATTGACAAACATACACAGACTTTACACCCCAGATTCAATAAACAATTCGTGATTGAAAGCATCGACATAATCCTCAATTACAACTCCTTCGAATTCAATAAAGACAACTACATCTAAATACTAGGCACAGCAATTGGTACCAAAATGGCACCGACATATGCCACCCTTACACTCGCCTTTCTAGAAGAGACCCTTTATGAAAGGATAGAGCAAAAGTACGGGCACAATATAAAAACACTCTTCATAAAATCTTGGAAAAGATACCTAGACGACTGCTTTATCCTCTGGAGAACCTCATGGGGGGATATCAAAGAATTCCACACTTTGCTACAAAATCTACACCCTAAAATATACTTCACACTAGAACAAAGCCCCACAGAACACCCTTTCCTAGACATCCTAGTAACAATAAAAAACAACAACATAATCACAGACATCTACCACAAACCCACGGACACTCAACAATACCTCCACTTCAAAAGCCACCATCTTAAACCTGTCTAAAATCAATACCCTACTCCCTAGCACGCAGAGTCTGCACCATAGTAACAGACAGACACCTCCGTTCAACTAGACTGAATGAACTACAAATAACACTGCGGAAAAAAGGATATCCACTACCACTAATACAGAAAGGTATTGAACTGGCTGAAAAAATTCCAATAGACCAACTAAGAACCCCAAAAGAACACAACAAAGAACAAATTCTAGCATACGTCTCTACGCACACACATACATAACACCCCTATCTCTAATACAACACACTGAAAAATACCCACCCTATTTAACCTCCAAACCAACAACACTAGGAAACACCGAGAACCATGGTATAATATCTGTTCCATCACCTCGTACCATCCTCAGTCAGTGGAGGAGATCCCCCTCATAACTGAAACAACTATCATCCCCTCTATCATCCCCCTCCCATACCTATACCCCTCCAATGCTCCCCTTTCTCTGGGGAACAAAATCTTCCCCACACTAGGAACCGATCCTGGGTCTGGCCATACCCACATGGGGAGACAAATAAATAAAAACATTAAAGAATCCCCTATACATATTTTAAATAAACCCCTCTTTCTAAACAAACATAATATAAGGAATACCCGAAAAGACTAAAACGAAAAATCACAATACTAAACTCCAAGAATCCAAAAAGAAATATCAAAATAGAATGAAAGCACACCTACCCTTATTTCAGAAGAGCTAGTCCCCCCTCCCCACACACACACATAAGGAACGACCTCACCTCGGACCACAGTCGCCTTCCTAAGGAAGCCAATTACCCCCAAATACTATTAAACAATATACACATTTCCAAACCAACAAAAGCAAACACACACACGCACACACACACGCGCACACAAACGCACACACACACACACACCCTACCTCACTCTAAAGGAAAAGAAAAAAACATTAGCAGAAAGAGATTGCCAGGTCAGCGGTCTCCCTCGACAAGCCCAATAAAATAGCAATAAAAGACTAATAAAAATTGAGCATGCCAATGAATAATAAATACTTACAATCCTCCACCCCTTAGAAAAACTTATAGTATCTACGAAAATCGCCATTTTTACATCTCCAACACATTTGAAAATAATTTCTGACGAGGACGCATCACAGAACGTCTGAAACGCGTGTAAAAACGATTTCAGTGACTTACAAACATTATTACAATGATCCAAACGTAATTCTCAATTAAAATCCAAGACATGGAATAATAAAATAATGTTAAAAATACACATTGTTGGTGACTAATCCCTTAATTAAATATAGATCTTTATTTCGTTGGAATTTCTTAACCCATTTTACATATATATATATATATATATATATATATATGTATATATATATATATATATATATATATATATATATATATATATATATATATATATATATATATATTTCAGCCCGACGTTGCCCGGGTGTTTGGGGCGTATGTTGTGCAAAAAAAAGCGGTCAATTTTTTAAAAAAATTACGCCTATTATGACCATTATTGTTTTGGACTCAAATCAAGTTATTAAGGTAGATCCATGTCCAAGAAATCTATATTTTAAATTTCAAGTTTTTAGACCCAAAATTATCGGATCAGTTTGGTAGAGTTCTGATAGGTCAACTCGTTGAACTTTGACACATTAACAGCAAGATTTCTGGTCGAAAACGGATTACAAAGATTTTCCCAAATCTCAGAACACTGTATATAAAATTTCGAGTCTGTAGACTTAAAATTGACAGAGATATTTTGTAGGGAAATGTACACACAGACAGACACACATACACTTTCGCTTTTATAGATATATAGAGATATATGTTTAAATTGAAGAAATATCTCTCGGAACCAAAGTACCATAGGTTTGCAACAACAGATACCACGTAGACATTTATTATATCTAGACTATTAGTCGCTATCTTATGTAACATTTAGACATTTAGTCGTCATAATAAAATCCTACATTACATCCTAAAAGCAACATCATAACAATCACAACCATCTTTAGAGGAACCAGTTTCAATTTTTCTCAACAAAAAATCCTCTTACCGCCCCTACTATGAGGAATTCTGCATATTCGACAGATATAGGATTTCACCCTTACTAAGTAGATTGTATACTCTTAGACATTCCACGATCTTTCTATTTTACAATTCAAAAGTATTTAATCTTACCTTCTCATATTCCGCTAAATCTCATTGGCTGAAAGCTGTAGTTCGTATATTCAAGAACCCAAATCTTATTACAAAACAGAACGCTCCAGAAATGTACAAATATGGCGCCACTCTCTACAAAAGGCTACCGTTTCAAATAAAATAGACTAAACACAAGCATTATAACCCTCTGCAACACACTGAGACATGTTTATAAGCAAATTTTTATTTTAATTGTTTACATTTAATATACCACAGGCGTTTGTTATTTTTGTACAGTTACGCTACCATGCTAAACTTTTCGTGTTTTGATAGGTTGTACATGCTGTTATTAAATATTGCTTTTTGATATATCGTCTCATGCTTATAAGATATTATTTCATTTTTTTAACCTAAAACATATTCTTCCTTTAATGTAGATGGACTAAAATTCTTTCTTTATACGCTAAAAACCTGTTTGTGTCGGACACATGAGATGTGTGCATTCATTTCGTATTCATGAGAAAAACGTCTATCCCAATTTTATCTTATCCTCGTTCAAAAAGAGAAAAAAGCGCCAACGGTACACACTCTCTCTCAATTGCCTGTATTCTCAAGCTTCCCTATTTCAATGATAGAATCTCCGTAGATCCATACACAACAAGAAACTAACTAGACAACCAACTTATTCACACCGGCACAACCTTGGGACATCACCTTACTCGGAAACACTCCCCAGAAACACCTGACACTTGCTCCATAGCCAACTGGCCCATCCCATATACAGAGGTATGTTCTAGTACTCACGTGATCTATGACCTACAATACACCAAAGGCAACAACTCCTATATATAGAGTATAACCAGGCAGCTAAATTAACGCATCAAAGTACATCTAAATATTAAAATCTCCTCGTTCCACAATCGTATTAGTTCATGCAAAAACACACAACGAAAGATAGGAAATCTCAGAATTGCTGAAGCACTCCTTATCTCCAAACACACACATTACCTTAATAACATATTTGAACTGAGCTCTTCCTTCATCCTTTGGTTCTTAATTCATCTAATACGTCGACTAGTAATAACAACGATAATAAAATTATAAAAAAGAGTTAATACAGTAATATAGGCAGAGTATAAGAAGTATAAGGAAGATGTAAACATCCATATAAATAATCGTTGTGAATTAAAAGACGAGATTATAATAAGAATCTATAATTAAACACAGGTCAAAGAGTAAATGAGAGGGATACATGTAGCGCATATATACACATAGAAAACTATATGTACATTTAAGTCATAAAGTAAAAATGTATGAAATTAAGCTCAGTTAGCTCCCTTACACCTTAATATAAAGAAGTAATCACCAGGCGAATACTTGAATCCTTCTTAAATGAGAGAAGAATCCAAGTTGTCCTCTACGGTTGTCCATCTAAACAATAGGATATGAATGTTAGTGTACCCAAAGAGTCGATCCTTGGACATTTATTATTCTTAATATTGATAAATGACTTCTGAGGTGGATATATTTGCTAATGAAACCACGCTCTATAACAGAAACGAGGGGAAAGATGAACATATATTTAATGCAATGTCAGAAACACTAGGGAAAGACCTCCAATCTATAGTGGAATGGGGTACAAAATGGATGATCACATTCAATACTGCCAAGACTACGCTTGTTATCATCAATAATTACAAGAAACCTTCTCAAACACAAATAGTTATAGCTCAACCTATATTACCTATAGTACTTTTTTCATACTCCTCGGCTAAACGTTCACAAGAAACATGAGCTGGAATAGATACATCGAGAGCATTTCCAGGCGTGCTAGAAAGTTACTTACGCCTGAATGTATCATGTACCTCTATAACGCAATCATTATCCATACATGCAGTATTGTTGTCATATTTGGGCTGGTACGTCTGCTACTAGTCTCTCACTGCTGAACAGGGTTCAAAAAAGAATCGCCAACCTGATAGGTCCTGGACTATCATCTAAGCTCCAACCTCTGTCCCATCGACAGAATAGTGCATCTCTCTGCCTCTTCTATAAATATTTTAATGGTGGATGCTCCGACGAAATACAAGCCATCTTACCCCCTCGACGTAAATACCTCTGACAAACTCGACATGCAGCAAAATCCAAACCCTACAAAGTAGAGATCCCTATATCTCAGAAAGCTTTCTACTCTCAAACTGGTAAACTTTGGAATTTCCTTTCGGATCATTGCTTCCTCAACTTTACAGTCAATTTAGCTTTTTTTAAAAAGATAAATAAAATAAAAAACATCCGATGTGATAAATTCACAGACAAGTTTTATTTTAAAGACGAAACCCCGTCATATCAAGAGGATGAAATTATATTTCCTCAAATTATTAAAACAAATGAAGACAATAAAGAGTATCCGTCATGATGATGATGATGCTGATGATGATGATTATGATGATGATGATGATGCTGATGGTGATGTTAAAGTCGAAAGATATCCCAAAAGAAATAGAAGGCACCCCGATTATTTTTGTGGTCGACAATATAAAAGATTATCAAATCGACTATTGCTATTCCATGGAAAATACGCCAAAACACTACCGAAGAAATTAATTCAGAACATTGCATCCATTTTGTTTTGTATTAACACTTTAACCTACTAAAACTTTTACTGAAATAATAAAATTTAAAAAAGGTCACTTTAAAAAAAAATGCTTTGTGAATTTTCTTTTTGAAAAATAATTTTTTGCATCATTTTTTGGCAAACATTTTCTGTGAGAATTTTCTTTTCGACAAATACATGCTTGCGTGCTAATTTAAAGGTGCGCATAAATTAAATTTTACTTTTATTTTGTGCACATGAGTTTTAATTTCTTATTTATCAAAAATATCCTATTTTTTGGATTGTTTAAAAAAATTTCTCTTTAAACCAGTACATAATGCATGTATGTTTATTTTTATGTATATTTCTTTATATGTATATATGTATGCGTTTTTCTTTTTCTCTAACAACACTGAATAATCAAATTTAAGAAATGGCTTCTTTTTCACACACTCATCCCTTTTAAGGTAAAATATATTCCATTGCCTTTATATCTCTTCTCTGTAAACATATATATCAGTTAGACATTTAAACACAATAAAAATGGCGTCTTTTTACACGTTAAAATTTTAAGATCCAAATGATTTTTAATTTTGATATGTATAATTGAATATTAAAAAACATATTTGTTTTTGAGCAGAATGAACACAAGCGTTCCCCATTATAAACAAATAGGGGAGGTGTTACAATATTTTTGGGTTATAGTAGGTATATATTTAAATGCTGTCCACATCAGCATTATGTGGCACAAGACCGGAAAGTGGAAACCCCGCAGGCTCCCCTAAAGGAGGGGCACTCCTGCAATTTTAAAAATTGCCTGAGTAACCCCGACGGCATTCCCCGGTCGGGGCGCCTCAGGCAGCAAGCAATAAACTTGCCCCACCGGAAAGCCTGGTGGCAAGGCCTGGGAGTGTGGACCTCCTAGGTATTACCCAGGCGGCGTACTTCAGTCCAACAGGTGCAGGGCAGGTTCCCGGCCCCTCACCTGTTGGGCTGAGTGTCACGTGACGAATCCTTGACGTGTACTACCCTGTCTCCCTGCAGCCGAAGCCGCTAGTAGACACATACCATCACAACAGTGTTATAATGGGGTAGTTATTTAATTGTCGCCCACATCGGCAATATTTGGCACAAGGCCTGGAAAGTGAGAACCTCGCAGGCTCCCCTAAAGGAGGGGCTCTCCTGCAATTTTAAAAATTGCCTGAGTAACCCCGTTGGAATTCCCCGGTCGGGGCGCCTCAGGCAGCAAGCAATAAACTTGCCCCACCGGAAAGCCCGGTGGCAAGGCCTGGGAGGGTGGACCTCCTAGGTATTACCCAGGCGGTGTTCCTCAGTCCAACAGGTGCTGGGCCGGTTCCCGGCCCCTCACCTGTTGGGCTGGGTATCAAGTGACGAATCCTTGACATGTACTACCCTGTCTGCCTGCAGCCGAAGCCGCTAGGAGACACATCCCATCATAAAGGAATTATAATGGGGTAGATATTTATTTACTGCCCACCTCAGCAAAATGTGGCACAAGGCCGGAAAGTGGGAACCCCGTAGGCTCCCCTAAAGGAGGGGCACTCCTGCAATTTTAAAAATTGCCTGAGTAACCCCGTCGGCATTCCCCGGTCGGGGCGCCTCAGGCAGCAAGCAATAAACTTGCCCCACCGGAAAGCCCGGTGGCAAGGCCTGGGAGGGTGGACCTCCTAGGTATTACCCAGGCGGTGTACCTCAGTCCAACAGGTGCGGGGCAGGTTCCCGGCCCCTCACCTGTTGGGCTGAGTGTCAAGTGACGAATCCTTGACGTGTACTACCCTGTCTCCCTGCAGCCGAGGCCGCTAGGAGACCATCCCTATCAGAAAGGAATTATAATGGGGTATGAACCCCCATAGTTGGGAGATTCTATTTATAAAGGATGCTGTTAGGAATTGACGAATCGAATTAATTCACGTTCTGCTACCAACCAATCAGAAACCAGACTTGTGTAAAATAACGAACCATCGGAAACTTTTCTGAAACTAAACGTGGCTTACACTTATATATATATATATATATATATATATATATATATATATATATGTGTGTGTGTGTGTGTGTGTGTGTGTGTGTGTGTGTGGTATTTCTGCTACACAGAATTGTCTGCATTTCATCCTCGTGCGAATTTCCCAGGCTATATCCATATATATTTCCGTCAGGCTAATTGCCATACATATTTCCCAAAACACTAACTACAATGCTTTTATAAAGTATGAAGCACTAGTTGAGTTAATACTGAAAAATAGATACATAGCATTTTATGCAGACATATGGAATATATATATATATATATATATATATATATATATATATATATATATATATATATATATATATATATATAAGGCATAATCGGGTTGATTCACCGATTCTTGTCAGATTACCGTAATTAAGCAACGGTGAGCCTTTTTAATATCAGATGGGTAACCATTTGCGAATTCTAGTAACTGTATGTGCTCTCCGCTTATCTTGGCATTTGTTTCTTGTAGTCTCGTACACTTCACTTGCCACTTGCATGCATCGCCCCCCCCCACCATGAGTTCACAGAGAACGAGGCATGAAAATATGACTAAGTTCATAATTACACCCCCCCCCCTTTTTAGGCCAAAAGTCACCAGGGGACACCAAATCATGGTAAAATGGAACAAACTGGAGTTTAAGGCCATAACATATGTAAATTTGAGTTCTGTACCATGAAAAAAAATATATATCATATGCCCCGAAAACCACCAAGCCTTAACATATTTAAATTTGAGTTCAGCACCATAGAAAACTTCTAAATAGACATGCAGAGAAAAATTTGTACAAATATGGTAAAATAGTCCCAAAAATCAGGTGTTTTTATTAGCCCTAGAAGAACCTCTGGGACACACCCAAGAATCATCGCGAAGTATAGACAAACAACATTTTATAGAAATCAGTTACAAGGTTTCAATCCAAGGCATTATTTTTTTAATAAGCTAAAAAGTGTCAATTTTAGCAATTTTACCCTGAAAGGCACCCCTAAAGAGGCAACCGGAGTTTGGCCGAAAAATCCGTTCTGTTACATTTTACTCGTAATTTTTTTAATGTTTGTGCAAAATTTCAAAAAAATTACAAAGCGTAGTTATGGTGAAAAGTATGCGCAACACTATTATTTACTTGAAATATGTTTTCATGGCAATAACATATCACACATAATTATTCATTCTATGTTTGCGTTCGGATACAAAACAACGGAAGGGAAATCACAGTTAACTTTACAATTCGATATAGAATTTCTTCGTTTTTTTTTGTTTTTGTTTTTTGTTTGATTTTTTTATTTGCTTTTGCAAACCTCATTTATTCAATTATTTCTTGTGTTTAATAAAATATGTTCGACGAGAAGAATCCTGCCTAATTTCAGCGATCTTAACTTTCCTAATTATTGGACTTAATCAAGCACAAACTCAATCAATATTCCATCTCCTTAATTAAATAGAAATAAGTTTTCTTTAGAAAAATAAAATAAATCGCTGATATGGAGCTTATATTTTACAACGTTTCAGTCAATGTAACTCGCTTTCGTCATTTTACTGCTGTCGAAATTGGGAATGGATACGGAATTTCAAACTCATTTGTGTATACAATCGACAGAGGGAACATTATTCTCGTTACGTCAATCGTGATCAGCTAAAAGTCTTTAGATATTTTATTCCGAATAACATCCGTGTTAAGAATAGTAGTTCGAATGAACTAGTAATACAAATTATGTATGTTTGTATGACTAACTATAAGTAAAAAAATGCAAGATAACACCTTAAAAAGTTGGTATTTTCTGGATCGGCATTCCTCGGATGTATATCTAAAACTTAAACAAAATACTTATTCTTTACCTTACAGAACAAAGTATATCAACATCGAAATTGCAGAAGAGTAATGCATATAAAAGAATTACCGTATATTTCGGCGCATAAGACGACCGTTAGATAAGACGAGGTACACAATTGGATCAGATTTGAATAAATTTATATATCAGTTGTATAAACGACTGCTAACCCAGTATCCTATGGAATACTGGTTTTAAAGATGGTGTTTTAACTTTACGGCTCGCCTTACGCATCAAAATATACGATAATTAAAATAGTGTGTAATATAAAAGTTAAGAAATTATATCTGACTTGAATTTTTTTTTTTAACAAATGTACATATTTTTAGTTTGAAATATATGTGGCAGTACGTAATGTGAAAGATCTCATCTGCAATTATATAAACAATCTTTTAAGTAATTGTTATATATTTATTGCAGTCTATGAATGAATGAAAATTCAAAATTTCCTTTGGCAAGCAAACTCATCAGTTTGGGTGCACCTTCTGAGCATAAGTATAAAAGAGCGTAATATAAGAAAATGGTTATACCAGATTTGTCTGTTGTTAAATTAACATGAATAATATTAAATGATAAAACTTCTTTATATTTGTACTAACGTCTCATTAATTATCAACCCCCAAAGGCCACTCGACGATGCGTTTAAAATGGGTGACAGGTGAGCTGAAAAATAACGCTATAGTCATGAGTAGGGATATGTCAACAGGATATTCTTGTCATTATTTTTAGTCTCGAGCTTATATCCAGCACAGAAAAAAATTAATCAACTAGGAATCACATCATTCTACATAAAAACATATAAGATATCAATGGATATAAACCTGAGAATAAAAACAAGGAAAAGAATATGCTGTTGTCATAAAGCTGGTCATTAGTAATAGTGATTGAGCTACGGTTGATTATTTAAAAAAAATAACTTAACCAAACACCTATTTAAATTAGGGTTGGAAACGACCCTGTTGTAGTCGGGTGGGAAATAGACCCGTGGCACCTGGTACCACGGACAGGCTGTTCGCGGAAGAAAATTTCCTCGTGAATATTAAGTTTAGATTTAGAAAGTAAATAATAAAAAACTGAAAATATTAAGAGTTGCAGCAATACAGGTTTTGTTGTGAAAATCTTACAGGAGGAAGTTCCAAAAACTCACGTTCAGCCGAGCAGATGCCATGAAAATAATGATTAGTAAAGAAATACTTGAAACGTTTTTTTTTTATTGTGACGAAATATTGGTACGTAGAAGCAAGGTTTAATAATACGTTGTACAGACGGATATATTAGTATTGAACTGATATAAGCTAATATGTTTCTAATAGTTTGTATAGTTTCAGTTTCTTAAATTTAAAATCAACTGAAACTGCAGTGTTTATGAAAGAGTTTTCGATCAATTAAAAGAGCGTGTTTATAATGTATGCGACGTGTCTTCAATAAGTTTCCGCACTTTTCGTATATGCATTTAAAATTGTCGTAGACTCTTAAGAAGTCACTTTATCGATCTTATGAGACGACTAACCAATTTTTATGATTTCTGGTTCAAATGAACAGCTAAAGCAAGCATTGGAATACACCCTACTAAAGTTTGATTGTCACAGATGGTTAATTTCACAAAAGTAATCTGTATGTGAGAACAATTCAGATAAACGATGCAAATAAAATTATGTTTTAAACTTGAAAAATGCCAGAAAAATATATTGAATGGTTCAGACTGTTTTTGACAGTGCTGCATGCATTGAGCATCTTTTGAGTGGCATCAGACATTAAAAGAAAGGCAGCAAGTATGTGAGGGATTATGAGAGCTGTGGGAGGAGAGTCAAAACACCAGAGATGATTTGTCAAATAAAGAATTTCATTGATAAGGAACGTCTATAAAAACAATAAGTGCACAGTTTGATGTAATTTTGGAAGTGTACACACAAACATTCGCGAGGAACTAGAGATGTGGAGGATTTGCGCAAAGTTTTTTTCCCCCCAAAGGGGACTCAGAGATGAAAAGACATTATCATGACAACAGATAGATGGTCTAGCTGATCAATTTAAATCCCGCAGTTCTTGATGCTCTGGTGACCTGTGATCAAAGCTGGACCTAGTGCTACGACCCGGCGATCAAGAAGTGAAATTATTCTGGAGTTCTTAGACTCAGTGAGAACAGATAGATCAAATCTAACCATGAACTTATGAGGATCACTTTTTTGATAGCACGGGTATGATCTACATGCACTGGACTTCTACGGAACAGACACTAAACAAGGAATACTATGTTGATGTTTTAAGAAAGTTTAGAAAGAAATTCATTCGGAAAAGGTCAGCACTCTTCAAGACGAGTCAGTCGCATTTTTACCAAGACAATGCAACAGCCGACAGCTCTATCCTTGTCATAGGAATCAAGATAGCTCTTCCCACCTCCTCATAGTACAGACGTTGCTCCCAGTAAATTCAGGTTACTTCCTACACTCAAAGAAAAACCATGGTGACTGTCGTTATGAAACAATTGAGGAAAGGAAAAATGCTGTAACGAGGACCATTGACACACTTACACAAGAGGATATCCATCAGGCCATGCATTGAAGCCGGATGAGTTTACTTGCAAGAGACTAGAATTTTTTGTGGGTGCTATCAATTAAATGCCCGTACCAAAAATGTCTTGAAACATGCTGAAGGCACTTCGTATATTTATAGAAACATTTAACCTAAATACGTGTATGTATGTTTTAGCAACGCCTATTTACAGAGTGCCTACCTCATTTTCAATGGCTTAATTATGTACAATTTTTTATTAGGGTACTGCTAATATTTGCCAATGTTTGTATAAATAAACACACACACAGACACACACAGACACAGACACACACAGACACACACACACATATATATATATATATATATATATATATATAAAGTGCAGTTTAATGTTGCACTGAAATAGTTTTGAAAAGCTTATTTCTCCTATTTAAATATTACCAAAACAAACTTCTTAATATACACAAAAATGGAAATACAACTGACTTCGTGAATGTAAACTTATTTTGATATTGCTTTAAAAAACTAAGGTCCATTAATAAATTATTCATTTTTTTATGATTTCTTATTGGATAAGTTGCATTTATCTATAATGCTAAGCTCTATCTATGCGAATGTACTTCATTGTGCATAATTACGTAGGTTTTAGCACACACACCACATCCACACATCCACATACGCGCCCACACACGTATATATATATATATATATATATATATATATATATATATATATATATATATATATAATCGCAGGGAGACCGACGTTTTCCGGGATTGAATGAGAACGAACATAATTTAATTAATATCGAAATTTCAGTAATCGCTCATAATTGAATCCTATTGATTTACTGCCTGTTCTGGTTGGGGATCCACCTAAATATATCAGATGAAAGCTTTATATTCCTCCAAGCATTTTATAATCGATTTCTAATATTAATCAGACGTATTCCGATACAAAATTTAGGTAAAAACACTCTCAGACACATCAAATACCGTTGTGTGAAACTTAAAACATCGGTCCAGCTATTTTCGAGTGTATAGGGAATGAATGCACGTACACAGACGAAGTTCCTTTAATATAACTGTACTAGTAGGCCGCTCTGCATTGCCTGGTTGTAAAATAGGCTTAAATATAATATTTTTATTGGTGCAGATTTAGTATTTATTAGTATATTATATTGGGGAAAATATATAGTAACCATTTAAAAAGTTTAAAAAAAAAATCTCGTGCGCCACCACCGAGAATCGAAACCAAAACGTTTTGCTCATGATTTACTTTTTCCTTTGACGTTAATGCCTGGGCTATGAAAACGTGTTTGCTACATGCCTAAAAATTAAAACATGATCTAATAGATATTACATTACGCATGCATATTCGTAATGCCGCCGTTCAAACTTCATCTGTAAAATTTCATTTTTTTTTATTTTTTACATTTTTGTACTGATTTTCCCGGGCTAAAACACAATTATAGTTCGCGTAGGTTCAAATACATTATATACGAAGTTTTATATCTGTAGACCAAAAACTAACGTAGGAGTTTGGTAGACAACATTTTTAAACAAAAATGTATGCGTATGCATAAACATATATGGAAACAGTTTTGTGTTTACTATAAACTTTTTACGCAAATATTACGCAATTATAAATCATGTAGAATGTCTGCATTAATATAATTTCACATAATAGTTAACTAAAGATGATAATCCCATAAGAAAACCGAAAAAACTGATAGGGAATTTATTAAAATAAGAGGGAATTTATTAAAATGAATATTTAAATGAACATGCAAATGAGCTACATCTTTTGCTAGTAAATGCAATTCGACGATCCATATATAACAAAGTTGTATTTTATTTTTTTAATAATTAAAAAAGGGTTTTTAATATAAATATCAATACATATATATATATGATATATATATATATGATATATATATATATATATATATATATATATATATATATATATATATATGATATATAGTAGATACGCATCTGTTGAACAAATTCGATTCGTTAAAAATAGCTGTTGAGGCGTGAAAATTGAAAGAAAAATGAACTCGGCACGCATAGGTCGACTAAAAGTACACTTGTGTGCTGGTATCATTTATATGTTAAAGTCAGTTAACGTTTTCTTATTCCTCGGACGATATCTCAAACGGCAATGCCTTCGATGTGAGCGCTAAATGTTTAGGCTTTAATCGCAGTTGATAGTATTCAAATAATTTTTTGTTCACATTTTGATATCACTAATATATACTTGATACACCGGGTACAAAAGTGAAAATGTGTGTGTGTGTGTGTGTGTTTGTGTTTGTCTGTGTACACTTCCCTACCAAATAACTCTATCAATTTTTTGTCTACAGACACGATATTTGATATCAGGAGTATTGAGATTTGAGAAAATCTTTTTAATCCGTTTTCGGTTAGAAATTTGGGTATTAATAGGGTAAAAGATTAACGATTTGACCTTTGAGAACTCTATCAAACTCCACGGCCAATATGTGGTAGAAGCATTTTAAATTTTAGATATAGGTTACTTGGACGGGTGCCCACTGATGTTTTACATTTTAATATCGAAACAGGCTTATTTAAGCTATTTCGTTTTTTGTTTTTTCGATTTTTACATTTAACATCGTTCGCTGGCCTTACGTTAGCATTTTTGTGTTTTTTCGATGTTATTATTACCCTCCCCCCGCTTAAGTTTTAACGTTGTTTTCTTTTTTAGTTTGCTTAAAAGAAACACACCTGGTCATTGACCTCATTTGCTCTACGACTTCCGTGCGCTCACCTGTCAATTTGGTTCTTACTTAAATAAATTCAAACATTCTGGCTGGCTGATTTCATTTTCAAACTTCACCTCAGGGCTTCGGGTTCGAACCTACCCCCGTTTTTTTTATTTAACACCTCATACACATCTAAACACCCGGGCAACGCCGATTACCCCGCTAGTCTATATATATAAAATCGAAAATGTGTGTATGTTTTCATGTATGTACGTATGTGTTTGTGGGTCCGCTAAGAACTTTTGACAGACAGAACAAAAATTCACAAACCTGGTATCATATTGAAGATGACACAGTTTTATGTACGTCGTGTTAGCTCAATTGGTTAGAGACACACACACTTCCTGGGTACCTCTGCCCCCGCGTTCGTTTTTCTGTTTTATTTTGATTTTTTTACTTCGCTTATTCTTAGATTTTCATTAACACCCACACCCCATACCCCACAACACAGACCTCCAAACATTCGGGCAACGCCGGGTACCCCCCGCTAGTCTAATATATAAAAGGCAAAATGTGTGTGGATGTGTGTGTGTTTGTATGTTCGCTAAAAACTATCGACAGACAGAACAAAAATTCACAAATTGGGTATCATTTTAAAGCCTGACCCTCCCGACGACAAATATCGAATTTGTGGCCTATTAGGACCAGTCTAAGGGTATAAGCTGCGCGTTTTCTGCAGCCCCTCCCCCAAAAAAGTGACATTTTTTCGTTTTTCCTATGTATTTAAGTAGTAATAATGTGATGATCTAATGATATTTATACGTAATTAAAAAAACTTAGTCATGTCACGTGACGTGAGATCACCACTCAGTACTGGCGATGTCTGGATTCAATGTATTTATTAAGAGATTCTTATCGGCAAAAAATGCAAAGTACCATACAAATAAAAATATTAATTTATACATTATGACAACTTTACCAAAGTTATTAGCAGGTTAAAAATAGTTAGATACGATTCTTTAACTAAACATTACGAGCAAAACATTCAAGAACAAAAAAAAAATACGCTTAATAAATAATTAGGTTTGAGACGATACCTTCGCTAAGATTATTTGTTTTTTCATACGGCCATCTTCTTTCCATCTTTGTTTATGAGAAATCGAGAGAGGGAGAGAGCGGGAAGAAAGAGAAAGAGAGGATGAAAGAGAGAGCGAGAGAGAGAGAGAGAGAGGGGGGGAGGTGTAGAAAGGAAACGAGAATGGTTTTAATATGTTTTAACACTTTCCGCCGAGGTGAAAGTAAATACAACTTTTTATAATTCTTTTTATTTGTTTTTTTTATTAACACAAATATTATTCAGTACCTATTTGATTTTACAATTTTAACATATATGTAAATTAGTTAAAACAAAAACAAACAATACGTGACCTCTTCTCAGTTTAAACGTATGTAAACACGACATTTGCGTAACAGAGCAGATAGAAACATTTACGATTCATTTTTTTTATTATTTAATTCTTTTTTTTAATTTTTATTATTTAATACTTTTTATTTGCTTTTACGCATATTTCTTCCAATTTTTTACAATAAAAATTGTTGGATTTTACTTAGAAAGCAGTTCTTTTTTATTATTTAAAGAACGGGTCACGTATGCACATGCGAGGCTGGGGGAGCTAACCGCTTCAATATAATTACAGAAATATATAGTTAGACCACTCGGAACATTTTATATATTGAATACACTATACTATTAATATTTTTATGGTAGGGAGTTATTTTGTAAATATTAATTCACAACCGGTAAAACTAGCTGATAAAATGTGTAATCCTTTAATACCTTCGAAAATGTTGTCAAAAAATAACACTGATATGACCCTTCTACAGGAGTCGAACTTACTTTCGACTTTGCCAGGCGTAAATATTTAGCAACGTGACGAAACATTAACTAAGTTTTAACATACGACATTTTTTTTTGTATTCTTCTTTGCTTATGGGAGATAGGTAGGGAGGGAGGGAGAGAGAGAGACAGTTCCAAATATTCTGTTTACATACATCGATACGTACTGCAACTGCAGTTATGTTTTACTTTTTTTTATAAACAGGGTCTTCGGAAATTTCTTAGTAAACAAGTAATAATTATGTTTTATTTCCAATAATTTTTTATTTTTGTTTTATTCATAATTTGACCGATTTTTAAATAGTATTTACCAATTATGCCCAAGTAGCATTTTAATAAAAGTTTAGCGCGAATCATTGATTCGCTTAATCAATATAACCGTTACGTTTCAACAATTGATTTTCGCTCGATAATTCACACACCTATGATTGAATATTAGTTTTAGAATGACCTACATGTTGAACTAACCATTATTTTACGCTCGTGGTCATCAAATTCTATTTTTGGTTTTGTTTTTACTAACAAATATATTCGAAAAAAGTTTTTTTTTAAAAAAGTTTTATTTAAATAGTCTTTATTTGAACTTGATGGACCCCGCCCCGCCCATTAAAACTAGCCAATAAAATGTGTAAGCATTCAGGGGAGCTAACCGCCTCAGCATAATTCCAGTAATATATAGTGAGAAAACACGGAACATTTTATATATTGATGTTACTATATTAATAATATTTTTAGTGCATAGGAAGTTATTTTGTAAATATTAATTCACAACCGATTAAACTAGCTTATTATATGTGCAATCCTTCAGCTTCAATATAATTCCAGAAATATATAGTGAGAAAACACGGAAAATTTATATATTTATTATACTATATTCATACTATTTTTATGGTAGGAAGTTATGATTTCGAGTTTTTGTGGGGTGGGGTCGTTTTGAATTTGTTGACCAGTCTCAATATCATTTCCATACATCATAAAACAATCTACACAATACAAACAACCTCTTTTATTTTTATTTGCTTTGCATTTTACTATAACTAAATTGAACTTTAAATTAACCCTAAACTATTTTGTCAAGTAGTTTTCCAAATATTGAACCGTGTAATGCTCCTATGTTATACGCTAAATATATAATATGCATTTATTTTTTTAATTGGTCTATATTATTGTACAATTTCTGACGCAGTAAACTATATAAATAAGATCAAAGTTTTTTTCATGATTTTGTTTTAATATTTACATAAACAGCAGTACTTTTTATATATAATTCATTTTTTATAACTACCTTATCTTCTATGATATTCTCTTAGTGACCAAAGTGACATTTATTAACTGTGGTAAAAAAAAAAAAATCCATTCCGGTAGCGATTATTGGGAACCACGTTCTTTAACAAATAAAAAAAAAGAAATAATGAAAGATTCAGTTTTAAAATTATTAAATGTGTTTTATTTTATAATTTAAAATTTTAGGTAAATTTTTAGATTAGGTCCACCTCCACAATTTTCTTTTAGATGACGACTTTTCTAAGTTTACAACTATGCTGAATACGAAAATCGCATTGAAATTTTGCAGAAATAAGTAGTTATAGATATACAAAAAGTTGTATTATACATTGTATTCTTTGGCGGCCATCTTTGTTACGCACGTGCGGGCGCGCCATAAACAAATCTACACGAATTTCAGAATTTCAATACGATTTCCGTATTCAGCATAGTCGAAAACTTATAAAAGTCATCATTTAAAAGGAAATTGTGGAGGTGGACCTAATCTAAAAAAATACAAAATTTTATTATCATTGAACAATATAAATAATACATTGGTTAACAAATAAAAAAAATTAATGAAACATACAGTTTTAAAATGATTAAATGTGTTTTATCTGGTATTATTTTATTTTAAGGCCCGTCTCACGTTCGAATATAACAAAATATTTTTTTTGTAGATTTCGGTGTGCTAAAAGCTATTCTGGAAACAGTTTCCGTCACAAAAAAATAGTCTTCGTTATGAAGAAATTACTTTTTCGAAAAGTGAGTGATCACTTTTCCATGTAAATTTAACTTAAAATGGGCACCCACTTTCTGGCCACCTGTGAGGGGGGCCATATTTTGTGTGTTTATTGGCTAAAAAGTGCTTTGATTTTTTTTGCATGGTATTAACCCCTGAATTCTGGGACTATTTTCCATTTCAAAGCCTAGCCTTTGTTTATGCTATGCGTGAACATAAACGAGTGCTGTTAAATGTGCACTCACGTACCAAACTGCCTTGTCAAAGTGTAATATTAGCGGAAAATTAAAATTAGACGAAAAACAAGTAGTTTTCCAAATATTAAACCATGTAATTCTATATGTTATCTCGAGTGGCCATTGTGTACGCGCAAGCGCACGCATATGATCGACGCATACAAAATGGCCACCTGTTATACCATATAACACTCCCTCCCTCGAGATGTTGTTATTTTTGTTTTTTTATATATTTGGATATAACTTTTGTTAACAACTCACCAAAAAAAAAAAAAAACGGTTCTGATGGGGTTTTTTTTTTCAGGTGGGGAGAATTTTTATTTTCCGTGTTTTTGTACTGAAGTGAACTGATTTTAGTTTTATTCTTAGCAAAAAAAAATGTACCTTTAGCAGTTCTTAACATGGGAAGGTTTAGGTTGTCGATTCTCATTTTGTTTACTTGACATTAGTATAGCGCCCTGAGTTCGCACCAAATAATACCGATTTTATTTTTTTTTTTACGGCATATCAACACTTCTCAGGTTACTCAATGCCGATCCACTGATTTGAAAATTTTTTTCATAGAATACATTTGTCTTTTTTTCTACTTTGCCTCCATATTTATTTATATGGACTTATGTAATAAAAAAAAAGAAACATGTATACCAAAATGATTTCTCTCGTTTAAAACAATTACATTACTCCATTGTTATTATTAACATTTAATGTTTATAAAAAGTGTTTCTTCCTTCAAAGTAGCAGTGGGAATAGTTAAAAATATTTGCAATCTTCGAGCGGGACTTCCAGTTATAGAGTGAGGGGGTGACCAAGTTATTGTTATATATTTATCATTTGAATTTGGCGCGTTAAATCAAATATATTGGATGGGATATCCTACACATTTTTATTACGACTCTGAACACGACCAAATAATAAGGTAAATTTGATTTACTTCTATTACATTCGATAACTGTGTACATATTTTATTTCATTACCTTTTTATACGTTATTATTTTTTCGGAGTCGTTTGTTTTTATTCATCATATGCAGACTAAAATATTATACGAAAAGTGAGTTAATGGATTTAGTGATATTCCAAGCATAATCTCCTTATTTTCGGATCGTAATCAAAAACATTACTATAATTTGAATACCATCTGGATATGACCTTAAACCAATGGTGAGGCCCCAGTTTATATTGTGTAGACATTCATTTGGCTATAGCATTTATCAGTAAAAAAAAAATGGCTTCGACAAAAAATTGATACTTAAATGAACACCAACAAAAGGGCTCTCTTATGGGTTTATCTTAATGATCACAATGCCGTTGCACATTTTAGTTAAATATTTCATTACATAAAAGTCTTTCAGGGAAACATTCCTTTAAAAGCATGTAAATTACGGCAAAATGTGTTATTTAAAGCCTCATGAATTGTAAGAAAATATGTTCTCCTTACATTTTGTTTACATATATATATCTTTCTCCATGAATCTTCACTAAATAATATTGGATGAATGTTTAATGTGATTATACTGTATATGCCATGTTCGTTGGCTAATTTCATCAAAAAACATTTTTGATTCGATGTATAAATGGTTACATTTTACTTATTCTGTGAACACATAATCAATTTGATGTCTTTGAACATATTTCTAAAATTCTTCAACATAATGTTTTTATTTAAAACAGATTGCATATTAACCTGTTTCCTTTTACAACTTTATGCCATGTTTTTCATAAAATATCTTTATATTCTACATATTTTATTCTACATGCTAATTTCCACTTTTAAGAAAATATGTTCTGATTACATTTTATTTACATAAATAAATCTTTCTCCCTGAATCCTCACTAAATAATATCAGATGAATGTTATTATACTGTATATGTAATGTTCGCTTGCTAATTTCATCAAAAAAACTTTCCACTTCCTCTTCCAGCTTTTATATGATTAATAGAAAGTCATAATTCACCAACATTTATCTATAATTATAGCATGTGCACTAAATATTGAATAACAAAGATTAGGAAAGTCATGTGGTGATTATATACATTTCAATGTAATTTTATGACTCCAGCAACCCCTTGTGTGTAGTGAGTAAACACCTATTTTCTAAAATCCATGGATATTTTTATTTGAATTTTCCAATTTAAAACATTTATATTTAGTTATTTATTTTATTTTTTTTAACCAAAGAGTGCTCCTTTAAATCCATGGAAAATCCATTTATGGATGTGTAAATGCATCAACTGTTATTAATTACACATTTTCTTGACCAGTCTCGGTATCATTTCCGTACATCATAAAACAATCTACGCAATACAAACAAACTCTTTTTTTATTTTTATTTCATTTACCTTTTACTATAACTAAATTGAACTTAAAATTAACCCTAAACTATTTTGTCAAATTGGTTTCCTTCAGTTTATATTGTGTAGACATTCATTTGGCTATAACATTTATCAGTAAAATAAAAATGGCTTCGACAAAAAATGCAAACTCCTGGATTCTTAAAGGAACACCAATAAAATGGCACTGTTATGGGTTTATCTTAATGATCACAATGCCGTTGCACATTTAAATTGAATATTTCATTGCATAAAAGCCTTTCAGGGAAACATTCCTTTAAAAGCATATCAATTTCTGCAAAATGTTTTATTTAAATCCTCATGAATTTTAAGAAAATATGTTCTCATTACATTTTATTTACATATATATATCTTTCTGCATGAATCTTCACTAAATAATATTGGATGAATGTTTAATGTGATTGTACTCTATATGCTATGTTCGTTGACTAATTTCATAAAAAAAAAGATTGCATATTAACTTGTTTCCTTTTAAAACTTTATGCCATGTTTAGACAAAATCATTCATAATGGATGCACATTCCTGGATACCAAAATGAACACCAATAGAAGGGCACTCTTATTGGTTTAGGCTTACGATCACAATGGAATTCCACATTGTAGTTAGTACTTCATTACATAGAGCTTTCTGGGGAAACATTCCTTGAAAAGGAATTCCAATGGTGAGGCACCAGCTTGCAGACTTTGGGAAGTGTGGGTCTATCCCTTAATTGCCATTGCTTCCAGGTCCACTCTAACCTGGGGCGGTAGTACCTCTTAGGGCCCCAACTATGGGTTATATAGAAACTGACTTGAACCAAAAAAAATCCAAATATATTCTATAATAAACTTCCTTCCAAATCACTGGAATTGTCATTAAATGACCTGAAAACGGTTGATATGCCGGAAATCAAAAAAACAAACAGCCAATCTTTAAACGCATATCAATTCATGCAAAATGAATTTTTAAGAAAATATCTTCTCATTGCATTTTATTTACATATATAAATCTTTCTCCCTGAATCCTCACTAAATATTATCGGATGAATGTATAATGTGATTATACTGTATATGTTTAGTTCGTTTGCTAATTTTATGAAAGTCTGTAACATCACTATTAATCACTTAAAGCCCATACTGTTACTTTAAGATTACAAGGCATTGCTGAAACAGGGCAACATGTGACAATAGTTGTTTCAGAACTCTCATTCAGTAAGAAGAAATTCTAGATGTATTAATTTGGGATGGACGCATTTTCATGATTCACATCAAATCACAACTGTGATAGATTTTTATATATGCCCTAGAATGCATGCAGAATATTGGAACATAATCACAATAGCAGACAAGAACATGAACAGAGATACAATGCACCTGTGCCAGATAGAATTTCAATCCTTATTGTGAATGAGGAACAAGAACAGAGAGACATTATTTTGCAATTAAGAAATGGACAATTGCAACGTATTGCTGAAACTCAGCCTATGATGAACTTCAATAACTACTTATTTTCGGGGGGGGTGAAGATGATTATCATTTTCAGCTCTGTCAGATAAACCAATTAGCAGGTCTTGATACTAATCGATTAGTTACACCAAAGCGTTTATATTCATTTTTTTCATGATTAGAGATACCTGTAATCATATTTTATCTTTTAAGGAAGTGGCCAGTCAATTCATGCTGGGCATGTTTGCGAAAAAAAAACCCGGAAAGATTATGGGTCATATGAAGAAATCAAAAATTAGTAAGAGTTCAAAAATATATACACCTAAGAGACGCTATAAATTATTATAGTTATACATATAATACAAATACAAATATTGTACATCTAATTTTCTGTCCTTCATTCTTTACAGGAGGATCGCGATATATGCATCAACAAACTCAGGATGCAATGGCTTATATCAGAAAATTTGGTCGTGCTGATCTTTTCATTACATTCAGCTGTAATCCCAAGTGGACTGAAATCAAAGATGGACTTTTTCAATACCAAACAGCCAAGAGTCGCCATGACTTACTTGCTCGGATATTCCATGAAAAGCTAAAAAAAGAATTCTCTGGCTTATCAAAGAAAGAAAAACTTTTGGTTAATTAAATGCTTGCAGGACAACAATTGAGTGGCAAAAGAGAGAACTTTCTCACTCTCACATCCTGATTTGGTGTAAAGAGAATATTAGAGGAGATGACGTAGACAAAATTATTTCAGCTGAGCTGCCAGATGAAACTGTTGATCTAGAACTTTTTGAAATCATCAAAACACAATTAATCCATTGCCCATGTGGAGTATTCAATCAACCATCAACATGTATGCAAGAATGCAAATGCTCTAAAACGTATCCAAATCCTTTCATTGCAGAAATACAGTTGGACTACAAGGAGTATCCTCTTCAACGTGTACTGTATACAACATACCCAGAAGCATGTGCATTACGTGGACTTTTGAAAGATAATGAAAATTGGCGAAAAACCTTACAAAAAGCATCATTTTCACGAGTAGCCAGTTATTCGCAATTATGCTGACAGCCTGTGAGATTGAGCAACTATATTTGCTGTGGGAAGATTTCAAAACTTATATGTCCAAAGATTATCTTCATCAAACCCGACTGCAAAATGAAAATATGGCAATTGCATTTTCACCTGAAATTTTTAATCTATCTCTCAGTGATCTATCCTCTCGAGTCCAGGCACTTAACCGTACATTAACTACTTGTGGAATGCCAGAGCCTGAGGAAATAATGAACGCAAACAACAGAATACAACAGGAGACCTCTTTCGATCATAAAGCATGTGATCACTTCATCAACCAAAATGAACCAAGACTTGTGGACGAACAAAGAAATATTTACGAGAACATTTTGGAAAGTATTAATACTGATCAAGGTATAACATTCTTTATTGGTGCTCCTGGTGGAACTGGCAAGACCTTCTTATTGAACTTACTACTTGCAAAAGTTCGCCTCACAAATAATATTCCACTTGCAGTTGCATCAAGTGGGATTGCAGCAACACTTTTAGATGGTGATAGAACAGTATTTTCTCTACTACTAGATCTTACATGGCAGGAAAAAAACGTTTTGTAACATGTAAATAAAGAATCTTCAAAGGCCAGATTACTACAAAGTTGTAAGTTGATAATCTGGGATGAAGCAACGATGAGCCACAAAAAAGCAATAGAAGCTACAGGACTTAAAAAGTAATACAAATCTCATGGGAGGAGTAACCTTTTTTTGGCTGGTTACTACAGACAATCCCTTCCAGTTGTTCCCAGAGGTACTCGAGCCGATCAGATTAATGCATGTCTTAAAAAGTCCTATTTATGGCATCATGTTAGAACAATGAACCTAACCCTTAATATGCGAGTACATTTATATGCTGATTCTGCTTGTGGTGAATTTGCCACTAAACTTTTACAAGTGGGTGATTACCTCCTGGAAAAGGATTTCTTTAATCTAATTCAGTTGCCCTTTCAAACACTTAAAACTGAAGAAGAATTGATAGCAACAGTATTTCCAGATCTTCATAATCGGCATACGGATATCCAATGGCTCTTTGAACGAGCTCTTTTAGCATCCAAAAATAAATCTATGTACGAAATGAATATCAAACTTTTATTTTATACAGGTTACATGAAGAAATCAAATTATATAGTTCAGTTAATACTATCTGTTCGCAGGAAGAGATTGTAAAGTTTCTGGGCTCAATTTATCAAACCCAGTCTATGTTGGTCTTTCATGAGTTGGAAACCCAGATGGTCTCTTTATTCTGACGCCAATTAAGTAAAAAGACTCATCTTTCGGTATTTAAAAATCAGTTTTTTAATTACATTTTCATAATTAATTGGATGTTTTTATGATTTTCAGATTTCAATTTAATAGCCCCAAGAGAAAACCAATCCATAGCCTATGTGGAGTACTTAATCCAGCAACTACTTTTGTTATACTATATACAATACTGACAACCATGAGCAAATTTTACTGATCAATCTACACAGTGTTTTCCTAATGCATGTTTATAATCAAGTGGGGCAGATTATTTAATATTAAATGATTACTTTGCCAACTTTACACGGTCCTGGATATGACCTTAAGCTATATCTGATGGTGAGGCCCCAGGTTGTGGGCTTTGGGGAATGTGGAGCCACCCTTTTATTGCCATTGCTCCCAGGTCGACTCTTACCCCGAGTGGTAGTAGCTGTTAGGGTCCCAGCTATGGGTTAAATAGAACCAACTTGAAAAAAAAAACAAAAAGCAAACAAATATATTCTATAAAGGAATTGTTCTTAAAAATCATTGGTTTCAGCATTAATTTACCTGAAAAAAGGTTGATATGCCGTAAAACACCCAACTAACCCAAGTTTACACAAAGTAATGATCAACATTTTAAATATTTTCTTTACTAGAACATTGTATTTGGACAAAATGTTTTTACAAATTTTCGGGGTTTTTTTTTACAATATTTTCATGCTAAGTTTTTAGCCTATACCAATTTGCTGTAACTACACATGAAAAAAACTTGTGAAATACAATTCAGTTTTTCACATGACGTCTTTTGAAGTTGGTGACATGATGATAATGCATATTTTAATTTAATTTTGTTTTGATAATGGACGTATTCATTAATTTTTTTCCTAGACTTCTAAAAGTGAAAAAATAAAACATCTTTTTTTTGCAATGTTGTATACACGATTATCAAGAATTTTCGTTAAAAAATAAATATATTTTTGTACAGACATTTTTTTTATATTATCTAATAAATATTTAAATAAAAATTTTAATTGAAATATCAAATCGTTTTTCTTTCCTATTCATCAAACATTACTGTTTTACATTAAATTTCTGAAAAATTCATTTTATAAGCCTCTTAAACAGTTTTCTTTTGCCTAAATGCAAAGTGGGGTACTATTTCAATCAACGCCGACCAGAATTCACTCATATTTAGTTTTATATGGCCCATATAAACAAACAGATAATGCAACTTATTTCCCCAAAAAACAAAAACAAAAAAAAACAATGTAATGTTAATATTTATTTGCATGAGGGAAAAATCAGACGCAGGGTTGTCGGGAAAAGAACTTTTGTTTTTTTTTTAATCTCCACGGTGCTGCTCAAAATTTATAATCATCATTCTAGGATAGAGCAGTGGTATTTGAGCACAGCATCTCCTGGTAAGTCAATAAAAATATACTTAGGCATTAATAATTTTGCACATCAACTGAATTTAAAAGATATTATTTCCAAAACACCATGTATCACACGTAGGTGAGTTGGATAACTCCTAACTGTTTTTACCTTTTCCTGTAATCTGTGGTTAATTTTTTTTTCTGTTTTTATGCTTGGATAATCGCTGCTATTTTCATTTATTGGTGGTGGTGGGGGATCCTCAATAGCATTAGTATGCAAGCAAGGATTGTTTAATCAATTATACAGAGCAAGAGAAGAAACCCAGTAATGCTGAAATTTATGGCGAAGCAATGATTACTCTTTACACAAGACATTTATTGGGAAATTCCAATTATTTCATACGTGTAATACACATCTTCGGTAGGTAAAATATTCTTTTGCTCAAAATAGCAAATGATACATGGACATTTAAAATTCCTCACTCCTTAGAATAACATATATTCAAAATAAAATTCAATTTTCTCATTGTTTATACACTTCCGAGCAACGCCGGGTAGCCCCGCTAGTGTTATACTAAGGCCGAAGCGTTTAAAAAAGTATCTTAGTTTTATTATGGTCCTATTGTACATTCTGGGCCTAGCCCCAGTTAGTAATAGTGCGTCGTCCCTATGCAGGTCTCCTTGAAGGTTGCTATTGCTGAATCTGTGTTCATTTAATAGGTAGATTCCCACCAGATCCGTTACTTGTGTAGAGTCTGCCGCGCCCATCACTATGTCGTATTGTTCAGAGGTGTCTTTTCTAGTCCACAATTTATTATCAAATTGTATTAAAATCTTTCTTGCTAGTAGGATTAGACTAATTTCTGGGTCGGAAAGGTCCGAGTTATTTTTAGCTAAGATGAGCGCTTTGTTTAAAAGGATAGGGTATATAAATTGGTAGTAGATGCCAATGTCAAATGTTATGAAGTTTAGTCTTTATTTGTCTTTGAGGTTTATGACCCTATCTATATACTTGGTATTATTTTATCTAATATGTTTTTACTTATTATTCGTAGGTCTGATTTAGCGGGGCAGATAAGCCTGATACAGGGGTTGCTATTGAAGTTAGGCTTATGGTCCTTTAGGGTGAATCTTGGGGTAGCTGGGATGAAGATTTATGTGTGGTTACTCAGGTTCATGCTAATAAGTAGTTTCTTAGCTTGGTTGTTGATCTTATAGGTTGAGTTTTGCGGTACTTCCTTATACGATTTTCTAAGCTCTTTATATATTAGGCTCTCATAAGCTTGGTAGTTTAATTTGTAATAATTTTTAGTTTTATCCGCGGGTACTAATAGTTCTGCCCTATTCTTAACTTCATGTGCCAAGCAGTTAATTTCATTAATTATCGGGTGTGGATGTTTATTAGGTTTCTTAAATATTATTTTCTTGATTAGATTAATTAGTCCGTTTTCAAATTCTTCTAAATGTTCATTAGCTTTAGGGAATTGATGTGAGTTTAGTCCATAATATTTGACCGCCATTCTCTCTTGCTCCCTCTGTCGGGAAATACTATTTATTGGCAGGGGAGGATTTTCTAAGTTACTGTGGAGCTTGGGAGGGGTTTCTTTAGGGGTGCCCAAGCGGTTTTGTTTTAAACTCATGTTAAGGTCATGGTGGTATATTTTCCATCTAACATTAATTATGAATTTATTGATAGCTGCTATTAATTAAGAGATGTAGGGTTTCCGGGATGGGGTAGGGATGTTCTTCGATGAGAGGGGGTGTATTCCTTATTAAACATATCTGGAGAAGTCAAATAAAGCTCAACCAGGAGAAAGCTTATAATAACTTAATGTTTAAGAGGAAAAGAGAAAGTTCCATTCCACCAAAGGAGACTTATCTGGATAATGCCAAGCTCAACAATATTATTGGAGCTTATATAGTAGGGCAACAAGAGTATAAAATGAAGATACAAAACTATATATTGGTAGATATAGAAGGGATTATTTATTGAATAATGGACTACAGGAAAAATTTGGGGAATAGAAAGGACTAATTATGCCAGGGTATTTCGAAGCATAATACTTCTCATCAGAAGAGTAGAAAAGGTGCTAGGTAGCATGGGGAAGATGCGGTGTCTAGCGTAAGGTTCATCAGGGAAGAAAAATATTAAGAGGAATTCAAGCTTCTCCTTATTTATTTAGAATTCAATAAAGCATCCGCCAACATTCTATAATTCCTCTAAATTCTAGATGAAGTCAACTTAGCGCATAAATTAGTAAAGAGAAAATGGACATTTAGACAATTGTAAGTATAAATATTAAGTATAAATTAAATATGAAAATTATGACTACCTCAAAGAATACAATACACATATACAAAAGACTTAGAAATCAAATAGCCTGCATACCTCCCTCAACTATTTAAAATAACATAAAATAAAAAAGTTAAAAAATAAATACAATACATTAATTACCTCCCTTGGACCAATTGAAACATGGATTATCTCCCCTTAACTGAAACAAATAAGATAAAGTACTTATCTACCTTGAACCAGCTAAAATTAACAGAAGGCAGACCGGAACCCATGCAAAAACAGAACAGTACATATTACTAAAATGCATTAAATAAAAAATTTAAAAAATAGAAAATTCATATTAGAAAGAAATAAAATATACAGAGATAGGAATAAGCTGTAGTTAAATAAAAATGAACATCTTTATAAAAAAAATAAATGCGGACCTGAAATTTTTTCCTTAGACAGAGACAACATGGCTGACGAGAGCCTAAAATCATTTACGTTTTACCATTAACTGGCCCCCTTTATGTTGGCTTGAAACCGACGGCACCATTTTTTCTGAACTTCTGTACTATTAAATATATATATATATATATACACTTGTGCCCGATATTATTCATACCCCTCGGATCTTTGAGACTTCTATAAGAATATTGCTCAAACCAGAAGGTAGACAATATTAAAGGGATTTCAAACAATAAATCAAGCATAAGCATTTAATTTAAACTCAACGAATAAATAAATTATGCAAGTTTGAAACATTATACAAAGAAAAACAATAATGGCACTAGTTCAAAATTATTCATACCTCTCTTACTAATAGTCAATAGCATGCCCTTTATTCTTAATAACTGCCTGTAACCGTTTGGGATATTTATCAACAAGGTTTTTACAAGCATCAACACTGATTTTTGACCATTCTTCAATGCAGTAGTTCTCCAAATCCCTCAAATTTCTAGGTTTCCGCTTTTTAACCTCAGTTTTCAATATGTGCCAGAGGTTTTCGATAGGGTTCAGGTCGGGACTCTGGCTAGGCCATTCCAAAACATTAATTTGATTATCCTCAAACCATTTCTTGACTATTTTGGCAGTATGTTTTGGATCATTATCCTGTTGAAGGACCCAGTTTGGTCCTAAATGGAGCTTCTCCGCATCCTGTCTAATGTTTTTCTGGAGTATCTCCAAACATTGCTCCTTCTTCATGGTTCCATCTATCTTGACCAAACTACCTGGACCACTAGCCGAAAAGGAGCCCCAAAACATTAGGCTACCACCACCATGTTTCACCGTGGGTATGGTGTTCTTTGGGTTGTAAGCTTCTCCTTTCTTCCTTCAAACGTAAGAAGCATCCATATGGCCAAACAATTCAATTTTTGTTTCGTCAGTCCACAAAATACTTGAGAAAACGGACTCTGGAGAATTCACATGGGTCCTAGCAAACTTTAGACGTGCTGCAAGGTGTTTTCCGGTGTGCAATGGAGTCCTTCTTGGTCTTCTTCCTTTCAGACCATTTTCATGCAGAGTCCTTTGCAATGTTTGCCTTGATATTTTTATGCCAGAAGACTCCAGATTTTCTAAAATGTCCTTATTAGTGGTGGTTGGATTTGCATTAACACTTCTTACAATATTCCTGGTGGTTCTAGCAGACAGTTTCCTTTTCCTTCCTCTACCAACCAAGTTGTTTGTTGTGTGGTGGCTCTGGAATTTTTTGATGATGCTCTGTACTGTTGCTGTAGGGACCTCAAATTTCTTGGAAATTGACTTGTAACCTAAACCATCCTTATGTGAATTAACAATTTTAGTCCTAAGATCATTACTAAGCTCTTTTTTCTTCCCCATTCTAATAATTTTTATTCTTTTATTGGTTTTCAGTTGATATCATTTTAATTTCTGAAAAATGCAAAAAACGAAATGAAATTAATCAAAGGTTGTATAAAAGCATTCAAAATAAGAATCAAACAGAAAACAAACAGTCAGAAACTCGATTAATACTGAAAAAATAAGGGGGTATGATTATTTTTGAACATTGCAGATTTTATAAATAGCTGTATATTTCTTTTATTACAAGTATCCCGAGATTTTAAAATGACGAAAATGATCAGAAGAGGTTTATTAAGAATATGTATCAATATGGACGTAAACAATAAATTCTTACAAAAGTTACACCTAATAAACTCAATTTTCAAGGGGGGTATGAATAATATCGGGCACAAGTGTATATATATATATATATATATATATATATATATATATATATATATATATATACACACACACACAAGCAAAAGTACCCGTCGTAGACTGGGTTCAAAAACTGCCTACAGAAAACGGACTCTGATTGATGAAAGTATGATAGGTTATGAAAAGGAAGGGTTGTAAAGGGATATCTTCGAATTTGGGGGTATCAAAACCAAAGAAAAATATGATGAAAGTAAAAATAAAATAGATAAACCCCATAATTTATTATACCATATATTTTCTCACTGAAATACTTATCACAATATTATATGGATCTATATTAAAAAACCTTGTTAAAGTTTGTGACATATTTCCATACTAATGAGGTCAGGCGCTAACGAACACCCCATAATTTTATTATACCGTATTTCTTCAAACTGAAACATAATTATCAAAGTATATATACGCAGATAGATATAAACAGTCTTTATGAAAGTTTGTGCCTATTTCAATTCTATGGAGGCCAGGCGCGAACGCAGACCCCACAATTTTATAATACCACCCTATTTAAGTAAAAACATATTTATCAAAGTATTATTATGTACATCTATATAAAAAAATACTAGTAAACGTTTTTCAAAACTTTGTGGAGCAGGCGCGTACGCAGACCCCACAATTTTAATGAATCATCATTATGCCAGATCAACCATACCCATTCCTGTGTCTCGATATATCTTCTATCATTATGTCATCAGTTTACTAAAATAATCAACCATATAGGAGCCTATTTGTTACCAGACACACACACAGGCGTTCAGCTTTATATATATATATATATATATATATATATATATATATATATATATATATATATATATATATATACAAAAGTGAAATATCTGTCTGTCTATGTACATTTCCCTATAAATAACTCTGTCAATTTTCAGTCTAGAGACTCGAAATTTGATATACATGGTATTGAGATTTGGGAACATCTTTGTGGTCCGTTTCGGCTAGAAATTTGGCTGTTAAGGGGTCAAAGTTCAACGATTTCAGCTTCTAGAACTCTACCAAATTCCTCTGCCAATTCTGGATCAACACTCTTGAAACTTAAGGTATAGATTCCATTGTGACAAGATGGGGGCTGGGCAATGCCGGGCGATCCTTGCTAGTTGAGTATGAGACAGCATGTCGTCTGGGTGGCCCCATTGACACGATTTCAGGTGAATTCGCACGGTTGAATTCTAATGATGGTAATGCTGGTGTTGATGATGTTTTAAATAGAATACATCTGTTTCTTGCTAGATAATCAAAATGATACACCTCCAAACACTCGGGCAACGCCGGGCTGAAATGCTAGTTTAACATAAAGATGTACAGCAGTCTTTTGAATCAGTTTTGGGGCGAAAAGTTGGCTGCGAATTTTGAAAGAGTTGATCTTTGCAGACTCTACCAAAACCCCTCCGCCAATTCTACGTCTAAACACTTGAAATTTTAGATATAGGTTACCTGGTATGGGTCACTTTATACATCTATATATAAAAGTGAAAGTGTATGCCTGTGTGTGTCTCTCTGTGTACATTTCTCTACACAATAACTCTGTCAATTGTCAGTCTTCAGACTCGAAATTTGATATACACGGCATTTAGATTTGAGAAACTCTTTGTAATTCGTTTTCGGCCAGACATTTGGCCATTAAGGGGTCAAAGTTCAACGATCTTACCTCTGAGAACTCTACCAACTCCTCCGACAATTTTGGGTATAAACAATTGAACTTTTAGATATAGGTTCCTTGGACACGAATATAACTTAAAAACTTGATGTGAGTCCAAAACAATAAATATTAAGGGGTCATAATAGGGGTTAAAGTTTTAAAAAATGACCTCTGCGGTCTCTATCAAATTACTCAGACAATTTATGGTTGTTGGTTTGTTGGCTGTTTTTGTTTTACGGTATATCAACCCTTCTCAGTGTATTTAATGCCGAATCCAGTAATTTTTAAGAACAAATTTTTAATAGAATTTTTTTTCAAGACGGTTTTTATTTAATCCATAGTTGGGACCATAACATGTACTACCAGTCCGGATCAGAGTGGACCTGGGAGCAATAGCAAATTAAGGGTGGCTCTACATTCCTCAAAACCCGCAAACTTGGGTCTCACTATCGGATATAGTTTAAGGTCATATTCAGGACCAAACAATTTCTGGTTTAAACATTTGAAATTTTACATAAAATGTATTCAGATATAAGGCAAACTTTTTAATCGGCGTGGGTCGAAAATTTGAGCTATACAATATATAAATGTGTGTGTGTATGTTTGCATGCCTGCCTAAACCTTTCGACAGTGGCGACGCATTTTCACAAGATTAGTAGCATTTTGAAGCCTGACCCTACAGACGACAAAGACCGAAAAATTGGCTAAAAGCATTACTTTATTCGCCCTCAACTGTGCATTTTTCTGAAGGGTTGGGTCGCTTTTTTCACCGATATTTTCGAAAGCCATCCCCTGTTTTCGATTATCTAGCTTTAATTAAAACTTACGTCACTTCCGGTTTGGCGGTGGTCGTAACAGCAAAGACGTCACGTTTTTTCGCGTTCTTTTCCTCATTTGCGGTACGGATTCGAGCCTGCCTTCCTACTATAACTTTTTTTTTTTGCTCAACACACACATCCAAGCACCTGGGAACGCTGAGCACCCAGGTTATTATATATATGCACATAAAGTTATACCCAGTACATTAAAGTAAAGTCGGACTGAACTGCTAGTATATATACATATACACACACACACACACACACACACACACCCATATATATATATATATTTATATATGTGTGTGTGTGTGTGTGTGTGTGTTTGCAAGCGTACTCGCGTGTCTATGACGGTGCAGTTGCAGCCTCGGGTGTATTCAGATACATGTTTAACTGTGAATGACTGTGTTTTGTTTAAAATCTTAAATGTTCTTTTTTGAAAAGCTTTCCATAATTAATTTCACAGTTTTTAGACTATTTATAAGATGTTTCCCCACAAGGTCTGTTCTATATTTCAAAGAACGTGTTTGCAGATTAGTTTTATCTTTAATTTAATCAGTTTTCAAAGTTCAATTACTTTTTTCTTATAAAACAATAGCAATAATAATAATAATAATAATAATAATAATAATAATAATAATAATAATAATAATAATAATAATAATAATATATTCACCTCTATATAAAAGGCACTTTGTCTGTCTGTGTGAGAGTTTTTTTTCGTAAAGAATCTGAAATGGCTCGGCGGATTTTTATGGAATTTCACACAACTGGGGTTGTTCTTAAATAGATTCTGTATCGGAATGCCCCTGATAAGTATCGAAAATCATTAATCGATAATCGAAAAATCCGACTTTCGATTATAACAAACTTTATATTTTATACAGCCTAACCTAGTGCATTTTTGAGGTTTTATCATCGTACAAGCAGAAGGGCCGGGCGTATAACATCTACAAACGTTTCATTGATAAAATAGGAGGGTTATCAAAAAGAATGTTTCTGTTTAGAACACAATAGAACCCTGAAATTTTTACTTTAGCATTTTCCAATTTAACGCAAGCAATTATATAAAAGTTTTTTTTTTTATAAAATCAGCAGTCGTTTCTTTTATAAGATAGGAGTGCGCCCGAAATAAATAATTAGGGCACAACTGAACTATGACATTTGACTTTTGAATTTTAAACCTTAATTCACACATTATATGAAATAACTTTCTAAAATCAACATATTTTATGAACTAAGCTACTTAGGGAAGGCATGTGAAGTGCTCGGTAACGGTTTCTCTACTATAGCTAGCAATCAATCTATAATCATGGCTTTTATGGTTGTCGCGCAATCCTGCGTCACGGGACCATTCATGTAACCAAGCTCGAGACGGGCCAGGAACACGGCGCAGGCAGGTAAAAGGGAGCTGACTCTACGTTCCACTCTGTTCGTCGAGAGATGGATCCGAGATATATAGATTTATCTTCGTCTAGAGATAGATCCTTACAAAACGTAATCAGACACCCACCAGTCACTGGAATTACTGCACAGATGCTCTGCGCGCACAAAACGCGCACAACCATAAGTCTGGGGATAAATACGTTTAAGAAGCTTGTCATTCCTTTCTTTCGTCGAGATTGAGTTTTTTTTTCTTGCAGACACATACCACATTGCAGAAATGGTTGCCTGCCTCGGCTCTAGCTTTACTCAGGGTACATCTGAAATAAACTATATTATCTTCCTAAGTGAAATCGTCAAGAATTAATAACATCTCCGAATATAACTTTCTTATAATCGAAAATAATTATTGCATTAGATAATTTAACGTAAAATTTGCAAGAAGTTAAGCTATTCTGGTTCTTCTGGTCTTAGTTAATATATACTGCTTTTAGATGCAGGATTTTCAACTTTAATTCTTTCGGACAACTTCTGGTTAGGAACATAAAAGGGCGATCTATTTCAGTAAGCTCTAGGGATCTCAAAACTTGAGCGACAGCTCAAATCTTTCGCGAATGGTTTCACGACAAGCACCAAGTCAGTCTTATCTGTTAAAATGATATAGCTTTATGGAAGCCCTATATTTACTGCTATCTCTTTGAAGCCATTCTGTTCTCTCTTAATTATTTCTCTTCCGATTTTCTTCTTGTTTCTTCTGTACTTTCTCTCTTTTATTTTCTTTGTGCTTAAATGAATATATTTATCAAGTCTTCGCGACAAGTCTGCTCATATTATGTTTCCATTAGACTACAGTTAAACCAACATGCCGATATTTTTTCGGCAAGTAATGAAAACTAAATCAACGCTGGTATAAAAATTCCATTTTCAATACGAAAGATGTGTATTCAGCGACAAGTTGTTGATATTTCGATAGAGCTCTTTCGGGGAACTGTCATGTTAATTATCATTGAGATATCTATTTTTCTGGCACCATGCTTTTATAGATAATTGATCATATTTCCGCAATCTGATATCTTTTTTACCAAGTGTAATACCCACGATGATACCTAACCCTTAATCCGCAAGCAAGTAATTCAGTGCTGACAGGTGCATGAAAGTGTGTTATAAATCAATTTGATTGAAAAAAAAGGGCAATTTTCGCAATTTTGATTACAAATAAAGCATGGTGTCCAACATTTGGTGATCCTCATTCAATATCGGGCAAAGTCGGCGCTCCTGCAAGAGATTAATATTATGTTTAATAATAATAATAATAATAATAATGATAATAATAATAATAATAATAATAATAATAAAAATAATAATAATCATAATAATAATAATAATAATAATAATAATAATAATAATAATAATCAAAGGATAAGACAAGAAAAGAAAAGTGGGAAGAGAAACCACTACACGGAAGATTCATAAGAATGTCAAAAGATGAAAATAACGAAAACACTTGGACATGGATGCGAACAGGACACATAAACCGGGAAACTGAATCCCTAATTACTGAAACACAAGACAACGCGATAAGAACCAACCACATCAAAGCGAAGATCGACAAAACACAAGAAAACAGCAAATGCAGACTCTGTGCACAAAGGAGCGAACCGATAAACCATATAATAAGTGAATGCAGCAAACTTGCCCAAAACGAATACAAGAACAGACACGACCAATTGGAATGGTAGTACACTGGGAATTATGCAAACAACTGCATCTCAAAGGCACAGACAAGTGGTACAAACATAAGCCGGCAACAATACTTGAAAACAATAATCACAAAGTCCTATGGGGCATGGACATACACACTGATAAACCCATCCAAGCAAGAAGACCGGATGTCGTAATAATTATTAGAATGAAAAATTCTGTCAAATCGTATACCAAAGAAAAAGAGGAAACGGCGCAATTACACGGTTAGCCAGAGAGCTGAAAGGGATATGGAAGATGAAGAAAATCAAAATAATACCTATAATAGTAGGAGCACTAGAAACAATCCCGAAAAACTTTGAAAAAGAATGGGAGCAATTGGAATCCAAGGAATGACTGGACAAATACAACGAACACTCATGAAAACAGCTGAAATATTAAGAAAACCCCTTAAATTTTTAAACTAACACACAGGAGCAACAAATGCGGGCAAGATAAACTACTGCAATAAGTTCTTTTACCCAACCCTACCACCATTGCCACATTACTGCCCTCCCCCAAAAAAGAGCGAGACCAAATAACCAAATAGAGTCAAGGAGGAAGGAAAGACGGAGGAAGTGACCAGGCCTCAGCTGAATAAGTGTGGGACCTTGGGAATGCTTATTGCCTCTCAAATCCCAGCAAAGACCAATAACTGCTGCCATCGAGAAATCAATGGCAAGCAGCTGTTGCGATAATGCAAATTTATTTGTAAATGCTATCGAAAGAGGTGGAGAGTACTGGAAACCTGGGGAGACTTGTTGTCACTCAGCTTCCAGTAAACACCACAGGATGTTTTCAAGGAAGGTCTCAGAAGACCTGTGTGAACGCTCATTGTGAGGCAATAATAAAATTAATAATATTACTAATAATATATCAAGGAATACAATAAAAAATTATTGGGCTTCGAGCCAAGGTCAAAGTGTAGCATCTGTTCTAACACTACACTTCAATTTTTTATACTCAGTGGAGGAAAAATCCTTAACGGCTGAGACATAGAAAGTACAACAGAATTAAAACAAAATGGTCGATAAGAACACTGCAGGAACCCAAGTAAATCGTAACTACAAGAAATCTTATGAATTGTTCCCTCTCTAATAAAAAGAAGTATTAGTCGCTCTTGATAATACACAGAATAGATGTGAAAGGTCAAAGAGGGTGGAAAGAACGAGCACGGACAGTGTTAATCAAATCTTCACTGGAAGACTGCGTAGCGTACTGCGAACTTAAAGAAAGCTGATGGCGATCCAACTGACACTGAAAAACAGTGGCCGTTGCCAGCGAGAAATCAATGACAACCTCATTTGCACAGATTATTGAATGGAGTGAAGAATACTAGAAATCGGAGGAGACTTATTGACACAAAAAGTTCAAGGATTACAACCAAATTTTATCAGTGAGAAATTATTGATATTATCTCTTATAAGAATTATTAGAAGATAATAATAATAATAATAATAATAATAATAATAATAATAATAATAATAATAATAATAATAATAATAATACTAATAATAATAAGCATAAACCCGCAACAGCACTCGAAAACGAGAACCACAAAATCATATGGGACATGGACATACAGACGGACAAACCCATCAAAGCAAGATGGCCAGATGTCGTAATAATTAACAAGAAAGAGAAATCTTGTCAAATCGTAGACTCTGCTGTCCCAGCTGACCACAGGGTGAGTATGAAAGAAAAAGAGAAACGAAGCAAATACACAGAGCTAGCCAGAGAGTTAAAAGGGATTTGGATGATGAAGAAAATCAAAATAGCACCGATCATAGTAGGAGATCAAGGAACAATCCCCCAAGAAAAACTGGAAAAAAGAATGGCAGAAAGTGGAATCAGAGGAAGAGCTGCAAAAATACAACGCCTAACGATAATGAAAACGGCTGAAATATTAAGGAAAACCCTTGAATGCGGAGAATAACACAATACAATATAACGAATAAGCGTTACAGGGAATGAAGAACACTGAAGCTGCGGATCTACATGTTCTGCACCGCCCCCATCACGCACCTCTCCATTGTTTCACCACCGCCCCCCCCAAAAAGTGATAACAAACAAGGGTCAAGGAGGATGGAAAGACCGAGGAGGGATCACTGGCCATACCTCCACTGGACAAGTGCGAAGAGAACTGGGATCTTGGGGAGGCTTAGTGCCACTCAAATTCCAGTATAAACCAATGGCCACTGTCAGCGAGAAATCAATGGTAAGAGGCTGTTGCGATGATGCAAATTTATTTGCAAATTCTATCGAAGGAGAAGGAGAGAGCTGGACGTCTGGGGAGACTTGTTGTCACCCATCTTCCAGAAAACACCACAGGTCTCCAATAAGATTGTTTGCTGACTCGTGTGAAAGCTCCAGGTGAGCCAATAATATAATAATCAGCAGACACCGTGGACATTCCACGGCAGCTGAATTTTTTTTAAATCGCATTATAACTTAAATTAATAATTTTTTTTTTTAAATAATACTCTTTTAGTACATTCTTCTTAAACTTTTTAAAGCAAAAAATAATTAAAAAAATTACATTTTCAATAAAATTTCAACCCACTCAATTGCTTTGATTTTTTTCCTGAATAATTTTCCATTCAAATTATAAAGGAACTGCACATTTTTTTTACTTAAATAAAATCTATAATTAAAAAACAACTTAGTCTCCTCTGAACATGATTTTTTTTAAATTTAAAATCAAAATAGCCAATTTGAAACCGTAAACAGAAAGCCATGTGTTTTATTGTTTTTCTTTTTGAAAATGTTTGGAGAGAAAATGGTTTTAATTATTTTTAACTGATCAACAGCGACTATAACAGGGGGGGGGCTAATTCAGTTAATCCTCATTAATTAATTTTTGTGATGATGGTGCTTATTTTGTGAGACCGGACATCAGACAAGTTAATTAATATTTAGATGATGATGATGATGATGATGATGATGATGATGATAAAAAAAAAAAAAAAAAATCTACCACTTCCCTGAATAACAGTGGACTCATCCACAAGGAGCAGAAAGGATCCCAAAAAGGAAAAAGAGGAACACATGACCTGCTATATATAGATCAAAGATCCTAAAGGAGGAAAAAAGGAGGAGAAAGAATTTATCCATGACATAGATACACTACAAAAAAAGCGTACGAAAGGATCCCCCAAGCAAGGATAATAGATTGCCTAAAATGTATAAAATACCAAGCGGGATCACCAATCTAATAGAACATGCAATGAAAACATGGATACTCGAATTGACAGCTGATGGAAAACACATAAGAGAAATACACATACAAAGAGGCATCTTTCAAGGAGAGTCGCTATCACCACTGCTATTCACCATAGCTATGATGCCCTTGAACAGTATTCTGAGAAAGTGTCAAGCGGGATACAAGTTCTCCAATACAGAGGATAAAATGAACCACCTGATGTACATGGACGATCTGAACCTTTTTGCAAGGACCGAAAAAGAGATAGTGACACTAATTAACACTATCAGGATCTTCAGGCAAGACATCCAAATGGGAGTTGGAATGGAAAAGTGCGCACAACTTGTTATAAGAGAGGGAAATCTGGAAACGACAGAAGGCATGGAGCTACCCAACCAAACAGAAATGAGGGCACGAGGGAAACAATACGTCTATAAATACTTGGGAATTCTGGAAGTGGACACCATCAGAGCAACAGAAATGAATAAGACAATTGGAAAGGAATACCTCAGGAGAAAAGAAAATTCCTGAAAACGAAATTATATAGCAGAAACCTAATAAATGATATAAATACATGGACAGTATCACTAGTAAGATACTCTGGACCGTTTATAGGGTGGACAAAAGAAGAACTGAGACAACTCGACCAGAAAACAGGAAACTCATGATTATGCATAATGTACTACATCCAAAGGACGATATTGACAGACTCTACGTGAAAAGGAAAGACGGCGGGAGAGGACTGATATGTATAGAAGACTGTGTGAAGGACACGACAAAAGTACTAGAAAAATACATAATGCAAAACACTGCAAGGATAATTATGGCAGAGAGAGACACAGTAAAAAACCCATCAAAACAGAAAACAGAGAGACAAATGACTAAACAAGAAAAGATAAGTGGGAAGAGAAACAACTCCATGGAAGATTCATAAGAATGACATAAGATTAGAATAACGAAAACACCTGGGATGTATGCGAAAAGGACATATAAGCCGATAAACTGAATCTCTACTAACTGCAGCACAAGATAACTCGATAAGAACCACCCATATCTAAGCGAGGATCAATAAAACACAAGAAAACAGCAAATGCAGACTCTATGGACAAAGAGACGAAACGATAAACCATATAGTAAGTGAATGCAGCAAACTAGCCCAAAAGGAATACAAAAACAGGCATGACCAAGTGGGGAGGGCGGTGCACTGGGAATTGTGCAAACGACTGCTTTTTGAGCGCACAGACAAATGGTACAAGCATAAACCCGCAGCAGCACACGAAAACGAAAACCACAACATCCTATAGGACATGGACATACAGACGAGCAAACCCATCCAAGCAAGCAGACCAGATGTCGTAATAATTAACAGGAAAGAAAAATCCTGTCAAATCGTAGACTTTGCTGCCCCCGCTAACCACAGGGTGGGTATGTTATAAAAGGAGAAACGAAGCAAATACACAGAGCTAGCCAGGGAGTTAAAAGGGATTTGGATGATGAAGAAAATCATAACAGTACCGATAATAGGGAGCACTAGGAACAATTCCGAAAAAATTTAAAAAAAGAATGTCAGAAAATGGAATCATAGGAATAACTGCAGAAGTACAATGACTAACGATAATGAAAACGACTGAAATTAATGCGGAGAATAATAAAGAAGATAATATAACGAATAAGCATTACAGGGAATGACGCACACCGAAGCTGCATATCTACAAGTTCTACACTCTCGTCATGTATCCCCCCATAGATTCACCACCTCTCAATAAAAAAGTCACACCAAAGAGCTGAGAAGGGTTAAGAAGGACTGAAAGACCGAGGAGAGAGCGCCAGCCAGGCCTCGGTTGGACAAGCGCAAAGAGAACTGGGACTTTGTGGAGGCTTAGTGCCATTCAAATTTCAGTATAAACCAATTGCCACTGCCGGCGAGAAATCCATAGTAAGAGGCTTTTGCGATGATGCAAATTCATTTGCTAATTCTATCGAAGGAGGTGGAGTGAACTGGACGTCTGGGGAGACGTGTTGCCACTCAGCCTTCAGAGAACACCACAGGTTTCCAATCAGATCGTTTGTTGACTTCTGTGAAAGCTCCATATGAGCCAATAATAATAATAATAAGGGCGATTTGCACCAACATACATCATACCAAATAGTTTAAGAGGGTCGAAGAGAATGGAAAAACTGAGAACAGAAAGCACTAACCAGATCTTTTTGGGGTGAGTTCGAATAGGATTGGGACCTTGAAGAGGCTTTTGCCAACAAAATTCCAGTGAGTACCAATGGTCGCTACCAACGATAACATAGCAAATTCATCTGCAAATATTATTAGAAGAGGTGGAGAATACTCGAAATATGGGAAGACTTTTTGTCACTCAGATTTAAGAGAACACCACAGGTTTTTCTCGAAGAGAAATCTTAGATGGCCTGTGTGACTTCTGAATCTAAGTAAATAATAATAATAATAATAATAATAATAATAATAATAATAATAATAATAATAATAATAATAATAATCTTAAAATTTCACTCTTGTTTAATCAATCCAGAAAGGTTATTCACTTAAAGTATGACAGGCATGTTTGTTTAATAGAAATGCAATCTCTTCAAATATTAAGCAGATTAAGATTTTAGGCTTTTCTTCTATGGTGTTAGTATTTGCGTTTCATTGCATAATTTGAACATATTGAAGAGAATGGCAAAAAATGTTAGCGCCTGCAATTACGACAATAACGTCTCAGCATAAGGTACAGTTTTGTGTGGAACAAGTGAATGAGACAAAACAAAATGACAAATTCAGCTTTTGCCCCCACTCCATTTAGCTCCAAAAGTCCCCAGGGGACGTCAAATCCTAGTGAAAATGAACAAACGCTGCAGTTTTAGGACTTAACATATGAAAATGAAAAAACGGTTCAGTGGTAAGTCTTAAAATATGTAAATTTGAGTTCTGCATCATGTAAAAAGAGAAATAATTAAGTCCATCCCCCCTATTTTGCCCCAAAAGTCCTCAAGGCCGTAACATATTTAAATTTGAGTTCATCAGCAGGCGAAACTGCTAAATAGACACAACAGAAAACTTTGGACACATATGATAAAATAGTCCTAAAGATGAAGTGTCTTCGTTAGCCCTAAAAGAGCCTCTGGGGCACACCACAGAGTTATCGCGAAGTATAGACAAATAAAATTATATAGAAATCAGCTTGTTAGAACTTTTCAGAAGGTTTTATAAGAATTCAAGGCATCAATTTTTTTAATAAGCACAAAAGTGTCAATTGAAGCCATTTTTACCCGGAAGGCACTGCTGGAGGGGAGGGGGCAACCGGAGTTTTCTCGAAAAATCCGTTCTGTTACTTTTTTTACTAATATCATGTTCAATGTTTGTGCAAAATTTTAAAATATTCCATGGCGTAATTATTGAGAAAAGTGCGGACGGAAGAACGGATAATAGTAATTTTATAGGTCCACCCTATTTTTGTCGGGGAAGGGGGCCAAAAATAGCAAAAAAAACCCAAACAAATGAATGAAGATGAAGTAGTCGTTGATGGGCGGAAATCAGAAACTCACAGTATTAATGTTCCATCCTAGGTTCAACCCTATTCCTGAACTTCGTCAATGATCTTCCAAATCACATTCGTAGGTCATTATTGATAGTACACGCATGTAAGTTCAGTCCCCTTCGAAGTAATCTCGTTTGGCTTATAATACACTTTTGTAAGATTCAAACAATTTCTGGAAGCACCCATAGAAGTTCTCTTGTATGAGCATGTCAATTACCTTCGTCACAGCCTCTTTCATCTCAATTTTCTAATAACGACACTCTCTAAAGTTTTCGTTGAGCTTAGGAAATACCCAGAATGCACAAGTAGATAGGTCTGGACTATAGAAAGGCTGAGGAACTGTCTTGATGCCCATCTTGGTCAAATATTATGCGACGAGAATGTAGTTGTCAACTGGTGCACTTGCGCAAATCTTCCGCATCTTCAATTTCTCGGGAATAATTGTGTTACAATTCCCACACTGACATCAAATTATGCACTCAGTGTCTTTATGTATATACGATGGTCCCTATCCATGAAATCCTTTATTTCGTCAATCAACTCTGATGCTCTTACTTTCTTACTCCTCTCACACCTCTCAGCATCCGTCACAGACTCCTTGCCTTCATTTTATCTCTTATGTCACTCAGAAACCGATGCCTGATTCATGCAAGATGGTCCAAAAGCAGTTTGAAAGATTTCATACAGTTCTGTTGCAGTTTGCCCAAGTTTAAAACAAGAATTTTATTGCCTATCGTTTTTCTGAATTTTCCTCACGTCCAGATTGTATTTTTAAAATTCACCAACTGTGATAATCAGGCTTTAGTAGAGCATATTCTATTCACTGCGGTAGCTGTTCGTTTAAATGTGAAACTGTAAAAATTGGACAGTCATCCCATAAGATGTATAGCTAAAACATGCTGAATGTTCAAGGGCCTATTACAATGTTAAATGTCTGTATAAAAACGTCTGGAAACTTATTGAAAGCACTTCGGAATTTACCTTTTTTAATAGTAATCGAAAAGCATTGAAATGTTCGTCGTTATCATGTGCGCCAAATGCGTTTTTTTCCTTTATTTATTCTTGCTTTTTTATCTTCCACTTCTTTGTCTATTGTCCGTTTCGCCGCACGATTCTCTTTTTTCCATTCGTCGTTTCTTTCTCGGTTTCACTTACGACATCCTCGAGTTTTGGTCTTCACAATCGTATTAATTCTTACGTCTGGTTTTCGCTGCGTTTTTTTCTATGACGACGGATCGTATTGATCTGGCTAGGAATTTGTGTGCGTATGGAACTTTTTTTATCTTTCACAGAAAGGAAACCACATATATTGGATTTGTTTTTATATGTGCATTTTCGACTCGACTGAGCGTCACTCTACGGTTTCCTTCTGTAAATGATTCCTCGCAAACACCCGACTAGATATAACCATTATCACACATTTCCTTTACTCTCTCCGTCTCTCTCTTTTTATCTCTTTCCAACAATTCTAAAATCAATGCATTTTCCAAGAACTGCTCGTCTGTGGAACACAATACCTTGGAGCTTCCTCCTTGCTCACTATTACATGCTCGTTTTTGAGTCCAACGTAAACAACTTCTTGATGCGCTGCTCTGCGAAATAAATTAACTTATCCAATTTCCGCCACCACCGATCATCATGGTAACTATTAGCCCTTATCCTTGAATGACTTTCGGCCCTTCAAAGGCAATAAATTATGATATAAGAAGAAAAAATATTCACGTTGACAGATCTAACAATATCTCTCGGAAAAAAGAAACCTAATTTCCTATTTTTAATTACTTAATGCCAATTAGTCAGATGGATAAATATATGGAGAGCTTTATGTTGAGGCTCATCTAATTTTGGCGATGTCATCACATATTATACATTACATTCTATAATTGAATTTTCTTCCAGACCAGGCTTCTACGATAAGTTCATTCTTAAGCCTTCGTTTCCTTTTACTTCGACATCCGTGGAGTCATCACTTCAGATCCACTCTCATCCCTCTGTGTCAAAACTCATTCTTTGAATTTCACTTTTTGACTATATTTTTAGTAATTAGTTTATTTTTGTAAATTTTCGTGTAACGATAAAGGGCACTGTTCGACCGGACCAAATATTAATATTAGCTCTTGTAACCGCTTTCATACATACGTAATGTAACATAGAGAATACTACTACTACTACTACTACTACTACTAATAATAATAATAATGTAATAATAATTAGTAGTAGTATGAGTAGGAAGAAGAAGAAGAAGAAGAAGAGGAGGAGGAGTGGTAGTAGTATCATAATCATCATAATCTCTGTTGGCACATTTTTTGTTTGGCTGTTGTAATTGACGATTTTTTGCTGATAGAGGGATCGGAACAAATGATCATAGATTATCAGCATCTTTCTTCTTGACGTTAAATTTGAACTCAACCTCAGATCAAAAGCCTCAGACTCAAATCCAACTGTTCTCTTCTCTCTGCACTTTCCACACTGACGCCCAAAATAAAGAGATATAGAGAGACCCAACCACATCTCATTTGCATACCCCCTCCTCCCTCTCGTCACATCATGTGATTTTCAGTCCATAAATACCAGGGGGCGGCCATTTTTATTTTCTATTTTTCTTTCTTTCCTAACACGAGCCGCACGATGCATGAGGTAAGGTTCTTTACTTTTAACCACGCCTCTAATCTTTCGTACTTCTCACAAGATTCTGACGGTTCCTAACATCGCAGTCCCAATGATCTGCAATTTTCTCAATCCACATGTCAAATATTTTTATCACACAATGGGTACAACTACCTACTTCATCTTCTACAATCGTTTATCTCTTCTTTCTAAACCTTGGTACTTTTTAATCACTGTTCTTTTAATTGCACATTAGCATCAGCTGATACTGTTATATTAATGATACAAAGGGCTTTCAGCTGTTGTATTAGTGTGATACTACACATCATTCGTTCTGAATTGGTGCCCATATTTGGGGTTTCCCTCTAACCTTCAAGTAACATTTTGACAACAATCGCCTTTTTTTTTTTGCAAACTGCTTCTGGCAAGTCAGTACTAAAGTTATCATGGATTCTTCTCTTAAACAACCTGGCTTTTTGTTCATTTATTGCCTAAAATTAAGTGCTTCTTACTAATTCGCTTGCTTGCAATTTGTAAAATTTTGACACACTTTTATCAATTTTTCTTTACGACAAGAAATGTACATTTTCAGACTATTTTCCTCTTCTTTAATGAATCGTTTTCCCACTTTTTTCATGTAACCTATTAACATCACTCTTTGGCTGAAACTATCTATTTTCTTTTTCTTATCATCCTTATATATTAACTCATTTTCTGTCCACTGAATAATGCCCTCCCCATATCGAAATATATCTACTGCCTATGTGTTTACTACGGATATTTTACCATCAAATATTGACCTAAGAACCAACAGCAGTTTTTTTGTATTCTTTTATTATTTGTTTCATTCCATTCTCTTTTATGTCCTCTAATTTCATAATCCCTAAATAAATGTTCTCTTCTTCCCCAACAATTTTTATCATTTCCCAATTCAAGGTTTTTTTTAATTTTAGGACACTGCATTTCTTCATGCTTAGTTCCTTTCCTACTGAAACACGTAAGCAGTCTTCACAAGCATATTTAGCTGATTTTTACTGGTGCCATACAGCTTTAAATTATACATAAATAATAAATGGTTACCCGGTACTTCTTCCCCCACATATGACACGCATTTACCTCTCGTAATATGAACGACAAGGGCACCATACACCAAACTAACAACAATGGGGACAATCTTTCCTCCTTGAAAATCCCTCTATTCACGTAGACTTTTCCAGGATCTTTTCTGTCTGATGCCAATGACACCGTCTATTGTTCTACATTTTTCCAAGAAATCTCGCACTTTCGCCACTATTCCAAATAGTTCCATACATTCTTTCGTTCAGCTATTTAGAACCAGCTCATACGCTATGTATTTATTTATCCTTACTTAAATATCTTTGTGTGTCTTTTCTTTCAATCCTGGAGTATTGTCCTTACAGTAGAAAAGTAATCTTATGTCCCTTCAATACCTCTTCTATATTCTTTTTTCCTCGTATAAGGTCTCTTGCTCTTCCAAATATTGGTAAATCTTCTCTGCCGAAATATCTGACACCAGTTTTAACATCAATGAAATGCAGACGATAGGTCGATAGTTATCAACCGTTGTACTCTTTGATATATCTTTCTGGCTGAGTATTCTTTGTCCGTGCGTGCTTTATCTAGGAATTACATTTGTCAACATTGAGTCAAGTTGAGAATGAATATTTTCATGCGACATTATAAGGTTTATTTATTCAATAATCTTAAACGTTATAATGGCTCGAGAACCTTCCAATTCAACATTTTCCTATAGTGGCTTTTAATATGTTCTATGTTCACTTTCGCAACATCTTGGATTTGATTTAACTTACTTTCAATTTTATTCCTTGCATCTTTTAACCATAAAGCGCTTACATCATGTTTCTTTTTACACTAATTATCACCCATAAACTTGTTTTTACTTCAATTTTCACCCCAAACAATGCAAAGTGCCACTTAGAAGTAGGAGGCTACTATCGGGGACATAATTTGCGGGGGCATTATGAATGAAGATGAGTAGAAAGATGTTTGTTCACATTGCACACGAACTTCTGCATATCAGTACAGTTGGGGAAGCAGTATCCCGGAAGGGATTTCCAAAGACTTGCAGTTCTGGGGGAAAAACAATTGGAGTAAAAAGCTTTCTTACACCTAGAGATCTCTACTGGAAAGAGTTGAAAATTAGTTGCTTGTCGGGTTTGTCGAGGGTAGTTAAGTCGAGGAGGTACACGTGCTTGCAGTTCGTCAGAGCATTCACCATTAAACTATTCGTAGAACAGGGAGCGGGATGCAACCTTTCGTCGATGGGACATAGGCTGAAGCCTACATGACAGTTCAGGACCTATACGGTTAGCGACTCTCTTTTGGACCCTGTCTAGGAGTGAGAGACAAGCAGCAGATGCACCAGCCCAAATGTGACAACAGTACTCCATACATGGGCGAATGGTGGCCTTATAGTGGTACAGGATTCTTTCAAGCCTAAGTAATTTTCTATCACGGTAGAGAAAGCCCACCTTTGCAGCATCTTGACAATGCTCTCAATGTATATATTTACGTTTATGTTCCCTGTAAATGTTAGGCCGAGGAGTTTAAAGGAAGTACGTCCAGGCAGTGTGTGCTTGGCCATTGCTATTTGTGGTAGAAAAGGTTTCTTGTATTAATTGAAGGAAACAAGCTTAGTTTTGGCAGCATTTCACATCAATAGAATATAGACGGTGTACATTCTGCTACATTTAGTCAATCATTTAATTCGACTTTCTATAAAGTCGTTCGTAAACTTCTCCTGGTTCTAACCAAACAACCTATTCTCTCTAAACTGCTCATTGATCGCTTCTCTACCTTAGCACTTTTTGCCTGCATTCTTTTATTCATTCTATGACGGTTTTAACTCCCTTTCGTTCAACTCTGTACTTTTCACTCAGTTATTTTAGTTTCTGTTTTATTCTCAACCAATTGTCTTTCCAAACTTTTGTTTAAGCAAATTTATTTTCTGATTTAATATACTTGCATATATAATATTCCTTTTTTTAAAAATGTTGGTTCATTTTTTTCTGTCGTCTTGTGAGACCGATATTTTCCTACGATTTATATACTTCCTGATACGATCAAATTATTTATTTCTGTGATAGACCTGCATTTCAAATACTTTACTGTTTCAATTACATTGCCTATCTGACCTCTAAGAGTTTTTTTTTCTGTCTAGTTTCTAGATACTAAATTGCAATCTTAAGAGTATGATTAATTAAATTAATATGAACAGCTAAAGCATAAATTAGGCTATGGAAATATTTCAAAAGTCCAGGCGATTTCATTGCAATTAGAGGGCCCAGAAACAGAACGAAAAACCACTATAAAAGGTTTAATCAGATTAACGATACAATTTTCTTTCCAATTTGGCAAGAGTCTTGCTTGTTACCCATAGCGAAAGTCTTAAGTCACAGCTTAAACATCTAAAGTAATAGGGATTGACCTGATTATAAAAAATAAACATTGCGAACTTAAACAGCCAAAAGCTGAGACTACTATAAAATACTAATAATGAAAATCGAACGTCATAGTATTTCGCAAGGATGAATGAACCTACCAAATTGTTTATTCCCCTGCCCTAAGCGACTTCAGATTAAAAATCAAACAGAAACATAAAGCAAACACACGGAACTTAGCATAGAATCAATAGAAATATGGAACATGAAAATAATATAATAGCAGTAGTTATAGGAGCAGTAAGAACAACCATAAAGAACTTGAAAAAATTAGGAGAAATATTAAGCGAGATGGTGACTGAAATTATACAACAGACCGTAATACTAAAAACAGTCAGAAATCTACGAATAAAGGGAAATAATCCGCAAGAATCAAAAACGGTAGCTGGGCACATGGGATCTACAACGGATGTAAAACCAAATAAACAGAGGAAAATCAGGTATGCCCACTTGGGATAGAAACCGTACATTGATTACTACATATACATACATATATATATATATATATATATATATATATATATATATATATATATATATGTGTGTGTGTGTGTGTGTATATATATATATGTATGTATGTATGTATGTATGTATGAATAAAAAATCAATACGAAAAATATATAAATGTCAATATCTTTTCTGTATTTATTTCCTATGTGTTGACGTGTAAGAATACAGAAAGTCTTTTGAAAAAAACAAACAAAAACGTTCCTATACATATATATATATATATATATATATATATATATATATGTACATATACACACCCACACACACACACACGTATATATATATATATATATATATATATATATATATATATGTATATATATATATTGATACCTCTATCTACGTAAAAACCGCCACACATGAGAAGATATGCAGTCATTTGTGTGCGCGGGAGCAAAACTTTCTATCTCAAAGCTAAATACATTTTGGTTCGATAACGGTATTCTTACGCTGGTAATATCACTAAATAAAAATAACAAAATTTACTTAAATATGTGTGTGACGGTATATATACATATATATATAATGTATATATATATATATATATATATATATATATATATATATTAATGTGTGTCTTGGTCCTCTTTTGTAATCACAATATGTTATTATTTATAAATATCTTGTTTTATTCGCAAATTAATTTCTATTTACTAATTGAAATTTATTAACCGAAAGTAATCGATCTGAAAAGAAGACAAAACTACCGTTCTTACTATAGACTATCTCGCTCTTTCTCTCTCTCTCTCTTTATCTCTCTCTCTCTCTCTCTCTCTCTCGCTTGGTTGAGTTTTTATCTTTCTGTCTCTTTCATATATACGTTTATTTTTTGGAGATAAACGTGAAATTGATTAGTGCAACCTCAATATGCTTTAATTCTTTTCAAAATGAAAGACTACTGTTTAATATTTTGACCAAATACCCCGCAATCGTTAAAATATTATTTATTAGGCAATACTGAATATCGATTGGAAATTGCAGAAATCGATATCTTAACATCAGGATTTTGTACTGTTGACCATCATCGCTTTCTGAAATATGCAGCAACCGTAGCTGCCTTGCCTATTATCTGTTTTAACATTATTTGTTTGTTCCACTCTTCCCACAACCTCTCATCTATTACGCGAATTAAGCCAGAAACATGTCTGTCTATTATTATTATATAGATGTATTTCCGAAACTTTTACTCTTTCGTCTTTCATTTAATCTCTTATTTCCTTATCTCTTTCTTTCTCTATATTCTTTCTTCTATCCGTTTTATTTGTCTCTCTTTTACTTTCAATAAATTTATAATACACTCTTCTATCTTGACAACAAGTATAAAATAATTTTCCCTCTCTGTTATTCTTTATGAATCCCTATCTTTCTATCTCATTTTTTTTGTTACATCCGGTGCCAGTCAGTCTCTATTTCTCTCTTTCCATCTCTTTTCCTTCTCCGGCTTTGCCTATTTATGTCAATTATTTTTTCTTCCTCCCAATCGTTTGACAGCAATTTACCGAGCGCCACTACCGGCTTTGAAACGTTTAATGACCATCTGACAAAAAAACAAAAAAACAAAAAAAAACAAACAAACAAAAAAAAAACGTAGCTCAATCTACTTTTTTGAATAGCTGCGCAGGCGCACTGAACAGGCCAAGATGGCGGACACAAACATAAAAGAAAACATAAGAATATGCAGCGTTATGACCTTGAAAGAGAAAAGTCAAGAACAACACATTTAACAAATTAACATGATTTTATTTTCTATTACTTTTTTTATTTCTCTGTTTTATTAACTAAAACTACAGAATAGTTATACACGTTGCTATTTATATTATTTTTAATAGCCGCTAATTTTTTATTAAAACACCTGTTACTAATCTACGAAAATATTTTTTTACGTTCATCGAGTGAAATGAGAGACTTGTACATCCGTATTGATTTCGTTTAAAAATTAATATTTTCTTCGACGTTTTGTTACTGGTTTAAAAAAAACACACACACACACACATTTAAATCTGCAAGAATGTTTTTTCCAAGCAGAATCTTAATTTGGTTTCTAGAAGAGTTTTCAATATTCTATGCTAATTTAACATAAACTGAACATTGGCATCATCACACAATGGGTAATTTTTTTTTTAGATGAGGACTGATAATTCGTATTATTTGGATTCTTCGAGGCATGAGGGACGTTACAATAAATATAACAGATAACGGTTTATAACAACAACACACTTCTCCCAATGTATCACCCGGTATTTTGGGTCGTAATTTTAGCGTTTCAACAAATAAACTTTATTGAAGATTAAAAATAAAATGTTTACTTTTAGCCTGAATTTTTACTGATATAATATAGAGATACGGTAAAACATTTTTTTTTACTAAGTTATCATTTATTAAGTCCAAAAACTTACGCGAGAATAAAAGATCAAACGGTGGATATATTGTGTTTGACTTATGAATACTATGATAAGAGGATTAAACTCCGATGAATTACATTGAACAGTGGGAAGAGTTTATAACAAGTACTTATTTATATTAGATTTGAAGACGCGCAAATTGTAGTCTTCAGGGATGTAGTGTCTTTCTAAAGTGTTCTATACATGTGAAGCCTTCGGAAAGAAACCCTGTTCGCATTTCGACTGACACACACAGATAAATGAATTATCTACTCCTGTGTTGAAAACGTAACCGAAAGTAACCTGTCTTTTTATACAGGAAGGACCACAGAATAATGTGCCTTTTTGCATGATATAAAACAGATGGAAGCAGACATTTTTTAGTGGAACTAGGCAATTAACTATAGAGCAACGTCTTCCCTACGTTACACCACTAAAGACATCGGATAAGAAAAAAAAAATTCTCTTATGATATGGTAGAAATCGAGCTCTTGCTGCGAATGTCTTACGGGAAAGAAAAAGAGATTGGAGATTAGCAAAGTGCGTTTTGGGGGAATAATGATAAGAAACGCCTTAATGTTTATATATGGAAAAGTGTCATAAAGAAGGACAGAAATCATCTTCTATCTGACGTCGAATATGAACATCAGATTAAACATTATTGAGCAAATATTCGCCAAGAAATGACTACTAATAAAACGTAGTCTGTAATGCAGTTTATAAAATTATAAAAAAAAGAAAACAATATTAACTGCTGCTTTTTGTGATTATAAGATTACAAAAGAATTTGGATTTCAAATCCTTTTACGTTGTTAAAGTACATTTTTGGCGGATATCTGAAATTCCTTTCTAACCCTTTTCACTTATTAACCGTCGTTCTCTTCTTTATGTGGCAGATAATTCAACGATGGAATATTTTGTCTTCCTCTCTGTTTTAATCTGATTTATAGGTTTTCTTGTACCCATTACCGAGCTTTACTTTTCCACTCCCTATATTCAAGTCATGTAAAGCCATTTCGAACAATCCTTATTAATTAATACAATTCCTAGTTCGTACTACTATTCTGTTTTTCTACTTTTAAATCCCTAGACAGCACATGTGTATATACGTTCGCATTTACTTGTTTGTAAACGAATATATACACAGTGAACACGCATACACACGCATATATATATATATATATATATATATATATATATATAGTAAGTTATAAAAGATATATGGCAATTAAGCTACACAAAATATTCCGCGTTTCATCCACGCTAGGATTCATTAGGCTTATCTGGTGTAGCTCATCACAGGTCGTATACTACCTGTGATGTAGCAGAATAATAATTATTTAAATATTATTTTCAAACCTCGTTTAGGCCTGATTAATTTTAGAGCGGATTAAATGCGGAATATTCTGTATAGCTTAATTGCCCTATATATTTTATAACTTACTACCTAGCTCTAGCACGTATTTAGCATTGTTGAAGAAAATATTTAAAGTTTACTCATAAACTTATACTTTCGTATCTTAATTCATGTAATTAAATGAAGTATTCACACACACACACACTCATATATATATATATATATATATATATATATATATATATATATATATATATATATATATATATATATATGCAATGTTCACGATTTCCGTCATTCGATTAGTCTGGGCTGTTTTATCTCTGCGCCCTAATTATGTATTTAAAAGCAACTAGTTTCCTTCATTCTCGTAGCAATTGTTTGGTGGCCCGGCAGTAAGGATTTAGCAAATGGAATCAAATTGACTTCGGGACTAGGTTCGAATTTCCTGACTGGCAGGAATTCTCACGTCCTACAATCATGCTTACTTACGAATGAAAAACTCATGTCTGCAGGATAAAAGTATATCAATCAATCAATTAATTAATCAATTAATCAATACGCGTGTTATCACTCAATGAGGAAACACTCCATGGAGTTTAACAATCTACTTCTGTCCCAAGCTATCCGCTGCTATGTAGAACACATGTGTTGTCCCTCCATTTCGTTTTTGGTCGTTTCTTTGGCTTTTTATGTCTACGAGGTGTCCATTTCGTTGCTGTCATGTTTTCTGGCTAAGTGCCCTGCTCATCTGTATTTGGATTTCTCGATAGCAGTACTGATGCCAATAACTCTTGTTTGTTAGCGCAATTCTCACGTCCTACAATCATGCTTACTTACGAATGAAAAACTCATGTCTGCAGGATAAAAGTATATCAATCAATCAATTAATTAATCAATTAATCAATACGCGTGTTATCACTAAATGAGGAAACACTCCATGGAGTTTAACAATCTACTTCTGTCCCAAGCTATCCGCTGCTATGTAGAACACATGTGTTGTCCCTCCATTTCGTTTTTGGTCGTTTCTTTGGCTTTTTATGTCTACGAGGTGTCCATTTCGTTGCTGTCATGTTTTCTGGCTAAGTGCCCTGCTCATCTGTATTTGGATTTCTCGATAGCAGTACTGATGCCAATAACTCTTGTTTGTTAGCGCATCCAGATGTTATTCTTTCTATATTGTCCAATGATGTCCTATGTTATCCTCTCCATCTTCATTCACGCCTCTGCCAAGATTTCACTTTGGCAAGACGTTGGGGCTAATGTTTCTACTACGTAGTCGTAGTATACGACCTGTGATAACAGAATAATAATTATTAAAGCATTATTTTCAAGTACCTTTTAAGAATAATAAAGGATGGGCACTGTCGCGGAAGTATAATCTACGATGCAGTCAAAAGTCGTTCAAACACTCTGCATTGTATTGAATTTTGCGTTTGATAGTAATTAATTCCTTTTATTATCGTGACAATTGTTTAGGTGCCCGGAGGTAAAGCTTAGCAAATCGAGCCAAAGGGCGCTTCGTGTCTTGGTTCGAATCTTCCGACTCTCATGAATTGCCACCTACTAGACTGATGAGTGCGTAAGCATGAAACACAAGTGTATGTAGGGAAAATAATTATAATTTATTTATGATAATATGTTTATATAAACTAGTTGACTTTTTAAACTATGCCTCCGCAAATTCTAATGTTGAAATATTTGTAAATAACGTTTTAAAAAAAACATTATTTCATTCATATATCACCTGTAAAACAAGACTTAAACTTTCGTACTTATTCTTTTAAATAAACAAAAACATTAACATGTTCGCCTTTTTTTAGATAAATGCATGCATCTTTTAAAAAGACGTGAATTAAACCAAAAGAAAGTAGAAACAATGTGACTATTTTTAAAATCTTACAGTGTAGTTGTTGAAAATCAATTACAATCTTCTAAAGGCCGGAGCATTACATTGGAATACATATGCGAAATGTTTTGTTTGTGTAATTATTACAATCATTGAATTCGTACTTAGACTTATGTCTCTCAGCATGAATACTGTTTACATATTTACACTAAGGGTATTTTGTTATATATTATTATCTCGGCTTTGTTTTCAGTTGTCCAGAAATTTCTATTTTTCACTCTTATTTACCGGTTCCGACTCAGCATAGGTGTGGTTGAAGACTTTACACATTTTTTTTCAGAAAGATTTCACGTTCAAGTCACAACATCGTCCATGACATTCCCTAATATTCATCGAAATCGATGAACATATATATATATATATATATATATATATATATATATATATATATATATAGCATGCACCACAACTTAGTATACAATACATAATATTTTTTTTAAATGTGACAGAAGAGTGGAAAAATACCGGTACGGTCGGTTTCAGATCCTAATATAAGAAGAAAAGTATCGAATTCTCTTCAGCCTTTGTTTTTATCTGTTCTAACCGGAAATGGGGATTGTTTTTTTTTTGTTTGTTTGTTTTCGAATTCAATTTAATAATTTATTTATTTATAGTTATAAAACCTTGAGTTTCGCCGAACCGGAGATTCAAAATTTGACGTTGATAAAGACACACATGCATCGATATATATATATATATATATATATATATATATATATATATATATATATATATATATATGGGGGTGTCTGTCTGTGTGTGCGTATATATATATATATATATATATATATATATATATATATATATATATATATGTATGTGGGGGTGTCTGTCTGTGTGTGCGTATATATATATATATATATATACATATATATATATATATATATATATATATATATATATATAAGCATGTGTGTGTGTATATGTTGTACTGCTCCAAAATTTCTGAAATTCCCCGTGGAAGTTCTCTTGTGTGAGTGTGCGAATGACCGTCATCACAATCTCTTTCATCTCAATTGTCTCCGAATGGCAGTGTCTAAGTTTTCCCTAAGCTTAGGGAATAATCAAAAGTTACAGGAGACAAGGTTTTTGTTATAGTAAGGGTGATGAACTGTCCTGATATCTATCGTTATCAAATAATCTGTGAGTTGTGAACTGGGGGTATTCGGGCAAATTTTCTGCACCTTCAGTTCATCAGGAATTATATTGCCCACAGTTCCCATACTGGCATCATATTGTGCACTTATTTTATTTATATCCTTACTCATGAAATTCTTTATTTGGCCAATCAACTCTGCTTTTCTCACTTCCCTACTATTCCCACAACTCTTACCATCCCTCACATACTCCTACCTTCCTTGTATTCCTTATGCCACCCAATATATATATATATATCCGTGCGCATTATGTAAGCTTGTATATATGCATTTATGCGGGTGTATGTGTATGCGTACATGAATATGTATGCACAGATGTAAATATATACAGATACATGTATTTGTGTGTGCGTGTATATGTGGGTATATTTTTTCCAAAACATTTTCTCTCTGTTCATATTACCATATATCCCGCACGCCTTTATCTCTCTTTTCCTGTTTCCCTCCCTCTCCCTCTCACTCCCAACATTTACTCATATATCTTCATAGGCTTGTGTATATATGTAAAGATGTCTATATGTATGTATATGTGCACAGGTTTATGTATGTGCATATGTGTATTTGTTTGTGTATGTCTGTACGTGTATGTGTGTATGTACATATGAGCATTTGCTTGTTTAGGTATGTATATGTACATATTATTGTCTAAAATAAATAAATAGAGGCGTTTCGCATCTGTTTTAAAATACAGTTAAATTCGGAAGCGACGTTTTAGTTCTCTTTTCGAACGAGAAATAGCCGTTTACTTACAAATGATTTTACAGCGGCTCTCTTTATGCCGTCTTTATACTTTGAATTTTTACTCACTCTTCCAATAAATACTATCGTTGGAATTCAAGATATTAGACAGTTAAATGTGCGTTTTTCCATATTTATTTACTGTTTATTTTTTTATTTTTATTTTATATGTATATATGTGTGCATGCGTGTATGTGCGTACTTGTATGTATATGTATTTCAGATTGATATGGAACCTTCTCATTAGCTATACTTTCTCCTCCTTTCTTATTTTCTCCGCTTCCCTCGTGTATGAACTTGACTTTCTCTACGTTAATAAAGACTAAAGGATAACTCGAAAATTATGTACGCTTAAAAAATATTTTTTTATATTTCTTTATAATAATATTTTGTATACATGCATGTCACCAACAGAAAACGAATAAAGAAAAGTTATAAACTTTTATAATTTTCGTATTATATATATATATATATATATATATATATATATATATATATATATATATATATATATATATATATATAAACGCAACCGCTTATCAAACCTGGACTGCAGACGATTGGTGGCGTGTGATTTTTTCAGATGAGTCTTGATTTTGTATCTCCTTCGGCGACCAAGGGCTACATGTTTGGCGAAGAACCACGGAACGGTATAACCAAGAATGCGTTAAGAAATCTGTGAAGTTCCCGCAATCTTGCATAGTTTGGGGCCGTAAAGTGCTAAAGGTGTTGGTAATCTATGCTTCATCAAAGGAACTCTAAACGCAAAAGTGTGCCTAGATATCCTGGAAGCTAATTTACTGCCAGTTTTCGATAACCAGTTTGACAGGGAGGCTACAGACATCACTTTTCAACATCACTTGGCACCGCCACACTCTGCCAACATCACATATTCCTGGCCCCGAGAACGATCGATCCCTGGTCTCGAATGGCCGCGACCTCACCAGATTTGAACATTATTGAAGCCTTGTGGGACCAAGATGAAGAGGAAGCTCCGCAAAGAAAAAACTACTACCCTTTTAGCCATAAAGATTGCAATCCAGAACACATGGGATTCAGTGTCTACACATGATTGCGAGAAGCGTATTAATTCAATGGCCCGACGAATTGATTCTGTTATCAGGGCAAAAGGTGATCCTACTAAATATTGATTAATTTTATTTGTATTTATGTTAATAAAAAAATATATTGTTTACATACCTGCCTTGTTCTATTATTTTGAAACACGATATATGAAAAAAAAATTCTGTCATATGACGTTAAATTTGAACTCAACTCCAACTCCAAAATCCAACTCCAAAATCCAACTCCAAAATCCAACTCCAAAATCCAACTCCAAAATCCAACTGTTCTCTTCTCACTGCACTTTCCACACTGACACCCAAAATAAAGAAGACGGCTCTTTTATAGAGAGACCCAACCACATCTCATTTGCATACCCCTCCCCCCTCTCCTCACATCATGTGATCATCAGTCCATAAATACCAGGGGGCGGCCATTTTTATTTTCTCTTTTTTTTTTCTTTCCTAACACTGGCCGCACGATGCATGAGGTAAGGTTCTTTACTTTTAACCACACGCCCCCTTGATCTCTAAGCTCAATAATTAGTATCATAGTCCGCCATCCACGCTGGGCGTCTTCGTTCACAGTGCGATCGTCGAAGAGGCTCTTCTTCAGACACTTCAACATCAGTATCAACCTCCTCTTCCTTTGATGGCAAGCAGACTCTCCGTATATCTAAAATGTGACGAGGCATTCCGTCAATCACTACCTTGTTTTTTGAGTATACTTCAGTCGCTGTACCTTTTCCCCAGCGAGTCGTGCAACGAGAATTGGGTGGTTTCACCTACACCTCTTCACCAACTGCGATGTCCACGCAGTCCTTTTCTTCTCTCTGTATCCAATGGATGTCGCCATTCATAAGAGAAAATAGACCGGTGCGGCACTGAATTTTCTTCTTGACCAGCCTTCGGCGTCATATTGTATCGAAAAACTGCTTCTTGGGGCGAAATCTGGCTTCCTGATGCCACAGCTTTTATAGTGCGATGGTGCCTCTCTATAATTCCATTTCCACATGGACGGTATGCAGCTCTAAAATATAGCCACATATTCCACTTCGCACATGTTTCTAAAAACTTCCGAGCGGAAAGACGTACCATTATCGACCAACACCTCTTCTACTGGCCCCCTTTTCATAAAAAAACTCCTCGACAACTCTCTTTAGATCTTCTGCTGTTTCATTCTTGATTTTCCGCCATATCGCTACTCTCCTAGGCCCACAATCAATCATAGTTACATGCGGTTCATGTTGATAATGTGTGATGTCAATGGTCAATCTCCGTCAATTCTCTTCAACATTCAGTTCCCCGTTTTCATGTCAAGCCGGTGCAAGGTCGATTGATTGGCATTCCCTACATTGTTCCACCACCTTTTGGACGTCTTGCATTGTGACGTGCGGGTTACTTTTTTTGCCAGGTAAAGGGTCCGTTCCTTTCCAAAATGATGCAGGTTATGCAGGTCTTTTAAATTCTCTACTACACAACATGCTGAAGCCCCGTCTCTTTCCTTGTGTAGCCAGGCTTTCTTGACTCTTGTCAGCCCATCTGCTTTATTTTTTGTGACGGAACTAAGGTAATAGTTACCTTTAGTTCGAATTCTTCAACCAAGTCTCCCAGCGCCCCAAGTCTACGCTTAATAAGCATCTCCGCTGCTCCTTTTGTTTTGATCCGCTTATCACCAGACAGCTTCGATTTAATCCACGATACCACTGTTGCAGAGTCTGTTTTAACGTTCACTATCTGTAGCCCCCATTTTAGAGCCAGATTGATGCCTTTCATCACAGCATCGAGTTCCGCAACATTGATATGGGCGCTATCATCCTTTTTGCGTAACCAAGCAGCATCTTCAACAGCCACTTCTTCTATTTCCAATAATACCCCTAATGCCACACTGCTAGCATCAGTCCATATCACCCCTTCATGGCCCTCCTTTACATGCCATTCTCCTGTTACAGGGCCCATTTTTTCACTTCTGCAATGACTTCTTGTATCATGAGAAGCACTTTTTGATCAACTGCATCTTCCAAACTGTCTGTCCCAGTCTGCCTTTTAATAAAACTGCACGTAGTTCGCAGCCATCCAGCTTCTGGATAGTGGCCAACCAGCTTTCCACATATAGAGGAAAGCTCGCTCTTGGCTAGGTCAACCTTGGCTTCAGGGATCTCATTTCCTCGCCCAAACATCAAGTTTCCTGCCTTATTGTTCTGTAGTCGAAATCCCAAAGCCATTCCGTTTTCCAGTGACTCAGGCGATTTTGTCGTCAGTCCATATGCTTTGATATGCTCTCTCGCCCTTTCCGCAGTCACCTCCGTTTCGTCCACTAGTTCATCGTCGATGTAAGACCAGCTGCCTCTCTTCGCTGGCCAACACTGTCTTAAGAACTGCCGTCATTATCTTTAGTGCGGAGTTCAGACCAAATCCTAATCTGGTCAGACAATAAACTTGACCTTTGTACTCTACCAATTGATATTTCCATAATTTCTCATCCACATGAAGTTGGAGGTAGGCTGACTTCAGGTACACAATTTTAGTTGCGTGCTTCATCCTCCTCCATTTCCTTACGACTTCTTCACACACGTCGATTCCTTCCTTTGTGTGACAAGCGACAAACTTGTTCAGCTCACGGAAATCCAACCCTTTCCTAACTTTCTTCTTAATAGGTTGGACCACAGCCATGAGTGTCAAAATTCCTTCAACTTTCCCTGACCACAGCATTAATATTCCTTCATCTATCCATCTCTCAACTTCTTTTTCAAACTGCGACTCCGCAGCTCCTTTCAGTGTGCTTTTGTAGCAGCTGACCCGATTCGTCAATACAGGTGGCTCCGCGGTCCATCGCCATTCTACCATCCATTTTTGTCACTGCGCCGAAATAGCTTGACGTTAAATTTGAACTCAACTCCAACTGCAAAATCCAACTCCAAAATCCAACTCCAAAATCCAACTGTTCTCTTCTCACTGCACTTTCCACACTGACACCCAAAATAAAGAAGACGTCTCTTTTATAGAGAGACCAAACCACATCTCATTTGCATACCCCTCCCCCCACATCATGTGATCATCAGTCCATAAATACCAGGGGGCAGCCATTTTTATTTTCTCTTTTTTTCTTTCCTAACAATGGCCGCACGATGCATGAGGTAAGTTTCTTTACTTTTAACCACATAATAAGAAGACTATTTCAGTTTGTTTAGCATGCTAGTGATATATATATATATATATAGTAGTAAGTTATAAAATGTATATGGCGATTAAGCTACACTGAATATTCCGCATTTCATTCACTTTAGGATTATTCAGGCTTATGCGCGAATTCTATGGTTGTTTGTCGTTTTATATGATTATCTGCTATTGAAATTTTAGTTAGCCAATCAGCTTTCTAGTATCAACCGCGCCCTTTCTATCAGCCAATGAGAATGCATTTATTGGACAAAGGCTTATTTGACCTCTGGTTGACCTGTTCCTTTGTGTGTGCTCTATTTAGCCTGGATATTTAGCTTCTTGATCTGTTTTAAATCTAGGTTAATGTTTTTATGTTAGTTTATACATATATATATATATATATATGTGTGTACACACATATATATATACATATATGTGTGATCATTTATGTATATTCATGTTTATTTAATTTATTTATTTGTTTATTTTGTATTGTTTTTGTTTGTTTTAAACAATGTTACACGAGTAAACTATTTTGTATCGCTATCCTAGAGTAAATTTTATAGCTAAATATCCATATAGCTAACATATATTTTGTGCCCACCTATATTTGGGGACATATATATTTATTTATATCTAAAATAGTTTACGACAGAAAAGAGTTTCGCTGTTATTTTGGCTTATTACTGTGGCTGAATATGTCAGAATTCTAAACCAATTTCTCTAGTCAGGCGCTTTATCGCTAAGGTACTGAAAATAATTTTTAGCGTTGCAATTATCACGTGTTTAAGACAGGTGCTTAGCAGCTTATTAAGAAGCATTTAACACTTCTCCTTTCGTCCTAATGTTTACGTTTACTACATAATTTATTTGCAAATAGAAAATATGAATGCATAAAAAATGAACGAATAACTTATTGTACATAATATCTCTTGTTTTTTTCTTAACAGATAAGACAACTTGTGAATTCTTATGCGTGCGTACTACTTAGGTTTTTTTTTTTAGCTATGTCATTTTTATTAGTAACGTAGTTTATGTTGAATAGAAAGTAACCGTGTATGCGAGTTAAGTCAAAACTGCATTATATTTTTTGCATTGTATTATATATATTCCCATGTCATTTTAAACGACTACATTAACATTTCGTTCAATTTTATCCACTCTTCCTTTTTAACACTTATGTACAACTTCTCTTCGTGCAACATTTTTATGCACTTTTGTTATATTTTAAACGTAAATACAAACTCTCGGCTCGACATTTTTTATATACATTTTTTTTTAATTTAAAGCCACCCTCTCTTCGAGTTACTTTTTATATACGTTTTTCGTTTTTTATACTTATGTAAAATCTCTTTTCGCGCAACATTTTTATGCACTTTTGTTATATTTTAAACGTAAACACTAACTCTCGGCAAGGCATTTTTATATACATTTTTTTAAATTTAAAGACACCCTCTCTTCAGGTGACCTTTTTTATATACGTTTTTCGTTTTTTATACTTATGCACAACCTCTTTTCGCGCAACATTTTTATGCACTTATATTATATTTGGAACGTAAATACTAACTCTCAGCAAGCCATTTTATATACATTGTTTTTAATTTAAAGACACCTTCTCTTCAGGTGACTTTTTTATATGCGTTTTTCGTTTTTTTTTTAATTATGTACAGCCTCTTCTCGAGACACATTGTTACATACGTTTTTTTTTAGATTAAACAGAGAATCAAACGAACTACTATGGAACAAAATCAAATATTCAATAAATAAATTCTACCATAACCAATAAAAAATTCCTTTAGTACCTACATGGCTTATGTTTCGTGTTTTTAAGTAGTATTGAATTCTTTTTAATGTCAAATATATGTGGTGTTTTTTCAAGCGAGTAAATAAAGTTTTCTTTAAACAAAAGGCTTTTTAAGGATATTGATAATTTTCGGGCCTACTCACTGACCCTTTTATGTATTTGTGCGCTTTAAACTTTAACAAAATAATGAAATGTTCAATTTTTGTGTTTGTTTTTTCTACAAATAAAGAGTAATGCCTTATGACGGAAGTTAATTCTGTAATAAAATAATTTCGGGTAATAGATTTACTGATTGGTTGCAAGCTACGGCTTATGTGTAACATTACATATGAATGCGAAATAACGTCATTGGTAGAAAAAAATAAGATTTTATAAAAGAAGATAACGTTAAGAACAGAAATAACGTTCGAGATCACGCTAGAGGCACTTGTCACGTTCGTGAACCCTTTCATGAAGAGGGTGACGTGGGTGAAGTCATGCCCGTAATAATGAAGAAATAATTAGCGTTGTTACAAGAAAAAGAGAGTTGAATTTTCTTCTTCATTTTTTACTAATTTCTTCTACTTTGCGTCATGTGTTGGTTCTTAAAGAACGTTACATTTGTTTGTGTAGGTGAGGAGTAATTTATATTTGCTTGAATAAAGAACAATGCCTAGTCTCTATCCATACAGGATGGAACAATAAAATTGTCACTATAAAAAAGACGATATGATTCCATTTCGGCTTTATTAAAACCGGTTGTCTTATTTGTTTCAGGCCATCTACTAGTTGGCTTCTTGTACACAAATTCTAAGAGCGATATGAACCTCCTATTATGTCTGAGAGTGACACAATATTCAACGAGCAAGATCGGAGGTGCGCTGTTGTACAACACATGCTCTCTACTGATCGAAATTATTACAACAGGACAATTGCCGTCACTTTCAAAATGAAAATCCGGATAACGGGGGAGGGTGCAAAACGATGAAAACAAAATTTCCGGCTATGGTTATGATCTTTGATGTAGTTTCAAGTCAGAGCTACATCATGCCACCTTACATCTTCGAAGTCGGCTTGAAATTAAACATCAAAGTATACCTGAAGGGTGTGGTCATCCCCTGGTGTATCACGTAGCCATCTCTCGCCCTGAACACGCTGTCCTACTTCGTTCGGTCATACGTCGCGACCATCACCAAAAATATCTCCCACAATACCTTCAACAATACCAAAGTTAGCATGATCGCCGTCATCCCCCGAGTATTCGCTGAGCTCCTACTGGCGCGCGTAGAAAAGGCAAGCTCCTAGTTCCGAACCCGAAATTATTTTTTAATAAAGATATTAAAATAAATCTGAGTGTTGTTTTTTTAGGGCGACACATTTATTGTTACACAATGTTAATTACAATAAGAACGAATACTTTATTAATGAGAAGTCATTTTGTAAAACATTAGTTTATATTGGAACGTTGAACGCATATATATGATCATTTGAATGTGATTTATTAATCTCACTGTCAATGGGACGATAAATCTAACTTTATAAGTAACTATTCTCTTCTATCGTATTGCATAGACCGAACATTGTATCATTTGCATTCGTTTGCTATAATTTTTTTCTCGAAAGAAATTGCACACTTATAGGGGAGATCACATTTAGGTTACCACATTCTAAGTGTAATTATGGAACGAATTGGATTCGAACACGTAACACCCAGTTCGTTAGCCTGTGTCGTTAACCACTTGGCTACCTCAACTCCAAATAACTATGTTGATTTAATAAAACAAAAGAAGACGTCAAACCGATCCTCGTTAAATAAAAATAAATCTTAAAAAGTACGTTTCTAAAAGCTAAAATCTGAGTTCTTATTTTTAGAGGTGTAATAGATGCGACTTAAAGAAAACATTCTTTTAACCAATAAATTAAGAAATGCCATCTTTCCCTATTTTTTTAAAGCTTATGTAAGCTCAATTAAACAGGGGGATACGTTTTTCTCTTCCCTGCAACCTCATTCTCACAAAAGAGACGTTGTGAGTCTGTCCCTGTTTTATCGTTATTTTCATGGAAAGTGCTCGTGTGTGCTCCAATCTATGGTTCCCCATCGCCAAACATTCACGAGAAACACTCGTCTGGCTGTAAACATTATCAATAATTTCCCCCACTCTTTATCTCTGCCGAAACGTAAACGTAGATTCCATGAACAAAGCTTCTTCCTATGAACTGCACACCTGTGGAACTCTGTTCCGTTTACCTGCTTTCCAACTGACTAAAATGTGACTGTCTTCAAGTCCAACGTAAATAAGTTCTTGATTAGCCGTTCCTCTTTAGTGATTCAATTTACCAAATTTACACTTCTAACGATTACTATGATATTGTCCTTTTGATCACTGTACATTCTTTAACCCTTATCCTCGAGTGTCCTCTGGGTCTTGATAAGCGGTGATTCATTTGTAAAAAAAGCATAATTGTTTTCTGAATTGGACATTGGGGATGGCACGTTTTTTTTTAGGTTCCTGCATTTAATGATGGCAGTCACGTGGTCAAGTGGATGGTAATGAAAACACTTATTGATCAGAGAACGCAAAAAGCCATTTAATTTTCTTAAACAGCGAAGCCATATTGTTCTTGTGCGAGGGGCAATAGCAAACTATCCTTTTCCAGAAAGGCTAAACCAGTTTGTTTAAAGTGAAAAGTGTTTGATTAAGCTTTTGCTGGTGAAATGAACGATGCGAGCTATTTAATGTCTCGTTTAACGTTTATCAATCCTTGTACTCGTTTGTAAGTTACAAACACACAATCGCACAACTATTATCAACTAGTACGTAGTGAAATGGTGCTTGTGAGGCATAATTCTCTATCATGTACTAAGATCTGCGTCAAAATAACTAAACTTAATAGTAATGGGACCTGCAATATTTGATATTTTGCACAAACTTTTGTTAAGTTTCTATTTTTCATTTTTAATGACACTAGTTGGGGAGATAATCAGAGAATTTCACAAAAAATATTGACGAAATTGAAATTTGAAAATTAATATAAATGGAATGTGTTAAAGAATTTTGTAAGTGAAATTTTTCGATTATACGTTTTAACGTCACTCACCGGACATTCGGGACTCGAATGTGCTAAACGTTTTTATTTTCTAGAATAAGCTATTAGTAATTTGATGAAAAAAAATGTATTCGATGAAACATCCAAATCATAATTAATGCGATGATTTATATAAAGTATATCATAACATAAGCGATATAGTAGATCAACAGATAAAGATAACAAAATAGCCGCGGTTTTAACTGCTCCACTCACTGCATAAACGAATTCAGTTAAAATTAGGTCAACCCAAGCATACTTAATACAGGTATATTTAGTAAGTCTTTAAAGATAAAAGTACGAACTGTATGCCAAGAAACTGCGTAGCGTAACAGTTTCTTTACTTTTTTTTACATAGGATCACCAATTAAAAAGTCACAGAGGCCACTCGAGTATAAGGGTTAATAAGTGTACAGTAGTAAATGAGATAAAATCGTAGTAATCATTAGTAGTGGAAATTTGGTAAAATCGATTACTTAAGGGGAAAGTTATACAAGAATTTGTTTATATTGGACTTGAAGACGATTGAATTGTAGTCAGCTGGAAAGAAGGCAATCAGAAGAGTGTTCCAGAGACGTGTAGTCCTAAGAAATAAACTTTGTTCATAGAATCTACGTTTAGCTTTAGGCACAGAAAAAGTGGGGGAACTTATTAATAGTGGTTTCAGCTAGACGAGTGTTTTTCATGAAAGCTTTGGCGAGGGAAGGATCATAGATTCGAGCTCAGACGAGCACTTGCCATACAAATAACAATAAAGCCAAGACAGGCTCGCAACGCTGCTGTGAGGAAGTGGTTTCGAGGAAGGGAAAATGGCATCCCCACTAGGTTACGAAGTCTATTTTGAACTATGTCAAGGCAGGATTAGTGTTTCTAGCAGTTTCTGCTTTGATCTGCCATCAGTACACCATCCTAAGGCGTACCTGGCTTTTACTTAGGCATAAATGAGCTGTCAATATAATTAAATTCTGTGTGGCTCGTATAAATAAAGGAAGAAATACGACTAAAGATATTGTATGTGTTTTCTTTATTGTAGTGTATTATGTGTACCAATGCTTCTAACCATGAGTCATTAACAACTAACACGGCAATTAATCAAGTCACAACATCTACCGATCGACCTCCTCCAAGATGTTTAACTATTCAAGAAGAAATGCACTATTCTATATTAAACTAAACTAACTGATTTCAATTCCTGTATATGGATAAAGAGAGATATATAATTACAATTTATTTCCTATATTATAACATCAGTCAAAAATTGCATGTTTAAAAAATATATAAAGTGGTCTTATAGCAGCGATCCCAAGTATAGGTATTGTCCTTTGCGCAATATACACTGTTAATAGAATAATGGTTTACGCATCATTTTTTTCCGATAAGTTTATTTAAAACATCACTGGTTCCTTATTATGATATACAAGTTTGGTAGCACGTCGCCATATTGGTGTCATTATGCTATTTTGTCACAATCGTGACATTACAATTTGGAGGGATGTGGTTGTTTTAGTTGCCTGTTAGATAAAATCACGGATTATGGAATTGGGAATGAGACTTTTAAGTTTATGAGATATTTTGCAGATATTTGTGTCCTTATGTTCATGGAAAGAAACAACGAGAAGAGTACAACTAATGGCGAGCAGTGCGATGTAATGAACAGCAGCATTTGCCTCGCAAACTGAAGTCATTAAGTGGATATTGGCTTTAAAATAAAAGAAGACAGTGCTTTAAATAATTACATGGGCGATTATTCTGCTTTTTTATAACGTGAAATCAACGGGCGTTTGTTTTTATTTTCATTAGTTTTATTTCTTCGTTCAAACGATGATTTGCTATCCGGCAACCTCGCGGAGAGTCACTTCAAATATAAAATGTGTCAATTAAAGATCAATACACTTAAATCTTCCGTTTTCGAGTGGAGGGATTTTTTATGGCTACATTGTTTTTAAAAAGAACTTAGAAATTAAAGAAGGCAATATAAGAGAAAGAAGGACATTTGGAAGTAAAGGGTGCGAAGTGAACTTAATTCTAAGAGAGATACCATTTTGAGAAAGAGGATGATAAAATTGAAAACAGTTGTAACTGGGAAAGTTGGAAACGCCATGACAACTTAAGAAATATATTGTTTAGATACTGTCATTTAATCCGCTGGTTAGCTACCGGACAGACCAACAAATATATCATTTTAAAATTCAGCGCGACAGGCTGACTAAAATGTTATTTAAAGCTTAAGCTAGTAGACTACTGATAATGCTATTTTAAAGTGAAGTGTTACAGACGGCGGACGTAGTATTTCAAACTTTAGCACCATAGATCAACGAAAATACTATTTCAAGCTTAAAGAGAAAAGATTGTCGAAACTACTATTGGCCACTTTTTTTATGGAAATCGCTCGAGACAAGACATGGTACCACTTGATGTAAGAAACTAACACGAACGAACGCTGGCTATTTCAAAGACAGGAGATACCTACTGACCTTACAAGTAACTGGAATAGGAATGGAGACCCCAAGTCAAACAAGATAGAACAACGTAAGCAAGCAATAGATGAGAAAATTGTGAAGAACACATGTCATAACAGTATTTATAGAAAAGACTGAGTCTAACAACATCATGTCTGTGCATTAAATGAAGTTTCATACTTAAGTGTGCCAGACCGACGAAAACGCTATTTCAAATTTAACCAGTAAGAAATGTAAACATCGATTTTGAATCTAAGTGCTGCAGACGAACGAAAATGGTATTCATAAATTAAGCGTGATTTGATCGATCAAAATGCTATTTCATTTTAAGCGATACAGACCAGCAAAAAATGCTACTGTCTAGTCAAGCGTGAGAGATCGACGAAAATGATATTCTTAACTTAAACATGACTGCCATATGAAACTGACAGTTTTAATTGAAGCGTTACAGACATACGAAAATTTGATTTCAAACTTAAGCGTTAGAAACTGACAAACATTATATTTTATATTTAAGATTTACGAACTGAGGAAAATGCTATTCCTAAGTTAAGCGGAACAGAACGACAAAAGTTCGATTTACAACTTAAGCGTGATACACCAACAAAAATGGTATTTCTAACGGAGACGTAATAGACTGATAAAATGTTATTTTTATGTTAAGAGTAGCTGACCGAGAAAAAATTCGAGTTTAAACGTAAACTTATGGACAAATACAATTTCTATTTCGAACCCAAGACAGACTGATGAAACTGTTATTTGCTCATTAAGCTGAAAATTGTAATTGACCAACCGACAGAGCTTTTGATAATTATGCTTGAACATATTTAAAAAAAAAATAGAAAGAATATTTATTAAGAAATAATGGACAAACGCTAATGAAGTAAAAAGAAAAAAAATGAGACACTAAAATTTTAGAAATAAAAACGTAAAAAAAAAAAATAACATATTTATGATAAAGAAATAGTGGCTAAATTAACTGGAGAAATGACAAACGGTAATTACAGAAAAAAAAACAGAGTAAATAGAAAAGAAGAAGGTAAATAAGAGAGATCAAAAGGAAGAGGAAAATGGAATTTGCGAAAAAAAGAAAAGAAAGGAAAGAGTTTAAACGAGAAAATGTAATAAGTGGAATGCAGAAAAGACACGTAAAAAATTAAAAGATAAAAAAAAAGAAAAACAGTAAGAAAATAAAGGAAAGAAATGAAAAGTGTAGAATAAATAGAAATGAAACAAAGACAAAACAAATAAATTTCGAATATAGAAAAAAGAAAGAAACAGCAAAACTAAAGTAAGCAAATAAGAACAAAAACAAAATTAGGAAAGTAGTAAATAAATAGCCGTGTGCACCAAAAGAAACAAGGCCGATAGCCATTAGTCGCGTGCTCTCGTGTAATGAATGAATACGTTAATGAAGGATTGACATGAAATTCTTAAGGATAAACTACAATGAGCGAAAAAAGGGGCTGTAATGACTTCAATAAATAAAATAACTTACTTAGAATGAATTTAATGAACTTAAGTACGAATTAAATGACCTTAAGAATGAGTTGAATGCTTAAAAAAATAACTGAAATCCTTAAAAAAAAATTGAATGATCTGGAGAATGACTTGAATGTCTTTGAGACTGACTGGTTGGAAAGTGGGTGATCATTTTACATTAAATTAATACAGAAAAGTGATACCCTACTTTATATCACAATAAGTACAGCATGTAATAAGACAGATACTACACTTTGATCTTGGCCAAAAGGCCAAGAACAGGGTATTTATTTGCTCCCCCACCGAGCAAATTAGGCACAAGGCCGATTTTTAAGGTGAGGAGTGAAGGGGAAATGGGGACCAACTCCCCAGGGAGTAGAGGAACTGGATAGTGACAATTGGTATGAAGGGTTGCCCCTACATTGACCAAGGTCTTATATGTGGGATCGCCGCCACGTATGGTCTTTGCTTGCAGTACCTACCAAAACAGATACTACCCTTGGATCTTGGCCAAAAGGCCAATAAAAGCTGTATTTATTTGCTCCCCCACCGAGCAAATTAGGCATAAGGCCGATTTTTAATGTGAGGAGTGACGGGGAAATGGGACCAACTCCCCGGAGAGTAGGGGAGCTTGATAGTGAAATTGGTATGGAAGGTTGCCCCTACATTGACCAAGGTCTTATATGTGGAGTTGCCCCCACATATGGTCTTTGCTTGCAGTATCTACAACCGACGGAGTGACTTATAGAGTCGCTTGTACGCGACTAATTACTACAGAGAAAATTCCAAACAAAATCATAATCTCTTCTTCTCTATTCTTCGCTCTTCTATCTTCTATCTATTCTTTCTATTCTTCTTCTATCTATCTTCTTCTCTTCTTTCTTCTATCTTTCTTCTATCTTCTATTCTATCTTCTTCTATATAAATAAAATGAACTCATTTTTTCCCGTCGGATTTTGACCTTAATAGGATTAAAAATCAAGATATTTCATGCAAATATAATATGCACAAACGGCAGAACAATATCTGAGGTGTGTTATAGGCTTATTATTTCTCAAATTCCTCGATAATCTTAGATTTCTATACTTTTTCTGCTGAGAAGTCACGGCCAAAATCGGTTAAGATCAATGGAAGTGGTAAAATATTTTCTCTCTAATAAATTCCTCCTCCCCCTGCCACCACTTAACACCGTTTGGGGATCGTTCACAAGGAACAGTTGAGAAGAGAACACCGGTTTGGCTTCGTAGTTCTTTCATGTGAAGTTATTTAAAATCACTAAACTAAGCTGCAGTGCTCTGTGTCGTAGTGGTTAGCGTGCTGGACAATTCACATTATATTTTCATGTTCGCGCCGACCTACCGTAGTCGTTTTTTTTTTTTTTTTTTTCCTAAACAACTGGAATGGACTTTTCTTGGTGGCCGAACTGTTAACGTTGTAGATGTTTTTTTTTTATTTTTTTTTTCACACTTTATTTTCCTACTTTTACTCATGACTCCGGGATTGATCCTTCCTACTTACCTACCATAACATTTTTTAAAACTCCCCCCGCCCCGGAAACAAACACTCGGGAAACGTCGGGTACCCCCGCTAGTAGTAAATATTGAAATAAACAAAATATGACTAAACGAGGAGGACCTGTGCCAATTCCACAGCCGACTCCTACATGTATTATGTATTGCTGTTGACATTCCGTGGTTATTCAGCGTAAATGGAGACGCCCTGATATTATTGTAGCTATTTTGTTACCGCTGAAAAAAGTATTTATCTTAGCCCAGTGGTAAAATTGCAGATTAAGTATATATTATGAGAGGCAATTTTCTATACATCATAAAGCAGTGAATTCAAAAGTAAAATAAATACCCATATTACTTGCGTGTCAGCTTTAATAAAAACCGAAACCAAAACTTACGAAGAAATATATATATATATATGTATATATATATATATATATATATATGTATATATATATATATAATTTGACTTCATTCAGCTATAATCGAAACCGAAACCAAAACTTATAAAAAATTATTGGTAAAATTATTTATGAAAAATAGATGTCTTGAAAGCCATAAGCCATAATCGAAACCGAAACTAAAACGTATGAAAAATTCTTGGTAAAATTATTTAATACAATAAATGGAAGGTTACAACAATTAAACCACAGTCACTCGGAAGAAAAAATATTTAAGTGGGGCACACAAAATAACACACACGATATCGTATTCGTATATAGATAAAAAGAAGGGACGAAATAAATGAAAACGAAAAAATAAAAACTTAAAATTGATAAATGAGAAAAAAAAACTATGAATGATTTGTTTGAATTAAAATTTAATTAATCAATAAAACCAATAACGAACGATGACTTACTTAAATATAAAAAATAAAGCGAAGGTAAGGCGCTCATTGAATTGTGAAAAAGATATACGGAGCAATATATTAGAAGCAAAATCGATGAAATAATGAAAAGAAAAAAATCAACCTTTTCTCGGCTTTACATTTACAGGCAGTATGGATGTGAATAAATACATAGAGGATACTACCAAGTCTGCTGCAAAACGATAGTCTTTATTTACCAGGCTAGAAATATTTTACAACCCGCTCATGTCTTATATCTCTATAAAAATATAGTTAACCCATGTGTATACTATTTTTGCTACATCGAAGCTGATGTATCAACAACCAGTCTATTCTTCCCAGACAGGGTCCATAAAGAACCTCTAACCTAATACGTTCCGCCCTGTTAAAATTCAATTCCTGTCACGTTGCCGCAGTATTGCATCCCTGTTCTAGGTTTCTTAGTGTTTCCACAGAATTTGCTCTGATGAGCATCGTGCACTTGTACCCCTCAACGAAATTACGCCAGACCCACTCGACTTGCAACAAAATGTCATCCTTGCTCTGTCGAGGTCCCTAAATTTCAAAAGCTGTTGGAATCTAATAGCTTAATTTCTCAGTTTTTTTGAATTTGGACCACCGCCCTGCTTCATGTTTTTCGACCGCATAAACAGGAAAGAATTGAAATGTCATTTGTCACTTTGCTGCTCAACCAGTCGTGTTTTCTTAGCTTTTTGAAACCCTTATCGGAGAAGTCGACCGAATTTTTTCCTAACTTAAAGCGCCAGTAAAGTAATCAAAGAAAGGTAGGCAGGTGTTTGCTTTGTAGTAATAAATTTTCTTGCTAATGGAAGAATTATTTACTGCTTGCGAAACGATTTTGCCTGCCATTTTAATATAGCACCACCAAGTTTACCTACCTATAGGGTCAGTTTCCAGGGTTTTATTTGCTTTGTTACGTTTTGCTTCTATTCAATGGATTTCTAATTTATTTTTATTCTTTTGTACAAAAACGAACCGTATAATTTTTTTTATTTGCTTTTCGTTTTGCTTCGTACATATATAAATGTTTAACTAAAACCAAACTGTGGCAAAATATATCAAAGCTTAACAAAAAAAACCTGTGAGACATGAAAAGTTATTATTAGGGCATTCCAGAAATTTAATTTATTTATGAAATTGTATTTTACAATGCCATTATATAAAAAAGTTCATAAATCAAGCGAAATATTTAACTTCCACGTTATAAGAACATTAAATTAGCATTAATTGCAATTTTATTTAATTATAATTAAAAAAAAAATGAATGAAAAAAAAACGAAACTTACTAAAACGATCGAAACACTTATTTTGTAAAATTTTGGCTACAAAAGTTTGGACTCCATTCTGCTCCTTCATGGCCACGCCCTTGAGCTCAATTCGCCTCATTGTTCTTAAACTTGAGACTCATATCAAAACAGTCCCTTACATTTCAGTGAAAATGTGACTTGTTTTTAGTGAACACAAACATAGAAGAGACTTTTAAGAAGTAAAAACTAAAACAACAGGAAAATAAAATAAAAAAAATTACAAAAATATTAACTGAAAAAAATTGAAACAAAATATTTCAGAAAAACAACGAAAAATATCTTTGAAATCTATATCTTTTTACTATATCTATACTAAGCATTACTTAAGAAATATGTGTTGCTTTGACGTTCTTTATATGTCTACAGAATATATGCAAAAATATTTCTCAGTTGTTAAATGCAGTTATGCTTCGTTGTTAATTATTTTTTAATGGCTCTAATTAAGTATAATTTTCAATAATATCCATGATTCTCGTCTTAGTGAATTTCTGTCGTTTTTTTTTCTATCTATTTAGCTAATTTTGGCTACAAGCTTGCTCCTATTTAATGTACCGTTTATTACTCTCCTTTTAGTTCCTTCTCCTGTGTTTATTATTGGTGAATGTGAAAAAGAAGATTCCTTCTCTACATGGCTCTTTCTATATTGAAACAGAGAGACAACGAGGAGATAATAGAGCGGCGACGGCGAAGGTGTCGGTACTGTGATACTCACCGTATTTTCCTCTCCACTGTTGCTTCCTCCTTTAACCCATACTCTCCTCTCAAAAGTAAGAATAATAATGGAGTCGTATCTGTAGAAAAAAAAACAAATAAATATAGCGAATAAAAATGAAACTTCTCTCACAATCGCCGCTCGTATTTTATACGATGATACCAATCTTGCACTTTATACTCTCTCTCGCTCTCTCTCTCTCTCTCATGCGCTCTCTCTCTCTATCTATCTCTATCTCTCTCTATCCTGATATCTATCTATCTCCTTTTTTTTACACGGTGATCACCACTTATCAAGGCCCGCAAACCACTCAGGGATAAGGGTTATTGCAAGCACAGTACGTTAGTGTGGACATTTGATGAAGTGTTTACTTAAGGGGCGGTTCATTAGGAATTTGTTTACGTTGGACTTGAAGACATCCAAGTTGTAGGCCGGTGGGAAGCAGGTAGACTGAACAGAGTTCCACAGGCGTGCAGTTCTAAGATAGAAGCTTTGTTCATGGAATCCACGTTTTGATTTAGGCACAGATAAAGAGTGGGGGAAATTTTTCACAGTGGATTTAGCTAGACGGATGTTTTTCATGAAAGATTGGCGAGTGGGGACCAGAGATTGGAGTTCAGACGAGCACCTGCCATGGAAATAACGATAAAACGAGGATAGGCTCGCAACGTCTCTTTTGTGGGAGAGAGGTTGCAGGGTAGACACAAGGGCATCCCCCACTAAGCCACGAAGTCTATTTTGTACTCTGTCAAGGCAGGACAGGCTGTTTTTAGCAGCTACTGCCCAGATATGGCAGCAGTATTCCATCCTTTAACAGTTTCGTTCAATTTTATATTAACTTTGCGCTTGCTCGGGATCTGGCATGCTAACGAATTCCAGACAACCATCCGTCATTTCAGAGATTCCAACCGAGAGATTTTTTATATTAGTCTAATTATCCCCTTAATTGAAATTCTTTGAATCGTTTGCAATTAGTTCACTCGGTATAATCGTCAGTAATTTTTCAAATTATTTCTCAAGAGATAAAGAGAAAGATAGGGAGTATTAAAATACGGAATTAAGATCTTGTCATTTTTATTTTAATTTTAAATTTGCATTGCAAACGGCTCACATTGTTTCTAGTAAAGTCTCTACTATTATATAAAGGGATCTCTGTGCGTGTGTGTGTGTGTGAGAGTGTGTGTGTATGAGTATGCGTGAGTGTTTTTATCTGTGTTAGTTCGTTCTATATGGACTTGAAAACGGCTAGGCAATTGTTATATAATTTCACATAAAGGTAAATTACGTTTTTGGCAGTATTTTAAGATGTGTTTTATATCGAAATATCTTCGATAAGTATCGAAAATCGGTAATCGAATTAAACCGATGAAAGTAAGAACAGCCAATTTTGACTAAATATAATATCTTACACAGCCTAATATCACAAGGGCTTTAGAGAAGCTTTATTACCACATGAGCCGAAAGATCCAACATATAAAATCAACGGTAGGTTCTTTTATATGAAATGGGGGGGGAGTAGAAATTGGCATTTCTGTTTAAAGCACAATTGCACCATGATATTTGACTTTTGCATTTAGGATTTAATTTCAAACCATTATCACCGCATAAGGATTAAGACCAGCCATATAAAATGAACATTAGGTTCTTGGATATGACTGGAGCGCGTTCGAAATAAATGTGTTTAGAGCACAATTAAAGTAATTTTGTATTTTAAACTTTAATTAAAGCCATTATAATTATATATATATATATATATATATATATATATATATATATATATATATATACAATTTCATAAACTCGACAGTAGGCACATGAAGCTTCCTCTCGGTACACCACGATGAGTCCTCAACTAGAGCAGGCAATTTATCGATTGGATTGAAAAATGAGCGATTTTACCGATTTCGAGGACAGTAAAAATATGTGCGTGCGACATTCAATCTGCGGTAATGTCGAGTCTCGCTGCTAGTAGGATAATAACAGCTTCATTTAATAAAGAACAGAAATTCGAACGGTAAATTATAGTCGGTATAGGAAAGGCGAAAAAACAAAATATCTGAATAACAACATGTTAAGTAAAAGAAAAAGATTATGCAAAAAGAATTATAGGGGGAAAAACGATATAAATAATGAAAGGTACCACATAAGAAGAACATCCTTAAAAAAGTAAAAAGGTAAAGGTAAGAAGCAAAGAAAAGCGAATAAAAGATGGGAAGAAGAAATAAATATAGAAATAAATATTTAAAAAAAAATATGTCTCAGAAATTTGGAGATGAGGATTGATCATGTATTTCATTTGAATATGTGAGAAATTTTCCACGTACAACTGCCATATTGTTTTTGGCCGCGTACAATGCTTTGTAAGCCGGTCTGCCATTGGTTTAATTTGAATGCGCCAAATCCTGTCTTGGCGCCAATTTGTATTCATGCATTATTTTTTCAGTTTGGGAATAAACACGGGAAACAACAGACTCACAACAGTCGCGCTCTGTCTAGAGTGCCAGGATTTTACCTTCTTGGACACCAAACAGTGGGTGAACGAAGAACATTTCTCTAAATACAGAGACAACATAATTGCTGAACTTATTCTACCCAATGAGGATATTCTACTGTGTCTGACATGATATATTTGATTATAGGAATTTATTCTTATTTTTTCCAAAGACCACGAGGTCCCAAAACATACCGTATTGGGCGCCAACATTCTCACCGTGTTCACCATGTACAACATGGATCCTTTTAAAAGGAAACCCGAACTAACATTCCACAGAGGAATCAAACTAAAGGCTCCAGGCGTATGGATAGCAAATTTAGCCACTGTTATTGCAAATGACTTACCGTGACCAAATAACTTTCATTTCTGATACATTGTGAATACAATTTGAGTTTAAAGGTATGGCTTTGTTTGTGGAATTGCATTTGCTATCTGTAGGGAGAGAATTGGGCATGTGGGAAACAATTTTCTTACAAATAATACTTCAGATTACTATTTTCACATTGGTTGTCATGTGTAAATTTCGACCAATGACACATCCAATATTCTTGAACAGGTGGCGCAACAGGAAAATAGTAAATTTTATTAGTTCCAAATCGCAGTATTCCGAGGGTTGGAAGGTTGACTTTGCTAGCATCGCAGCGCATACTCGCATCGCTCCCGTCGAGTTTCGAAAGACACTGGATACCCACTGTAAGGAAAGCTACGTGTGTAATTTTGAGGCGAGTGTTGCAAAATTCTTAACCACAACTCGCATGAATCAGCACTGTTTAAATCCAGTGGCAAGGAAGAGTCCAGAACGACGGGAAACAATGTCGAGATAAACGGAGAGCACATGCAGCACCTCGAATTCCAAAACTGTCACCCATTTTCATACTGACCAGACTTAGCGTTGCTTAACTTCGGTGATCTAACGGGAACCAGTGGGTCAACGTGATCTTACCGTAAAATTCCTTACTAGCATTAATAATAAATAACATAAAATTAACACATTTCTTAAATAAAGACTGACGGAACAAGTACAATCCACTCTTGTTAATTATAGAAAGGGTTCTACACTTTGATCCGCAAGTTCGGATAATGCGCACTCAAAGAATGGCGGAGATTAAATCCATCGGAACATTGTAAATAGATGATAATCATAGTTTGAAATAATCGTAATAATGTTGAGAAATAATTAAAAATAAAATAAGATTATAATGTACTTTTACAAGGCCACCATTCGCCCATGTATGGAGTATTGTTGTCGTGTTTGGGCTGGTGCATCTGCTACTAGTCTTTCCCTCCTAGACAAGGTTCAAAAGAGAGTCGCCAACCTGATATGTCCTAACCTGTCATCTAAGCTTCAACCTCTGTCTCATCGACGAAATGTAGCATCCTTCTGCCTGTTCTACAAGTATTTTAACGTTGAATTCTCCGATTAACTACAAGCACTTGTGTTACATGATAAGGGCTGTCCCCTTTTCATGTATGTATAAAAATAGAGAGATTTAGTGAAAATGAAATAGAATATACGCAATTCGAACCTCGTAATTTAGGTTTAGAAATAGATTACGAGAGAGAATTAGCAAATGGAATGTAAAAACAAACCATTGTTTAGCTTAGAGATAAAATAGTTTTAAGAAAAGGAATGCAACTATAGGATAATTTAATAAACATGTTTTTAATATATTGGAAATATAGGTTACTGGAAATATAGGTGAAAATTCCTTTTGTAAACAAAGGAAAAAGTTTTGGACACGCATTTCCAGAACACGTGAAAAAAAGACACATGTTTTTACATGTGTATGATGTCATGGAAAATAGGGAGTTCTCGATATAGTAAGAACCTTTAGAGTTAAGCGGAGAGAGTCGAAGAAAGAGTCGAAGGACGAGAGATGACAGTCTGGAGTCCAGAGATGGGAGTTGAACGTCTGGAAGCGAGACGGTACCTTTGAAACAGAATGTAAAACTTTGAATTCCTGACTAAGAAAACCACGACCGGCCAAAGAAGAAATATACCCATCATGTGTTTTTATAAACGTCGTCTTTGTGTTGTAATTCTACCAAAAAGGTAAAGTGAAATTGTCATTATATGTCTTATATATAATGTGTTTTAAAATGTCTTTACATATCTACAATGTGAACTCTACATCTCATATCTACAATATGAACACTAAGACTGTCTCAACACTATCTCCTCACTAAAAGAGCTTCTACACTGCTAAGTATGAACATTTTATATATATGAATCTCTTCATAACACGAACACAGAACGCAACATCTCTCTTAATAAGACTCTTCCTAAGACTCTAAGACTGCGCTTTTAATAAGACTTCCTAATAAATAACAACAACAATAAGACTAATAAGAATAATAATAATGAAACAATATATAACAAACACAATTTGGAGCCGTAAGCGACCAGACCACCCAGCAAGGGTGGGTTAAAAAAAAGAACTTCGGTTACCACGGAAAATAAAAAAAAGAAACACAACGTTTTAAAAGGGTCCAAGATAATTAAAAAAAAATAATAAATGATACCACGAAAAAAAACATTACACTATCACAGAAATGCGAACAAAAAGAAAAAAAAATTGAACACACACGCACACAGAAATCTAAAGTTTACAAGAAAATATTAAAAAAAGAAAAAAAGACCGATATGCCATAATGAATGATAAAAGAGATACGGTCAGTTCAAAAAAACACCCCACGAATATTTCATTCATAAATAAAATAAAAACAAGAGAAACATTGTTGAATTCGGATAATATGTTTTAAAATATACGGTCGCACACAAATAGAAAATAGGACAGTGTGTCATTCATAAGAATGTGTGTTAATGTCTGAATTGTTTAGAGTTAAACTGTCAATCATAATAAATAACAATTTAGTGTCAAAAGTCGAAAGTACATTTAAAATTCTCGAATATTAAAAAAAAAATAAAATAAAATACGCTATAGCAAAAAAAGAAGGTGCCGAAATGAAAATCAAATTTATGCATTGTGAATATTTTCGGCTTTTTAGTGTGTTTTAATTGTTCTGGTCTTTGAAAAAGGGACACTTTTTTGTTTTGTGTTAACGGACTTTTGAAATGTATAATGTAACGAATTTTTATTTTTTTTTTGTTTTGTTGCAAAATGTTTAAATGTATTAAGGTATTTTCTTTTGAAAATGTGTTGATGTTGAACCATATTGTTAATTTGTACTTAATATAAATGTTATTTTTTCACAGTAGGAATTCAAAGTCATCAGTAAATATACATTAGAGTTAAACAGTCTAGGAGAAAATAAAACTAGTAAACCCGTATGGTTGGCTTACAGATTCAGTTAGAATTTTAGAAGGGGGACAAGAATTAAAATTACGTAAACGGGTATTTAGAGAGTTTTTAGATGTGATAAGCCGTAAGAAAGATGTTTTTTTTAGCATTTGGTTTTTGTTTGTTTTTTTAGAGATCCTATATTTTTTTCCAAGAAAAGTGACTTGTTAGGGATTGATAAGCACAAGATGTACCCCCTCGACGTAAATACCCCTGACAAACCCGACAAGCAGCTAAATCCCACCCCTTGACAACAGAGATCCCTAGATGTAAGACAGCCTTCTACTCCTGTATTTTTCCCCTAGAACCGCTAGACTTTGGAATTCTCTTCTTGGCTCCTGTTTCTCCAACTGTACTGACATGCAGAAGTTCAAGTGTAACGTGAACCGACAACTTGCTGCACAACTTCCCACATAGTATTCCTCTAGATTATGTGCCAGATAGTAGCCTCCTACAGCAAAGTGGCAATATACCTTGTTTAGGGTAAAAATGTAATAAAAAAAAGACTTGGGGAAAGATTTGAAGAAACATTAAAAGTATAGAAATTAATGAAAACTTAATCGAATAAGAGAAAGAAAGACAATAAAAAAGCATTTGGAAGAGATATTACCTCAAATGAAATCAGACATGAAGTGGAATACACTGAATGGAAAGCATGTTAATAACGAGAAAATAAGCTGAATATATACAGGGTGATTCAAAAGTCTCCAATTTTTTGGTGATTTAAAAAGCCTCCATACAAACAAATAAAGAAAATGTTTATATATTATTTAATTGGAATTCGTTAGTGAGATGAATATTATTTATTAATTCATTTCGTGCGGACTATTATACTCATCTTTCTTAAATGTTGTTTCACGACGTTTCGGCCAATTATTTATTGCGGATTATTATCCTCATCCTTTATCTTTTATCTTTCAGACGATTATCCTCATCTATTATCTTTCATCTTTTCTGCCAATATGTGTTGCTGACTATTATCCTCAACTTTCTTAAATGTTGTTTCATGACGTTTCGGCCATAAATAAATAAATAAAAAAAATGTTTTTTTTTTGTTTTTTTTAGTATAAACTAATTTTATTAAATGACAGACTCTTTTAAAATCCACATAAAGATTTGCTACAGTATCGTGTGTTATGTTATTTCCATGTTTTCCGGTAAATTCTTAAATTGCGGCTACTCCAGACATCAACATGATTTCAATTCTTTGTTGTTTGGTCAATAACATATTTAGGATACCTAAAAACAAAAAATGATAGAGAAAAATATAACTAAACAACAAATAATTTATTTATTTGTATAGAGATATTTGAATCACAAGAAAACAACAGTTTCTTTGTATAAAGAGTTCTAAACCTCCTTATAGTATATAAAGTTAGTACCTGCCCTGTTTTTATGTTTTATGGAACCATTATGTCAAAGTTTTCGAGAATAGCTCGCGTTACTTTAAAATTGATAGATTTTATAACCCCCAGTTTCTAGCTTATTAATAAGTATGATAAAATAAGGTGGTGTTAAAAGTAAAATATTTCAAGAGTTAAGTAAAACATTTGTTCGTTATCCTGATGCTTTTAAGTCGTATAAAATTTACCAGAATTTATTAATAAAGGAAATCCAAAACTATATTAGTAATGTATATATAAAGTACTAATCATAGTAGGGGGTGATAAGTAGTCAAATGGATTCATCCTTATCTTATAAATACAACACTGGTAAATTAAAAAATATATATCCATTTTTAATTTGGAAACAGACGAATCTTGCAGGTAAAGAAGACATTTTATAGCATGAATAGGCTAACCAAATTAATCCAGAGTAGGAAACTATATCTAATATCTGTAATTATTTTTTGTTCTTGAGTTTAAGGGAGGTGGTGTTTGTATTAACACTACTGGGGAGCCATGATTTAATATACTGTTTTGTTTTTACATCCCCGAAACAGTGTTTCATGGTAAACAACTGATGATCCCTTAAATTAATATTAGAGCTATAGTGAATCGAGAGAGCAAGTTGATGCATTGATTGCAGGCGATTAAATGAGTTACCGAAAAAAGTTTTCCAATGAATGATGAAAAATATGAAACTAAGTTTTTTATATAGTTTTAAAAATTTAAAAAAAAAACTACCAGGACTATATATATATATATATATATATATATATATATATATATATATATATATATATATATATATATATATATATAATTATTTTTATTAATAAATAACGACACTAGTGTTTCATCCTTTCAGGTTGTATCATCGCAGGGTATCACGATTACCAGGCAACGAAGCCATCTCTAACATATTAGCAAGGAACAAAGTCACACGGCCAACGTTTACCACGAGAAATAAAGTTGAAATTTAAACATTTGTTTTTAAATGTAAAACCGGTGATAATGATCTAGTGATTATGACATCATAATCCGTGCGTGTAAGCTTAAATGACCGACTTTTAACTTCAACTTAGGGTGCTTAACAATAAGAACCGAGTTCTTAAAGAGGCTGACATAATGACTACTAAAATTATTTATTTTATTAATACCTATATATATATATATATATATATATATATATACATACATATATATATATATATAAGAGAGAAGGAGAGAGAGATAGAGTGAAAAAAACGGTGAGATAGATAAATAGCGTGAGATAAGCAGAAAATTCGTAATATTAAAAAAAACGAAGGAGAGTTTACATTAGATGAAAGAGAAAAACTGCCTTATAAAAAGACAGAAACAGAAAATCAAAGAGCGATAAAGAATGTGAATAAGAACAAAAAGGGAAAGATCATAAAAGATGGGACATATATAAAAATACAGAAAAGGAATGACAGAGATATTAAACTGAACAAAAGCAACACAGAAACCAGTATGATAAGAGAAATAACGGTGATAAAAAGGGAGGGCGTATGAGTAACATATTTTTGAAAAAGAGAGGACGAAAAATAGGAAGAGACGGACATAAAGAGTAAACGTGACAAAACCATACGAGGGAGAAAGAACTAGAGAGAGAAGAAAGAGAAACAGAGTGAAAGAGAACGATATACAAAAAAAGAGAAAATAACATAAAAAAACGTAAGTTCGAAATTCCGTATTGCTTCTCGAGTTCAGCATAAAGAAATTTAAAGGTTAGATAATTTGTTTCCCAATGCACTTAAAGAATGTCAGAGATTATATTAGTACTATCATTGTTAATGGAATAACACAGATAATAATCGTAGTTCGAAATAATTGAAATAATATCGAGTAAAATTGTAAAGAAAGTTTACCAAGAAAAAAGAATTGCAGAGAAAAATATGAGAAATAAATTGAATAAAAAACATTAGAAATATTTTACTGTAATAAAAGCATGAAAACCTGTTAAGAGCGTGAAAAAGGGAAAAGAGAGGGGTATATATATATATATATATATATATATATATATATATATATATATATATATATCATAAAAATTACAATTAAATTTACCAAAATGATCCAAGATTGTAAAATTAAAGTATATTCTAAATATTAAAGAATTAATATTTATAAAATTATTTCAGCCAGAGGCAAAAGCTCGATAAAACCAAATAGGAAATAGAGCTTATAATATGAGCAAATAGTTAATAAAACATGTTAAAAAAAAAACTTTGAAATGAGTTAAAAACATATTTAATCTGAAAAGGAAACACTAGATAAATGGATAGTCCTTAATCCGCGGAGTTTCGAAGAAATACTTTCCTTCTCATCAGAGGGTAGGAATTAGCAAAATGTGGGATCGGATTTTGCATGCAGTATTTATGTCTCTGAAGTAGAGTGAAAAGCATATTTTATTTTTCTTTTATTAATATTATTGGAATCTTTTTTTTATTCCTTGTACACATTTTTGTGAATTATTCCATGGATTTCTGCCTTTGGATTATTATGGACAATCTTCTTCCAATTACGGGATTTCCTGGGATTTTACTTGTACAAATGAAAATTCTTTAACTTTCTTGAAGTTTTACATTTGGATTTTACCGTCACTGGATTTTTTTTAATTTCCTACCAGACTATCCATTCATGTGTAATCACCTTTTTCTTCACTATATTCCCTCTGCTTCACTTTTTTTGTTTTCAATAAGATATTTGACTTCATCAAATACTTCTTCATGCAAAATCCGATCCCGCATTTTGCTAATTCCTACCCTCTGATGAGAAGGAAAGTATTTCTTCGAAACTCCGCGGATTAAGGACTATCCATTTATCTAGTGTTTCCTTTTCAGATTAAATATGTTTTTAACTCATTCCAAAGTGTTTTAACATGTTTTATTAACTATATGCTCATATATATATATATATATATATATATATATATATATATATATATATATATATATATATATATATATATATATATATACATATATATATATATATATCAAGTCATCCACATGCAGAACTGTTTCACTGTTTCAGAGCTTATCAGTCCGGCTAGACGAGCAACTATTTCAAACCGAAATTTGATCGCCTAAACGACTGTCGGAGCTTCTAACTGTTGTGCCATACTCAATATATCTCTCGACCCATCTAGTTTTCTATCTACTTCTATATCTATCCATCTCGATCTATCTATCTAACTGGAAAGATAAGCAAGTAATAGATATGAAGAATGTTGATAAAAATTTTCAAAATATAATATAATCATATCATAGAAGAGTTCACCTGTATTTTACTTTGTTCTAGTTTGCTGAGAAGGATAATTTCAGTTTGAAATTTTGACTTTGAACAGAGCGGACGGTTTAACAGGTCGTGACCTCCTTCACTGCGCTTACGTTTCTTACAAGGGAAACTAGAATTAACCACTCCATCAAATATATTCACTTTCCATTCTTTGGCGACCGACACATGGAAAGGGAATAAAAACTATGTAAAATACAATCAGCGTTCTTGGAAGTGAATGCATATTAGTTCAAATGATGACCATAATCGAATAAACTAAACTCCTGATTTCATAGAGATATGTTCTTAAAACGAAAGCACAATAAAACGCACAATGTTTTAAAAATTTAAATTAACGGCTCGTGTCAAGTGATATATATATATATATATATATATATATATATATGTATATATATAATTTGTCTTTACATAAGCAGTAATTTACATGTCCCCAAGACCTGTTTCTTGCAACTTTGTTTAGCTGACTCATTGAGTCCAGAGCCTTTGATTCAGACATGTATATATGTATAGACATACATATATACATGTCTGTCTTTCTGTCTGTCTGTTCGTCTATCTATCTAAATCTCTCCCTCTCTCTCTCTCTCTATATATATATATATATATATATAGAGAGAGAGAGAGAGAGAGAGAGATAGATAGATAGTAATTTATAAAATATATATGGCGATTAAGCCACACTGAACATTCCGCGTCCTGAAGAATGCTAGAGTGGATGAAACGCGGAATATTCAGTGTAGCTTAATCGCCATATATATTTTATAACTTACTAACTAGCTCTACCTAAGTATTGATCACTTTTTAAGTAAATACTTAAAATTCACGCATAAATTTATACTTTTGTATTTTACTTTTATGTGAGTAAATGAAGTAGTTATATATATATGTATATATATATATATATATAACTGTCTATATATGTATATATATATTAATATATACGTGTATTTATACAGAAAGAAAGAGATAGTAATATAAAATATAAAAAAAAAAACGAAATAAGATATCAAATGAAATGAATTAAGAGAAATAAACAAAAGGAAACAGACTCAGAAAACAGTGAGAGAAGGATCATTAATATAAGATTAATAGAGAAACGGAAGTTCATAAAAAAGAGCGTATTTAAAATGAAAACGAAAAGAAATGAGACAATATATATATATCAATAAAACAGGACTGAAATGCAGCATGTTAAGAGAGACAAAGATGGAGAACTCTCGAAAGAGAGAAAGAGAGAGAGAAAAACAAATAATAGAAAATACTGAAGTGTTAAAATTAATAAAATAAGGGTTATGGAGTATCCTAGTAAGACAAAATACGGGGTTGGACAATCAATTTGTCACCATAAAAAATAACACTACAGCTTTATTTGAAAATTTTACTGAAAAAATCTGTTCAGGAAACTTGATTATGTCGTAGAGCTGACATCTATTCAATGTAGCCGCCTTTAGCCTAAAACGGAACTGGGAGCATGTCTTTTACACAAGCGCTGGTGGGAGCTCGGTGAATGCTCGGCAGATAATGGTGATAAGGCTGACTTTAGCGTTGTGGAATATCATAACGGGTATGTTCTTGGCGTGTGAGTAAACGCAGTAGTTCAGCTGTGCCCTCAAACGTAGAAGCGACCGAATTTGCATTTTGATGATGCTAGCAATGGTCCTGATTTCATAAGTTGGATAGATAGAGGGCATGTTGCACAGCGGCGCATCTCCGATCTCGCTCATTGAACATTGCATCACTTTCAGACATGATAGAACTCCTATCGCTCTTGCGATTCGTATATAACTGGCCAACTAGTGGATGGTCTGGAAAAAAAACAGGAAAAAAACGGTTTTAATTAAACGGATATTATATCATGTTGTCTTTTTTATCGTTCTGCCATCTATAATAGAAAAAAAAGGCGACAAATTGGCGAAAAAATGGCGAAGTGACTGCAAGAGAGGGTGTGATAAACAGGAAAAGAGAACTAGATAAAACCTGAAGGATAAAAGGTAAGAAAGAGGAGAAATAGAAAGAGAGAGAGAGAGAGAGAGAGAGAGAGAGAAATAAGCAAACACAGAGAGATGGCGATGCAATGTACTGTAGAGAAGAAAGTGTGTGTGTCTGTGTGTGTGAGAGAGAGAGTATCTTATTATAAATTTCCTTAATGTCTGTCTGCCTGTGTGTGTGACGCGGTTTATCTCAGCCTACAGGCAACCCACCCAGGAAAGTAAGGTACCGAAAGAAGCGTATGATCCAGCGGATATTTTAGTGATATTTATATCCATGTTTTTTTTTTGCATGGAAATTCAAAAGAAAAAAAATGCAAAAAAAAAATAACGATTTACTAAACAACGTTTTATTTACTAGATATTTTTCTGGTATTCACCGGAAGTTATTATCTCCCTTAGTAAGTTATATTTACTGTGTTTGTGTGTGTGTGTGTCGCGGTATATCTCAGCTTACAGGAAACCCATCCAGGCAAGTAAGGTACTGAAATGAAGCTTATGATCCAGCGGATATTTATATTCATGTTTCCTGTATGGAAATGAAAAAAAAATGCAAAACAATAAAGATTTACTAAACAAAATTGTATTTACTAGATATTTTTCCGGTACAAGGACCCAAGGTTATTGTAAGAAAAAAAAGAAGAGATATTAAATTGAATGAAAATCAGCATAAGAATAAACGGCAGAGTGGGAGTGCGAGGAGAGAATATGTAATAAAAGAGGAAAGAGAAAAGAAACTTAAACCCAAAAAAGAAAGTGGTAACAGAAAGGATGAGAAAAGGATAAAAGAAAGAGAAAGGATGAGAAAAGGATAAAAGGAAGGAAAGATAACAACACATGATGATAGAAGACGGTGGAAAAGAGGAAGAGAGATAATAATATGAAGGAAAACAAACGGAGATTAAATAGATATTAAATAACTATTTACAGCACAAGAGAGAAAGAGAGAGCAGGGGAAATTGAAGTAAAAAAAATAATGGGAAAGGCAGATAAACCCAAAAACTCACGTCATAAAGAGAGAGAGAGAGAAGAAGAAAAAGAAGAAGAAGAAGAAGAAAGGGAGAGAAAAAGAAAACACATGAATATACTGAGGCGGTGTAAAAGAGAAAACAGCAACAACAACAACGACAACAACAACAACAACATCAACAACAACAACAACAATAATAATAATAATAATAATAATCATAATAATAATAATAATAATAATAATAATATGCCCCTCCGTACAGTCTTGAAAGACAATGGATATCCACTGTAACGATGCTTGCGCGTGTAATTGTGAGGCAAGGGTTGCACAATCTCCAACCACACCTTTCCTAACATGGCACTGCTTTAGTCCAGCTGCAAGGGTATTCCAGGACGACTGGAAACAATGCAGAGATAGAGAGAGCACATACAGCACCTAGAATTCCTAAATCGTCACCCATTTTAGTACTGACTAGGCTCAATGTTGCTTAACTTAACAGGATCATATGTCATATTTAATAATAATAATAATAATAATAATAATAATAATAATAATAATAATAAAACAAAAGGAATTAGAAGATATATTAAATAGAATGAAAACTAACATGATAATAGAGAACGAGCGAAAGAGAGTCGGCAGAAAAGAGAAAGGACGAGTCAGAAGAAATTAAAAAAAATGAAAGACAGACTCAGAAAAAAACGAAAGAGAACGCGATAAGAGAAAAGAGAAGGAAGAAAGAAGAAAAAGAAAGAGGAAGACAGAAAAATACATAGAGATGGTGAGACGGTATAATAGAGAGATAGAGAGATAATGATACAAACAAACAAAAGGAAATAGACGAACTATTTAATAATAAAACCAAAATGATAAGAAAAAACGAAAGAGAGAGAGAGAGAGAGAGAGAGAAAGAGAGAGAGAAGAGTGGGGAGAATAAAGTAAAAAAGATGAATGAGAGAAAGGACTAAACCCGAAAAAATAAGTGATAAGAAAAAGAAAGAAAAGAAAGAAAGGGATTATACATAGAGAGCCCAAACGAATGCTAGAGAGAAAGAGAGATAATGATATTAAAAAAAATGAAATAGAAAAGATATTAAATTTGAATGAAATCTATGATAGAAAGCCAGAGAAAGAGACACGAACAGGAAGAGAAAAAGAACGAGAAAGAATGAAGTAAAAAAAATGAATAAAACAGTCGATAATGATGTTAGAAAGAAAACCGAATGCACTGAAGATGATTGCACAGTTAGTGTTTAATTACGTCCCGATCGATCAAGGCCGACATAAAATAGAAAGGAAATTGAAAAAAAAAAATTGTTTAAGTTGAACATGAAAATGCAATATTGGTTTATTTTTGTGCCTCATTCAATGTCTTTTTCTCCTCTGTGATTGCTTTTGTTTTCTGTCCTTTCTTTGTCAATCGAAGTCAAACGAAGCTAATGATAGTCGGCAAGGAGGAAATAAAAGAACAAAATTCCCAAAGATGTTTAAAATTGGCGAGATTTCAAAATTAGTAAAATTAAGGAACAAGAGTAAAAGTTAGTCGAACAATCGTCCATCGTCATGATTCCCATTGCATTCAAAAGAAAAAAATGAAATCGAATAAAGGAAATACAATTTTAAAACAACCTTAGGGTCAAAGCTATTGAAATTGAACAAGCGGACTGAGTTCGAATGCTGTTTGCGAGATTTTATCTTCACATTGTTAGGCAATCAGACAACGTCTCAATCAGGGGAAAGGGTTCTCGGCCCCAACGTCAACAGAGTCTAAGTCATTGTTGAGATGACTTTTTCTCCGTTGACTCTGATGTATATCCTTGTGTCCTGTGCAGTTCTACGAGGTTCAGTCTCCCAGGATTTGCCCTCTCACCGTTTGAGATAGAGTTAACGCATTGTAATTCGTCCGGAGCGCTGCTACCGCATTATGTCAGGTGTTCTTCTTCTAGGATGCATCTTTTTCATATCCTATATTCTCAAACTTGTGTCACATCCAGAAGACGTCTCTTTGCACTCATAAATTCGAATCAATTTTCGTCAAGACTGTTTCTGAAAAGGAAACATAATTTCATGGTTTCATAAACTATATTATCGTCCATCAACGATGAAACGTTCCATCCAAAAAAAAATGTTCACGGGATTGCTTTCTTAAAGGATACAACATGGTTATCTTCAAACCCAATGTTTATAAATATATGTTATAAACCGTTTTGATAAACTACCTAATCTGTATCAATTCAGTATGTTTCCAATCCTCTTAAAACAGTCTTCATCATTGATCCGGTAATATATTCATCTGAATATTTTAAGGTGATTTTTAGGATTAAAAATGATGACAAATAAATATGTTTTAGATTTTTTTGCGATGAGGAAGCTTTCCCTTTTTTAAGTACTAACCGCCAGTTATCGGTTAAGTTAGTAGGTGTTATATGCATATACAGTTGAGTCACGTGCAACGGATTGTTTTAAAAAAAAACAATTCAAAATAAATAACTAATTGAAATAAAATTAGACGTAAAAAATAAACAAATAACAACAAACTAAACAACATCTTATGCAGGTTGAAAGACTACCTTTCTTGCTCCCCTTATCCCTTACTAAAAGAGAGCAAGGAGCGTTCTAAAACATCCGTTTTCTGTGATTCACCTTCTATTTTTAAATATTTTTAAAATATCATAATATTTGTGGAAACTTGTTGAAATTCACAAATATTTATAAAAACAATTAAAGATATCTAAATATTCATAAACACTCCTGATTTTCGTAAAATACATATTCTGACGCGCTCTTCATTGCATTTTTCCAGCCCCATTAAACCCTATTCATTATTTTTATGTGCGGCTATTAAAAGGCAATATATATGATGAAATTACCGTCTCATGGAACATTTAAACTGCTGTATTTTTTCCGTTAATGTCTGAAGAAATTTTGTACAGGGTGAGCCACGAAAAACGGATGTTTTAAAGTAATGTTTTTGTTTTCTTCACGTAAGTGTCATGAGTAGACACACGATGTTCACGACTTCACGGTAGCATGGGGGCAATTAACTGAACAGAAAAGCAATTCAAAATGAATAACTAATTAAAACAAAATTTAACATAAAAGATAAACAAATAACAATAAACTAAATGGTACCTTAAACAGGTTTAAAGACTACCTTCTTCACTCCCTATCCCTTACTCAATGGGGAGCAAGGGGCGTTCTTAAAATATACGTTTCTCGGGAGTAAGCCTATATAATCTTCAGAGTCAAGTCAAAGTTATTTTCTTCGGTCACAAAGATACAAGAGACTAATCAATTGAGGAGATGGTTTGTTCCCTGTTGAACGCGGTCCTGTGTAGTTCTAACAAGACATGTTTCTCAGATTTCCCTTTCATATTAATTGAAAAAGTGTCAGTTTATTGCTAATTGCCTCAGCTACATCTACCAGGGAATACTGATGTGGCTAAGCCGTTCAGGTATTTTTTTTACAGACAGTAGTGATCTTTCTCTTGACAGCTAGCTTTCTAAATCCCACTTTTTGACCCTTGTGTCACATCCCCTCGCCGACAAATTACTTCAGAGAAGTATGAGCCTGAAACGTATGAGGCAATAAGGGGAGGGTTTCCGATTTAGATTTTTTCGAAAATGACGCATATTCTCGTGCAGTAAGAAATATTTGGCTTTAAGATGAAACACACGGTACATGAAAAACCGATAGCCTAATTGATAAAAAAAGTCTCGTTTTAAACGGCCATTAAATATATACAACTATTAAACAGAGTTCCATTCCTTTCGAAAATAAAATTCTGTACACAATTAGTAACGTAGATGTTTTACAGCTATTTTATGATAGTATTTTTTAAGGCTGGGAAAGCGTATTCACTAATGAATGCTTTATGGCTGTTTAATGGTAATTTTTAACGAATTTTATAGTTTCTCGCGTTTTTTTATATGGGAGGTCACCTCTTATCAAGTTATGGAGTGAACTATAGGATAAGCATTAAGTATTGGGTAGCTGGTGATTCAACACAATCAGTTATGGTGGAACATGAGTAGAACATACATTAGTTCAATAGGAATTTACTCACGTTAGATTTGAAGACCATTTTATAATGAGTCGGTAAGCAGACACATGATGTTGCGTTCAACAAACGGATAGTTCTTTGTAAGATACTCTGCCATTAGAAGTCTCGTTAAGTCCTAGGTACGGATGGAGTGTGAAGGAAGTTGTTGGCAATATTTTTTCAGTCATACCAGTAAGTGTAGCGAACGTTTTACGAGAAGGGACGATAGATTGGAGCTCAGTCGATCACCTGTCATAAATGTAACGATAGAACAAAGATAAACTCACAACATCTCTTTTGTAAAAAAAAGAGGCAGTCGTAAGGCGAAATGGCATTTGCCCATTAAGGTTTTGTACTCTGTCAAGATATGAAAAGGTACTCTTAGGAACTCAACCTCAGATGTGGCAGTAGTGCACCATTTTAGGACATCTTTGACTCTTACAGTAGTGAATTGCGTCGGGAGTGAACTACAATCCCACTATTATCTTCTATAATATAAATCTCGCATGTTTGTGTCAAGAAATGTATGTTTGAAAGTATGTATGTATGTATGTATGTTTAAGATTAAAACATAAACATTATCTTTTTTAATCTTAGAAGATTTAATGCCAGAACCAAGCTGCATCATGTCTTGGTCAAGGAGTTACTGTATGCAGACGCTGCTTTTTTGTCGCACACTGAGACTGATATGCATCATATAATGGATAGCTTTGCTTACTCTTGCACTGCCTTTGGTCTGAGGATCAGTCTGTCTAAAACAAAGGTGATGTTCACTCCTGCCCTGGGCCAGTCATACCTGGAGCCGAACATCATGGTCTGTGGTGCTAGAATTGGAGTGGTTGACTCATTTTTGTATCTTGGTAGTTCTCTGTCGAGGGATAGCTGTCTCGACACTGAAATTCACAGGCGAATTCAGAGGGCATCTGTAGCTTTTTGAAGGTTGGAAAAGAGAGTGTGATCGTGGCATCACAGACAGGACTAAGATCTGCGTCTACAAGACTTGTGTGCTAACCACACTGTTTGATTCATTGGAGAGATGGACATTGCATCAAAGGCACATTAAATGGCTTGAACGATTTCACCAAAAATGCTTGAGATGTATCTTAAACATCAAGTAGCAAGCACAAGTACCCGATACTGAAGTCCTTGTGAGAACATGTTGCTCTAGTTTTGAGCCCCTTGTAATCAGGTCTCACATGCGTTGGGTGGGCCTCTTGATTCGAATGAAAGTTTGTAGGCTGCCAAAACATTTTTTTACGGGGAGCTGGAAAATGGCTACATAGAGCACACACAAACGAACAGGTCAACCAGATGTCAAATAGGCCTTTGCTAATTGACTGATAGGAAAGGCGCGGTGAATATTTGAAAGCTGATTGGCTAACTAAAATCTTAATAGAAGATGCGCATATAAAAACGACACACAACCACAGAATTCACGCATAAGCCTAAAGAGTCCTAGAGTTGATGAAATGCGGAATATTCAGTGTAGCTTAATCGTCATATACATTTTATAACTTACTATATATATATATATATATATATATATATATATATATATATATATATACTAACACGCATGCACCGTGACATAGAATAAGATCGTGCATACACAAGGACAATACTGAAGCAACCAAAGTTTTCACAGAGTTTTATGATTTTTAAACAGTAAATTCCCTTCGCACGTACACACAGGCATATATGTATATATATATATATATATATATATGTGTGTGTGTGTGTGTGTGTGTGTGTGTGTGTGTGTGTGTGTGCCTTAGACAAGTTTACCGTTCATATTCATGCTATTGCATGTTTTCATTCTTTTCATTCTTCTTATGTATTAGAAAAATAGATTCGTACCAGTTTCCATATCACCTTATCATTAATTATTTATCCTTGTACTATCAATCTGTTTTTATTTAAAGAATTAAAAATACATATAGAGTAATTTTCAGTTTAGAGCCTTTTTAATATTTGATCGTAGAGTACCTCGAAATTGCTTGGGTTCAATATTGACTTCAGCTAGAAAAATCCAATCAATACTATTTTGGTGGAGTTATTCCAGTGCAAATCACTCAAGTTACATTGGATACGGCTTGCAGCATATTTTCCATTCACTAATGAAAAATGGTAGCAAATCAGTTTGATTTTCATTTTAGCTATTTTATGAATGATTCACGATTATTACTCCCGGGAAACGCATTAATACGCTTTTACTTGATAACAGGCAATATGCTGCGAATACGAAAAGGTGTATAAAATTTTAGGTAGAGCAATTGTTTCTGATGTGGACTAAGGGGGATTCAATACTGTCAAAGTTTTTTTTTGTCGCGAACATGAATTCATATGTTCTCGATTGCGCTAAGTGGAATCGTTTGATAGACCGTACAGAAGGCAACAATAAAATTGTCACCATATAAAATAAAACATTATTCCATTTCCGTTTGACGAAAATCGTTTTTTTTTTTTTGCAGACAAGCTATTAATTGGGCAGTTGTGTGCAAATCCCAAGTACGATAGGGGCCTTCTATAATGTCTGAACATGACACAATGGTAAACGAAATCAGAGATCTCCCGCTGTACAACTCATGCTCTCTAACTATCAAAGGTGACAACGGGATTATTGCCAGCACCCTCGAAATGCAAATCCGGAAATTTTAACGCTGAAAAGTACAGAACAACGAAGTTTCCGGCTACGGTTTGGCATTAAGTGAAGATGACATCATCCCACCTCACATCTTTGAAGTCGGCTTTAAAGTCAGCACCGAAGTGTACCCGGATGTGCTGAAGAGTGAGGTGATCATCTGGTGCGATCAGGTGGTCGCTGACAGATCCTGGGTGTGGCTTCATGACTCGGCGCAAGCCTTCAATTCCAAAGAGTCCCAGGCTTGAATTCAGAATAAGTGCTACGACTTTATACCGTTCTCTTACTGGCCCTATTCATCCCCCATCTGAACCCGCTGGACGACTTCGTTTGATCATACGTTGAGAACGTGATCACCCACAATTCCAAAGCTACCCTGATCGCCGCAATTTGTCGAGTATTCGTTGTTCTCCCGCCGGTGCTTGTGGAAAAGGCATGCCGTCAGTTTTGAGCCCGTATTGAGGCGGTGACTAAAGCTGAAGGTGACTATATTGAATAAATGTCAGCTCTACTACAGATCCAGGTAAACTGAAGTGATTTTATCAGTAAAGGTTTAAAAAAAAAAAAAGCTGTAAAGTTGTATTCTTCATGGCGACAATTTTATCGTTCCATGCTGTCGTTTCTATGGCAACACAACGTTTCTTTAGCGTTATTCACTATAAAAAAAAGACCGATTACGTTTTGGAATTCTATTCTGAGGTTCCGTATTCTCTCTCGCTCTGATGTAAGGTTTTATGCAGATAACGGAGCTTAATACTCCCAGGCTTTATCCTTGGTAAAATTTAGTTGTATGCTTCACTTTTCTTGAGATTGAAGTTTTAAACATCAGTGCAGGCGACATTCATAATACAATTGTAAATTCTTTTGGACTTCTACTCCGACATGGCTCACGGGCCAAGGGAATAGATTAAATAAAGGGTTCTGTACAAAATTTACGTACAGTCTCTCGAGTTTCATCGAAATGATTTCCAGGTTGGATGTGATACACTTAAAAGGTGTCGGCGGTTACGTCGACCTTAATCTTATGAAAGTAATGTTGAAAATGTGAATAGTAGTCTGAATAATCCAATTATTACAAAAAAACAATTTTATTTCGATTCTGCTCGCATTGATTTCAGTTGTCTTGTACTTTCTTTCTGTTCGGATTTAAAAAAAAATAAACAATTAATAATTCCGGGTTAGAAGCATAAGGCCACAATTTCTTCACAGTGATTCCATGTTTACACCATTCGAAGTGCCATTCTATTTTGACACACAAATCCGCCACCCACATTAAATTCAATTAATATGAAATGAACTACATTTCCCCATAGTCTTCATGCGACTCAACGCGTTGAGTGTCAATGCATCCTCTTGTAAACAACCATAATTAGACACAAGAAAAATCTTTTGTTGCATTTTCTGATAAATAACGCTTCATTGTCGACGATAAAAACTACTTCGGTGTGTCTTTCTCAAAAGAAATTACTTTATCAGGTTCGCGCGTTAAGGTTTTATTTGTTCCAAGGCTAGAGAATTATACGACGAAATAAAAAGAAAGTACATATCAATAGATACGAATAACAATAACAAGCTAACGCAATAACAAAAATAGGTAACACGTAATAAATATGGTAGTGATACATGTTAAACTTTCATAATGTTATTATTTAGATTTTTCGAACTAATATCCTCATACTTGATGTTATTTTGACGAAAGTAACTTCCAGCCTTTTTTTTAGATGCATCTTGTTAAACTTGGGAAGTCATACAAGATTTCGAAATGGACCCTTAATTTAATTTTATTAGGTTTATTTTTAGTATAGTCCAAAGTGCTCTAATTACAATGGAAATCACCCAATTCTAACATGAACTGTAAGTAGGTGATTATGCTTGTACCTTAAATATGTACATTTAGAAGATCTCTAGTCAACAAAAGCACGATATAGCTTTACTTATTTCAATATGAATATTAAATACGAAATAATGTTTTGTTTTTTTTACCTGAAATGCGTTGGAATTTTTACGAATTTAAATCTGACTTTTAAGAAGATGTTAATGTTTTCAACTGAAATGTGTTAGACTTTTTTTTATTAATTTTAACTGTACGTAATAATGTTTCCCTTGTAATGTTTACATTTAAAAGATCCTTAATCAGAAAAGCACTATATAGTTTTCCTTATTTTGACATGATATTTAAGTAGGTAATAATGTTTTCACTTGAAATGCACTGGAACTTTTACTTATTTCAACATGAACTGTGAGTAGATAACATTTTGTGTCTGAAATGCGTAAGATTAAAAGATCCATAATCAAAAAATGTAAAAGATCCTTAATCAACAAAAGTTTAAAAGATCCTTAATCCACAAAATCACTATATGGTTTTACGTATCTTGTCATGACACTTAAATAGGTAATAATTCTTCTACCTGAAATGTGTTGAAATAGTAATAATCTCAACATTACATCATAGTAGTTTATATGAGTATAAAGGGAGGTAATTCTTTTCTCATTAATTAATATTTGTGATGATGATATTTTTGTGACACTTGACGTACGGACAAGTAAATTTAAATATAGATACTTTCTTGGGTTAGGACGTAAATGTCACATTGTCACAAGAAAACTAAGGAACTCATTTAGCCGTACTATGTGAGATAGAATCAACACGGAACAAATAATAACGTTATATTTTACATACCAATTTAAAACACGTTAACTTTTCTGTACTTTAACCTTCGGACAACGCCGGCACGGTTATTGTAGTTGATTATAAAATGCGGAAAAGAAGAAAAACGTTATTCTTTGTAACGGGCATTGTTTACACATGCTGATTTGTGTTGTACGTGAATTGTAGTCGAGTTCACTTTATCATGTTTGCTAGGTCCGACAAGTGACCGGAAACCGGATGATATTTACCAACCCTCGTTTTCTATGATTGTATAGTCTTTGGCCAGCATAGGAAAATCGTTCATCTATGAAAACATGCAAACACAAGTTGTGTGCGTATCAGATAAGTTTCTTTTTTACAAATGAGTCAAAAGTAAACAAAAAAAAAATGAGCTACAAAAATAAAGTACAATGCTTCATAATATAGGTCGCGCAATTTAAATGTGTAAGAATATTTTGGGAGTATTAGAAATGATAAATGAAAGGCAACGATCTGATTACTTATTATGACGGTTTATGCATACCATATTTTTTAATGTTATATTTGAAAACACTCATTTTTAGGCTGCGGTAAAGCAGCACCATTGTAATGCGGTCCTCGGATGAGAGTTCTTGAAAAGTCACTCTTTTCTTGGAAATTATTTTTAATATAGGTAACCAGGCTTATTAACCACGTGCTGATGACACGACCATCTATGGCAACACATCAAAGACCGTAAATGACAAAGTCCACTCTGATTCTCTCTCCTCTGATCTTAAGCGCGTGGTAGAGTGGGGGAAGAGGTGGCTGGTTACCTTTAATGCATCTAAAACGAAGCTCCTATCTTTACATCATCAACGCTCTGATCATCATCTGGTATTAATTGAAATGGATGGCTCTCGTTCAGGGGAGGCTCCATGCCTTTATAAGCTTCTGGGTGTGACCATTACTCCCGATCTGAAATGGAACACGTACATCAAATCTGTTGCCAAGGTCGCTGGGAAAATGGTGGGATCCTTCTACCGCTCCAGAAGATATCTCACTACTGATGCAATTGTGTATCTATATAAACTCCAAGTACGTCCAAGGATGGAATACTGCTGCCACATCTGGGCAGGAGCTGCTAAAAACATGCGTTGACAGAGTACAAAATAGACTTTGTGGTTTAGTGGGGCATGCCCCTTTCTGTTCCCTGCAACCTCTCTCCCACAGAAAAGACGTTGCGAGTCTCTCCTTGTTTTATCGCTATTTCCATGTCAAGTGCTCGTCTGAGCTCCAATCTCTGGTCCCCCCATCGCTAATCTTTTACGAGAAACACCCGTCTAGCTAAAAACATTGTCATTAATTTTCCCACTATTTATCTATGCCTTAATCACAACGTATATTCCATGAACAAAGCTTCTTTCTTAGAAATGCACGCCTGTGGAGCTCTCTTTCGCTTGCCTAGTTCCCACCTGACTTCAACTTGGATGTTTTCAAGCCCAACATAAACAAATTCCTGATAAACCGCCCCCTTAAGTAATGACACTTTATCAAATCTCAAATACTAACGAATACTACAACGATATGCCATTGATTACTGTACATGCAATAACCCTTATCCCCAAGTGGCTTCTGTAACCTCCATGTAAAAAAAAAATGGGCATTAAACAAAAGCAACTAAATAGCCCTCACCAGCTTATCCGGAGTATAACTACAATATTTGTACTTATTGCTGCAGTAAGTGTCATAGTGATGCTATAGTTAATTTTGTGATGGCTATTTACTTGTTACTGCCTAATACTTTATTTTGGTTAATACATCTAAGGTTTCCCTGTTAATGGTTTTGGATAAACCTAAGAATTCACGATTTTTTTCAAGATATGGCTAAACTAATTACTTGTTGTAATAGTAAACGGTTTAAAATTTTGTAATTTTTATTGATGCTAAATGCCCCCAAAAGTGATGATATGGTGAAAAGCAGACAAAACGAACCACAAAGATGATGGATATATGTCCGGGATTTAGTTTATATCTGTAGCATGCACCCTTTAACGGATGGCCAGGATTTTATGTTTTAGACTAGTTTTTCATCACTGAGTTAGTTTCTTATATTTTCTTTACTGTTCTCCCTCAAGTAAGGACTGCATGATTGTATAGATGAAGCACACTTCTTAGATAGTAATGCCCAAATACATGTGTTTCGTGATTTTAATGTCCACCATAAAAAATTGTCTTGGTTTCACAATTTGCACAGTTGCCGCTAGACACTTTGCTTATAGCTTCTCTAAAGCCCATTCCCGCACACAGACAGTAATGTATCCATCTCGCCTCCCAGAACGTGAACACAAGCAATCTTTCCTTCTAGACTTATTTCTCACCACAGTACTCGAGGATTGTGAGACTAATGCCCACAGTCCACTTGGAAACGTAGACCACCTAGTGGTATCAGTTGATATTACACTTAAATCCTAACCCCAGAATAAGGAGCAGTTGTTCAAAACAACAAGGTACTACAGAAAAGCTGACTAGGAAACCATCCGAGAATATATCAGAGATGCCCCATGGAACCATATTTTCTCTCTTTCTGCTGAACAGCGTGCCAATGAGAAAACTGCATGGTGCAGAGCATGCAGTCGATGCATAAAACTTAACTTCTTAATCTGACTCCCAAGATCGCCATAGGCCTATATTAAAGATAGCTTTCCATGTGGTAAAGACATCTTCAGAGGAGATCCTAACTTACCCTACATGTCATTCCGGGTTGCATTAGCTAACACTACTGCATTTATATTTACTCTCTATCGCTCCCACAACAGCGGAGTTGCTATCTTTAAAATCATATCTGAGAAAGTCCTATCTGCTTACCCTTCAGCTAACATTCACGTATGTGAAGACTTCAATGTTCACAACGTCGAATGGTTGACCCACTCAAACAAGACCTATGATGAGGGGAGGTTCTGTCATGATTCCCCTATTGCTTATGACCTCACTAAGATTGTTCACCAACCCACCCGTGTGCCCGACAATGACGGCCAGTATACGAGTCTACTATACCTTTGTCTCACAACTTGTCCTGAACTATGTACATCTTCTGTTCTGTCTCCTCTTGGCTCTTCCGACCACTCAGTTGTATCAATTAAGATAAAAATGAAATGTAATAAGTCCACAGACGTACCTCTCCATCATACAGCATATCGATACAATAAGGCTGACTGAGATAGCTTCCGTACATTTATATCTGATCTACCTCTGCGTTTCATGTTTAAAAAGGATGTGTCCTCTATAATATCAGACCTGACGGAATGGTTAATTGTAGTTATAGACCGTTTCATACCATCGAAAAAGTTCCAGCAAAAACCTAACAACCAGCAATGTTTCTCTCCAGAATGAGCTGCTGCCATTGCGCACAGAAATCGTCTTTTCCACTGCTTCCAACGTAATAGACGTATGGAAACTAAAGCCGCTTTCAGGACTGCCAGCAACCATTGTAAGAAAGTAATAAAGAACGCAAGAGAGTTGTATGATCAATCCGTCAAGTCCAGAGTAGCTGAGCAGCGGCTTGGTTCCCACCAGTTTTGGCAACTAACAAGCAGAATCCTGAACAGAAGCGTGTGCTCTATCCCAACTATCATCAATTGACCTGAGGTAATCTCGTCAGCATCAGACAAAGCCAAACTCTTTGCCAAGAACTTTGCCGCTAATTCTACCCTTTGCGACCAACGCCGCCCCCTCCAATATTTCCTCCTGTATCAGAAAACACGCCATGTGATATACATATATCTCTACTTGATATTGCCAAGCTAATCAAAAACCTTGATTCCAGTAAAGCAACTGGTCCTGACGGTATTCCAATTATAGTACTCAAAAAACTTCCATCAGAACTAGCGCCCATACTTACAAAACTGTTCAAACGTTGTCTTAAGGAGAATAGCTTCCCATCAACCTGGAAAATCCCATCAGTATGCCCTGTATTTAAGAATTCAGGTTATCGCTCATCCCCCTCTCAGTACAGGCCAATAAGTCTCCTGTGCGTCATGAGTAAGTTGCTGGAATCTGTTTTAAATAGAGAAGTAATCAACCGTCTCAACAAAAATAACCTTCTTAGTTACACTCAATATGGTTTCCGTTCTGCTAGATCTTACAGTTATATCTCATAGGATTAGCAAATCTCTCGACGGAGGTTACCTTTCTAGAGCAATTGCTCTTGGCATATATAAAGCCTTTGATAGGGTATGACATAAAGGTTTACTTCACAAGATCTGTAGCTATGGTATAGCTGGAAATGTCTTCTCAATTATTAAATCATTCATTTCTGATAGGTTCATAAGAGTAGTAGTTGAGGGGCAAAGTCAGAAACTCACAGTATTAATGCTGGAGTCCCTCAGGGGTCCATCCTGGGCCCAACTCCTTTCCTGATTTACATTAATGATCTTCCAAATCACATCCTTACATCATTTGTAGACATTTATATGTTGCATTGTCGTTTCATTAAAAGAGAGAGTCTTAGTGAGAGAATGCTTAGAAAGAGTTCTATTACAGTGATGCTTTTTCTTGTGAGAGAGAGAGGCTTATTATAGTGAGGGATGTTGTATCTTAGTGAGAGAAAGATAGAGATTTATTAAGAGGGATGTTGATGTACTCAGAGAGAGATAGATGTTGTATCTTAGAGAGGGATGTTGTAAGAGACTTGATAGATATAGTTCATATTATGATTCTTATATATGAAAATGTTCTTTCTTAGATCTTGCTGATGGAAGAAGGAGAAAGCTCTTAGAGTGAAGGGATATAGTGTTCAGACAGTTCGGACATTATGTAGCCATGATGATGTTGAGACGTGTATGTAAAGACATATATTAACACAAATACATAATACAATTGGACTTTACCTTTCTGTAGGAATCATAAGACACAAGACGAGCTTTACAAAAAACACTTGATGGTTTATTTTTCACACGGCCGTGATTCCATCCTCAAGAATTCAAAGTTTCACATTTTTTTCCTTGAAGTGACGTCTCGCTCCTGACGTCTGACTCTCTCTGAGTTTCTTCACTGACTGTTTTCTTCTAACTAAAGTTTTTCTCTCTTCTAGAACTTTCTATTTTCCGTGACGTCATACACATGTTAAAACATGTGCATTCTTCCACGTGTCCTGGACATACGTGTCCCAAAACTTTTCCTATTTCTACAAAAGGAATTTTAACCTATATTCAATATGTTAAAAACATTATCTTATAAGCTGCATTCTTTCAATTTAAAATTTCATAATAAACTTTACAGCTCACATTCTTTTCTTGAAATCTATATAATACTAAAACTCTATGGATCTTGTATGTCTGCAATCAGATTTCCGATTTTCAACATCCGGTTGCGCATGCGTAAATAGCAACGTCTTCAATCCGTTATTCCAATTCCGGAATTTTTATATCGCTTTTAATACAAACAATTTCATTTAATTTGATCAAATAGTTTTTTGTTTTTTTTAACGGCTAAAAACATTCAACTTCGTAAAGTCTGTCGCAGTTTCAAAAAAACTTCTCCCTTTTAAAAAACAAAAGTAAACAAACAAGAAAAGCAACACTCATTATTAATAGAAGCAGCGGCGGTGAAAGAAAACACCTCTCACTTTCCCTCTAATAGATTTCAACACTCCTACTCCCTCTGTTTTCGTTACGTACGCGAGAAATCTTTAATTCATGTCATTATAAATAAATAATTTTATAAAATCAACCGTAGTTTTTTTTAACGGCTAAAAACATTCAACTTCGTAAAGTCTGTCGCAGTTTCAAAAAAAACTTCTCCCTTTTAAAAAACAAAAGTAAACAAACAAGAAAAACAACACTCATTATTAATAGAAGCAGCGGCGGTGAAAGAAAACACCTCTCACTTTCACTCTAATAGATTTCAACACTCCTACTCCCTCTGTTTTCGTTATGTACGCGAGAAATCTTTAATTCATGTCATTATAAATAAATAATTTTATAAAATCAACCGTAGTTTTTTTTTTAACGGCTAAAAACATTCAACTTCGTAAAGTCTGTCGCAGTTTCAAAAAAACTTCTCCCTTTTAAAAAACAAAAGTAAACAAACAAGAAAAACAACACTCATTATTAATAGAAGCAGCGGCGGTGAAAGAAAACACCTCTCACTTTCACTCTCATAGATTTCAACACTCCTACTCCCTCTGTTTTCGTTACGTACGCGAGAAATAGTTACGTGTATGTGTGAGAGATAGAAAAAGGGAGCGATGTAAAACTGGATAGAGTTATCCCCCTTAAATAATGCAGACCTTTTTACTAGAGGGCGTTATTACAAAAAATTTATTTTTCTTCTTCCCATGTTTTTTAAAGCCGTCTGCTTACATTTCCAAACGGAAAGCTGAATCGGTAAATGCACACATTTCTAGTACATTAAATAGTGTTTTCCTTTGTTGTTTTTAAACAGCAAATACTTGAATCATATGTTTTATACATATTAAATCCATTTTTTAAATCCAATATATTTTTTAAATCCAATATTTTAAATTCATCAGAAGTTTTTACACAAAAACGGAAAGCCGCATTGCTAAATGCACACGTTTCTATAACATTAAATAGTGTTTCCTTTTGTTGTTTTTTTAACAACAAATACTTGAATCATATGTTTTACACATATTACATCCATTTTTTAAAACATTTAATATTTTAAATTTTTCAGAAGTTGTTACACAAAGCTGTAACAAATTATTTTACATTCTTTGTAGAACTTTACTAATATGTCACACAACCAAATAAAAAGTAAAACACCCAAAATCAACGACGAAACCAATGTGGATCAGCAACAAGCTGGTCCCTCTGGCATGCCACAACTTACTGAAACTGAACAGCAAAGACGAACTCGACTGATTCGTTCTAGAGAAACGTATAAACTTCAAAGAGCTTCTGAAACAAGTGAACAAAGAGAAATTCGCTTGAAAAAACAAAGGGAAAAAGATTATAGATATCGAAATTTAGAAACGCCGCAGCGGAGAGAATACCGATTGAGCATGCAAAGAATGTGAACACAAGAGACAAGAAATAATGAAACAACAGAGAGGAGAGAAGAGAGACTGAACAGGCAGAGAATTAGAGCTGAGCAAAGACGAGCTAGCGAGACAGCACAACAAAGAGAAGAGAGACTGAGTAGCCAAAGAATAAGAGATGAACGAAACCGAGGTGACGAGAATGTTGTGGAAATAAACAACATACTTGCTTTGCGAAATAGTCAATATAATTTACAGCGCAGAGCAAACTTACAGGGAAATGTTGGAAATTTGAATAAGCTATGTTCTCATTGTAAAGCAAAACTTTTTGTTGGAGAAACTGCACATTTTTGTTGCATGAATGGCAAGGTTAGATTGCCAAAGTTGCACAAGTTGCCACATGAACTCTATTATTTGTATGCTGATCAAGGTGAAGAAGCTCGCCACTTCAGAAGACACCTGAGACAATATAATAGCCTGTTTCAAATGACATCTTTTGGTTGCAAAGAAATCAAGCCACAACACGGATGGAATCCATCTATAGTTATTCAAGGGCAGATTCATCACTATATTGGATCATTATTACCTGAGCCAGACAATCAAGCTCAGTTTATTCAGATATACTTTCTTGACAAAGAATATAGTATTGATGTTCGGGTGAATATGTACCCGAACATTGAGTTACGTCGGAATATAATAGAAAATATTGAGTATATTCTAAGACGTGCTAATATCTATGTGACTGCATTTCAACAAACTAAGGACATGATATACAACATACATAATGCAGTTATTGTTATAGATCCTACGAGGAAACCGATTAATGAGTATGAAAGGCGATACAATAATCAGATTTTTAATGAAGTAGGAATTATTATTCAAAATAACAATGAACAGCAAACAACATCACGCCACATAATATTGAGAGAAAAAGGTGGTCAGCTTCAAACAATATCGGAATATCATCGATCATATGATCCACTACAGTATGTACTGTTTTTCCCTGATGTAGAGGATGGCTGGCATCCCGAGATGACAATGACAAATAACCGGAAATTAACTGTTATGCGTTATTATGCCTACCGCATTATGATCCGTGATGATGAATTTAACCAAATATTAAGAGGTGGGAGATTGTTTCAGCAGTATGTTGTGGATATGGCAGGAAAAATTGAAGTAGATCGTTTGAACTACATTAGATTGAATCAATCCTCTCTTAGATCTACAAAATACAGAGGTTTTGTCGATGCGTTACATGATAATGATGATCTTAGTAACATAGGCAGAAAAGTTATTTTGTCATCAACATTTGTTGGTGGTCCACGATATATGATGGAAAGATGTCAAGATGCTATGATGTATGTTAGAAAATATGGGACTGCAACTTACTTCATCACAATGACATGCAATCCAAATTGGCCTGAGATTAAGGATAATCTCATTGAGAACCAATTTCCTCACGATCGACCAGACATAATTGCAAGAATTTTTGATTTAAAAAGAAAACTTTCCATTAAATATTTAACAGGAACACAAGGTCTGTTGGGTAATTGTATTGCCTACGTTATAAGTGTTGAATACCAGAAAAGAGGTTTACCCCACCTACATTGCCTGCTATGGATGGAAGAAGAATCTAAACCCAGACCCCAGAATTATGATGATTTTGTTCAAGCTGAAATACCAAATAAAGTCGAACATCCAGAAGAACATGAATTGGTATTGACGCATATGATACATGGACCAAACTGCAAAAGTACATCTCTGTGCTGGAAAAATGGGAGCTGTTCAAAGAGGTACCCAAAACCATAAAGTGATGAAACAAGATGTGGATATGATTCCTACCCTATTTATAGGCGAAGGTCACCAGAAATGGGAGGTCATCAAGGCTATAAAGAAGGTAGAAATGAACCTATAACTTCCAAATGGGTTGTACCTTACAACATGACTCTCTTGAAGTTGTTTAATTGTCACTTAAATGTAGAAATATGCACTTCTGTAAAATCCATTAAATATGTAATTAAATATACATTAAAGGGAAGCGATCAGGCAGTTTTCAGTGTAAGCAAAGACGAAATTAAGCAATACTTGACAGAGAAGATATATTGGACCATCAGAAGCAGTTTCGATGATACTGGGATTTCCAATTCATGTTAGAGAACCTGCAGTTGTTCGTCTTCAGATACATCTCCCTGATCAACATATGATCTATATTCAAAGGACAAGCAACAGAGACCTTAATAGAAATGCTTCTTGCACAACTGTAACAGAGTTTTTCAATATTTGCCAGAATGATGAATTTGCCAGAACACTCTATTACTCGGATGTCCCAAAATACTATGTGTGGCAAAATAAGAAATGGCAAAGAAGAAAAATGGGTAGAAGAATAGTTGACCACCCAGGAGTTTTTGAAGCAAATATTCTTGGCCGTATGTACACAGTCTCACCAAATAGTGGTGAATTGTACTTTTTGCGGCTACTACTTCACCATGTAAAAGGACCTAATTCTTTTGAATCTCTGCGAACTGTAGCAGGTCATATATGCCCATTATTTAAAACTGCTTGCAAAGAAAGAGGATTACTGCTTCATAACAACCACTGGATACAAACAATAGAGGATGCAGATAAAACGAGAATGCCAAGAGCGATAAGGGATCTGTTCATTGTGATACTTTTAAACACAGAATGTTCAAATCCTCTTGAGTTGTGGGAAAGATTTTCCAACTCCATGGCAATGGATTACTACAATGCAATGCAAATCCAAGTCAACAATCAGAACATGGTCAATAAAAATGCCATCAACAACACGTGAGGTACATAAATGATAAACTTTGTGCTGCTGACAAATCACTGCAAGATTTTGGATTGCCTTTGCCTCAGAATTTACCTAATGTGATTCACATAAATAGAGCCATAATGGATGAGCAAAGTTACAATATAGCAGAGCAAATGACATATGTAAAGACACATCAACATTTATTAAATGACGAACAATCGATCATCTACAACTTTATATGCAGTTGCTTAAACACAGACTCTTCTTCATTGATTTTCATCGATGCTCCAGGAGGCACAGGAAAGACCTTCTTAATAAAACTTCTTCTTTCAAAAGTAAGGAGCTTAGGACAAATTGCACTGGCTGTAGCATCATCAGGTATTGCTGCAACATTGATACCTGGTGGTCGCACTGCTCATTCCAGATTCAAGCTTCCTCTCAATCTAAGAGAAAATGATGTTTGTAATTTTGATAAACAATCAGAAACAGCCAACTTGATAAGGGCAGCAAAACTTATTATTTGGGACGAATGTCCAATGATAAGAAGGGAGAGTTTAGAGACGTTCGATAGGACTCTCAAGGATATATGTGGAAACAATAAAACATTCGGAGGGATATTGACGGTGTGCAGTGGTGACTTCAGGCAACTACTACCAGTCATAAAAAGAGGAAATGATGCTGACATTTACAATGCTTGCATCAAAGAGTCGTTTTTGTGGCGTAAATTTAAGAAATTTTATTTAAAACAAAACATGAGAGTTCAAGATGATGATGATGAATACTCTAAATTTATTATAAAGATTGGTGAAGACAAACTTGAGAAAAATGAAAATGGTGAGATTGAACTGCCTGAAGATTTGATAATCCGTGCAGATAATGTTGACCAATGCATTGAATACATTTATCCTTCGTTTGACAATCTAGAAATGTTTGCGGAAAATTGCATATTAGTACCATTTAATGATACAGTTAGAGCAATAAATAATAATTGTATTGAAAAATTTCCTGGACAAGTCAAAGAATATTTGTCATTTAATTCTGTTCTTGAAGGAACAGAAGCTACACATTACCCAACAGAATTTCTTGATTCGATAGAGTTATCAGGATTACCTCCACATAAACTTGAACTCAAGAAAGGAGCTCCTATCATATGTATGAGGAATATTGATCCACCACGCTTATGTAATGGTACAAGACTAATAATAGAGGATCTGTATAATAATTTGATTGTTGCTAAAATTATTGCATCACAGTTTGAAGGAGAAATCGTTTTAATTCCAAGATTGAACATGGTCTTATCTGAAGGTGACAATATTCCGTTTGCCAGAGTCCAGTTTCCTATACAATTAGCATTTGCTATGACTATTCATAAGTCTCAAGGACAGACCTTACATAAAGTTTTAGTTTATCTAGACAAACCTGTCTTTCAACATGGTCAACTATATGTTGCACTCAGTAGAGTTAAGCGAAAGGAAAACATAAAAGTTTTTTTTAAAACACTCAAATTATACAAAAAATGTTGTAAATAGAAAAGTATTGTCTTAGTTTTAGTGACCTTATTATTAGCATATGAATACAATATTTATTTTCTGTACAATAAGTGCTTAAGCACCCGTGATTTTCAGCGATACATATTCAATAAAATAAATTGATTAATATAATTAATCTGGATATAAGAGAGTTAGAACCTGATAAGAAGTCTCAATTAAGCAAAAGGATAACAAAAGTTTTCTTTAAAAAAATTAATTGTACAAAAAATGTAAATAGAAAAGAATTGTCTTAATTTTATTGACCTTATTATTAACATACACATTAAATATTTTACACAGTGGGTACTGAATGTTTGCTTAAATTAAATGAAAAAAGTTACATTTTATTTTCATTTTCTATTTAGAAAGCCATTATTAACATGTGGAGAGTGTTTTTTTTTATACTTCTGTACTTTCAACTAACAATTTCATTTAAAAGATGATATATCAAAATTTGAATTTAACTATAATAAGGATTATGATACCTGTTCAGTGCATATTTACCTATAAGTATGACCAACCACTTATAATTCAGTAACTGTAATTTAAAAAAAAATAACAATTATAATAAACAGAACGACTCATAGAAATCTATCTATATTCTTTTTTCATTTTAATATACTTTCATAGAAATGCTTCTGTTATGTAAAAACAAACTATTTTCTTTATGCCACAAGTGTCACGCTCATACATGAATTCCATAGCTAATATAACGTACTGACCTAACGGGTCACGGGTGGTCTAGTATTTATCTATTTCTAAACAAATGTTTTGTTTTACATTTTTAAATTCTCACACGTAATCTATTTCTAAACTAGATTACGAGCTTCGAATTTCGCCTATGCCATTTCATTTTCATTTTAAACTAAATTCTCCATTTTTATACTTACATGAAAAGGGGGCAGCCCTTATAATGTAACATATGCTGATGACAATACAATTTATGGTAGCACATCTAAGCCAGTAAACGACCAACTTCTCTCCGATTCTCCCTCCTCTGATCTTGAGCACGTTGTACAATGGGGAAAGGAGTGACTGGTTACGTTTAATGCATCTAAAATCAAGATTCTCTCTTTAAAGCATCAACATTGTGATCCACATCTGGCATCAATTGAAATAAATGGCTCCCGTCTTCAGGAGGCCTCAAGTTTTGACAAGCTTCTGGGCTTGACCGCTACTCCTGATCTTAAATGGAACACGCAAATCAAATCTGTTGCCAAGGCCGCTGGAAAAATCGTTGGATCCTTCTATCGATCCCGTAGATATCTCACTGTTTATGCAATTCTTTATTTATATAAGAGCCAGGTACGTCCAAAGGTGGAATACTGTTGCCAAATCTGGGCAGGAGCTGCTAGAAATGACTTGTCCTGCCATGATTGAGTTCAAAATAGACTTCGTAGCCTCGTAGAAGGTATCCTTTTCTCTTCCCTGCAACCTCTGTCTGACAGAAGAGATGTTGCGAGTTTGTCTCTGCTGTATCGTTTTTTCATGGAAAGTGTTCGACTGAGCTTCAGTATATGGTCCCCCTCGCCAAACTTTCACAAGAAATACTCGTTTAGCTGAAAACACTATCAATAATTCCCTCCACTCGTTATCTGTTCCTGAAGCTAAACGTTGATTCCATGAACAAAGCTTTTTTATTAGAACTGCACGCCTGTGGAATTATCTTCCGTTTTCCTGCTTTCCAGCTGACTTCAATATGGGTGTCTTCAAGTCTAACGTAAACAAGTTCTTGATGAGCCGTTCCATATAAGTTAAACAATTTACTGAATTTCCATTACTAATGATTACTATATTGTCCAGTTTCTACTGTACACTCTTTAACCTTTATCCTCGAGTGGCCCCTTGACCTTGATAATGTGGTGATGCCTGTTTAAAAAAAAAACAAATACAAACCACTTACCTCCATGGTTCACTACGAATTTTGCAGCTGCCATTGCATAAAGATTCTATATTACTTATTACTCATAAATCAAATATTGACAAACAAAATTCATAGATGCTAGAAATCAGTATAAGAGAGAACTAGCGACAGCCAAACGATTCTGAAATAATCAGGGAACGCATAGAATCGCAAAAATAAGAGTTTTAATTTCTTGAAAATCTATAAAATGTAGTGAATTAAAGGGAAATCTATAATTTTCCCACTATTCAATCACAGACGATCGCATGCACGGCAAGCGAAAAGGCGGAGCTGCTTGCCCAGCGATTCGCCTCCAACTCCACCTTAGAGCCAACAAACAATTATCTCACAAATTTCCCTATGGAGACTGAAACCACACTAGATGATATGAAAATTACTCGTTCTCATCTTATATAAAATCTTTGACACCGCCAAAGCGTGTGAGCCTAATCTTATCCCTGCTATTCTAATTAAGAAATGCTCAGCTAATCTAATTCCCGTACTTTCCAAGCTCTACAATAAATGCCTTGCTGAATCTTTCTTCCCTATTTACTGGAAGATGGCCTCTGTGGTACCACTGTACAAGAATACTGGCGAAAGAACTGACCCTCTCAATTATCGCCGCATCAGTCTTCTCCCCCACTTCGCTAAAATCTTTGAGGCTTTAATTAATCAAAACTAGTCCAGCACCTGGGAAAAGCAAATCTTCTCTCTGACAAACAATATGAATTTAGGCAATCTCGTTCTACTGCAGGTATTTTAACAGTCATTTCTGAACGCATATACCATATAAATAGTAGATAAAGTGGGAGAAGCAAAGGCTGTAGCCGTTGATATATCCAAGGCCTTTTACAAAGTCTGACACGAAGGGCTGCTAATGAAAGTTTAATCGTACAGCACAACTGGACATATACTAAATATAATTAGATCCTTCTTAGACAATAGGACCATCAAGGTTGTCATTACCGAACGTACATCCAAGCGGCGTAATATTATTGCGAGAATGCCTCAAAGGTCAATCCTTGGACCACTACTATTTCTTATATTTATAAACGACATCCTTATTAATATTGTGTCCGAGGTAGGTATATTTGCTGAGTATAAAGCATTATATGTATAACATTGACGAGGGAAGAACGGATGTACATAAATCTAAGACAATGACAGAATCATAGTAAAAATAAATTCCAGACCGTAGGGGAATGGGACCACAAATGGATGGTAACATTTAATGCTAGTACGACCAAGCTGCTCTCTTTTGGCCGTTTCAAGAACCTTTCCAACAATCGATATCCATGACAAATGACACCCTACCTGAATATGTTGCCTTCAGACTCTTCAGCGTAACATTCACGGGCAATATGAACTGGAACAACAACACAGAGGACGCTAAAAGGGCTACTGCAAAGAAGGTAGGGTTTCCTCTATCAAGCTCGAGAGTGATCACACCTGAGAGTATCCTATATTACTACAAGGCCACCATTCGCCCATGCATTGAGTATTGTTGCCACATCTGAGTTGGTGTTACTCGGACCATTTACGTCTCTCTCCCTTTTGGATAGGCTCTAAAGAAGAGTTTTCAATCTAATGGGCACCACTTTGTCTGCTTATCCCCAGCTCCCGTCACATCACCGCAATGTTACACCTCTGTGCTTGTTTTACAAATATTTTAATTGAATGTGCTCTGATTAACTGGTTGCACTTGTGCTCCCTTGACGTACATATCCCCGACAAAACCGCTTAGCAACAAAATCTCACCCGATTAATGTTGAGATTCCTAAATGCCAGAAAGCTTTCTACTCTAAAATCATTTTTTCCCCTCGAACAGCTAGACTTTGGAATTCTTGCTACCTGCTTCCCTGACTGTACTTATATGCGGAAGTTTAAATGTAACGTCAATCTGATATCTTGTTAATCTTTCATAGCTATGGTCCCAAATAGTAGCCACTTATGTCCAAGTGGCAATATATCTTGTTAGAGGGTGAACGTGAGTAAAAAAAAAACGTACATTATTACCCGGTCTTAGGTCACGTTTAAGCTGAGTTCGATTTATTTCGATTCTTAGGACAACTATTCTAATTTGGAGTGTTATTTTCACAACGTTGCGGTCGGTGACACCCCGACTATTAACGTGTATCTTGTCAAACTCGGGAATGTTTTTGTCGAACCGGAGTGATTCAAACAAACATCAATTATAAATGTGATATTCTCCTGAAGGTTGGGCTTTCAATTCTCAGGATAAAGAAAAATTACAATTGCGATTTACTTAGGACCGTTCCGTTCGAAATTCCGCCCTGATTCCTGAGTTTGACAGAAAGATTCTCGAGGTCGGCAAGATAATCCTAAAATAAGGACGGAGGTTTCATCGACCGAACCGTTGAGAAAATGACACTCAAGATGAGAACAGTCGTGCGAAGAATACAAATAATACGATTAAACAATTCTCATCTAAAAAAAAAAAATCAGAAACGTAATATTAAGATGAGTTAGAATAACCGAGGAAAAATCGGATGCCGCCGTCACACAAAGACATTGTTAAAGCTTGACGTGTTAGAACATAAATCATACATGTCAGTTTCGCTGTTCATAGATGCGCAGGTGTCAGTTTGTTTTAGAAAGTGATTAACTCAAAGATAGAACCACGAAAAAGGTAGCACCATTCAGAAGCACCGTAATTTTCATAAGCCATTTGTAACTGTTGGACTGTGCGTAACCAATATTAATACTAATAGTATACTCACTATCTATCTTTCTATCTATCTATCTATCTATCTATCTATCAATCTATCTATTTCTCTCTCCTTGTTTTCTGATATTACTGGAGAAAAATTGCATGTTAAATGTAACGCTTATTCTTGTACCATTGTTTCAGTATTAATGAACTGTCATAAATAAATATTTTTTGTTCAGTCGGGACAGAAAATGAATCACCGCCAGCCGAGGATGTACGACCATCAGAAAACAAAGTTTGATACACAAAAAAAAAAGCGACACAGAAATTGACGAGACAATTTATTTTCCAATGATGTAAACTGCTTACTTAATAGAAACAAGAACTTTATTTCAAATACAGCTTGAATGTCTAAGGTGGAAAGCTTTTTACCTGTTCAAGGAAAAGATCAAACTTCAGCCAAATGTTTAGAATATTTAGAAATAATAATAATAATAATAATAATAATACTAATAATAATAATAATAATAATAATAATAATAATAATAATAATAATAATAATAATAATAATGGTGAAATGATAAAAAAAAGTTGTAAAAGAAAGATACTGTTGCATAGGAGAACATAGTAGAGAGAGAGAGAGAGAGAGAGAGAGAGAGAGAGAGAGAGAGAGAGAGAGAGACAGGCAGACAGACAGATAGACGGATGGTGACATTCATATTGGTAGGGTGAAGATACATTTATGCAGATATTACAGAGGCGGAGAGAAAAGAGAAGGCATTTATACCTTTTACAGTTCTATGCATGGGCCTCCTTTTAACATATATTAGCGTGGAGAGAGATTGATCAATTCTTTAACACTGGAGGGGACAGTCATTACTTAGATGGAGAGGGGAACAAATTACTTAGATTGAGAAGGGGACACATAACTTAGATGAGTTATACACAAAATTCATTATAAAGATGAGTAGGAACAATGTTCATATAAATGATTTCACATTACCTTTAATTTGGTGGAAAGACGAACACTAAGACGACAGTTACAAAAATATGAGATGTTCCTTTATTCCATTTGACCGCTTGAAATGATAACGGCATCCAGGAATTCCAATTTGTTTATACATATTTTAAACTGTCCCCTTCGCTTCTAGATTCTATCCGGACTCGACTTCGGACTCTCTCTCTCTCTCTCTCTCTCTCTCCACAATCTCACTAAAACTAGTAAACTATATTGAGAATCTGCTGTTCTGCTATGACGTCATGTATTGCTCTCAACCTGACCCACTCAGGTGGAAACTCACGTCGCCTAAACATGCGTGGTTTGCACATGTTTCCAAACCTTTACTGCAGACAAACAATGCTCACTAACCTATTTTTCAACACATTTAATTTGCATTGTTCTTCATTTTCTCTAACCTTATTTTAATTCAGTTTTCATAAAAAGAATTGAACAATTGAAATTCCTTTTACAACAACATCTCTAAATTATTTTATGTGAAACTGAACAATGCCCAATTCCTTTCTGAATCTATTTTCGAACCTTGCGTACAAGGTTCGAATCTCGGTCTATCTAATGTTTGTTTTACTTACAAGAAAAGTGCGCTTTTCTTGTAAGAATACTACTACTTAGGAATTGTGGGATTAGGTAAAATAAAAGAGGCTGGTATGAAGAAAACAATAGGAAAAGAATAAAAAAAAGACTGCGGTAACTTTTTAGGTCAAGCTTAAATAGGAGAAACAAAATATCTGCAGTCAACACACGAGCAGTAGCTATATGCACGTATAGAGCGACCATTATTCAATGGAAATAAAATGAGCTGAAAGATATGAGCATGAAGACAATGAAAACGATTATAATGAATAGAGCTCTTCACGCAAAGAGTGATATCGATGGGTTTTATGTAACAAGAAAATAGGGGGACGAATACTAATATATGTTGAACAATGTGTAAAAGATGAAGAGAATAGTTTGAATGTTTACGTCTGAAACTGTAAGGAAACGCTTATAAAGGACTGTCAGAATTTTAAAAAATGCAAGAGAATGAAAGAGTAAGATACACGGAATTTAAAGCAATAAATGGAAAATGGATTGAGAAGAAAATGCATGGCTAGTTTAGTAGAGATCTACCAGAGACAGTCCACAAAAGAAAACCCTGGCGATGGTTTCCAAAATGGGACTTGCAGTATTAGACAGAACCCCTAAAACGTGCCGCGAAGCGTCAAGCGCTCAGGATAGATTATGTGAAGGTAATAAAACGGCGGAAAGTCCCCTATGTCCATTGTGTGGACAGAATGATAAAAATGTACATCACTGCGTTAGTAGTTGTGAGAAATTGGGTCAACAGGAATACAAGAAAGAGCATGAAAATATTGCGAGAAAGGTCCACTGGGATATATGCAAGAAAAGAGAGTTGGAATGCATTGAAAAATGGGACGAGAATGTTCTTGGAGAATGTTCCTGGAGGGGTGGTGGAGAGTGATAATGAGAAGGTATTGGAGAATGTGAATATTCAATGTGATAATCTGATTGAAGCAAGGAGACCAGAGTTCGTCGTATTGGAAAACAAAGAGCACAAGCAATAATCATTGATATTGCAGCTGATGTGAAAGTGCAGGAAAGAAGGTCGAAAAATACCAAAAATTGAAAATTGAGATAAAAAGTATGTGGAAGCTGAGAAAGGTAGGAGTTATACCTATTGTGAGGGAGCTCTGTGTAGTCTAACTAAATGATTTGACAAGTGGGTTGAGAAAATTGGGATTCATTGCCATGTTGGAGTACTTAAAAATATTGCCTTGTTGGGAACCGCCGGGGTCATTCGGAGAATACTAGAAGACTGAGAAAAGATGTTGATAGCCTGTGTTCATTTGTTATATAAATGTAAATTAAAACCCGCATATAAGAACTCAAATCTCGCACCCCAAACAATAACGTGAATGGACCCCTCCCCAAAGCAGGCAGATGTTCCTCCAAGTCTCTACTATATATTGAGCATCAGTCACTACCAAGAGCACACTTCTTATGCTCGCCCTAGCGACTGCTCGACTATCGCAGTTTGTATGCGGTAGGGGTGAATGACCGCTTGTAATAAAGACAAGAAAGGAGATTTTAGTAACGGAATGACCTGAACCATAAGCACGCAATCGAAATGCTCCTTTGTGTTTTCTTGCTTTATTTTGTTCTTTGTGATTAAACCCGATAACCAAGTAAGAACTAAGTTATTATTTCAGGTAATATAATGTAATTTTTCTTTTTCTAATGTTAATACGAAGATTTATACTTCCAAGTATGTGTGAGAACATAACTTCCTAATTCCCTTTATCATATCCTATTTTAGTTATTTACGAATCACTATAATCTAGGCACACGGCATTTTTGTACTTAGGTAATCTAATTATATTTTTATTATAATATATAACCTTAAAGAAAACCATAGAGCAAATAGCAAACTGAAAGCATCGGGGCACGACGAGATACATGCTAACCAATTAAAAACATTCACAATATTACACAAAAGGTTAGCTCAAATCCTAAGATTTATACAGGCAACAAACGTGCCAGATTAAAAGATAAAAGGTACACCCATATTGATAGAGAAAGAACACAGAGAAATGGCCGCCGAAAGTAACTATAGGCCGAGCATGTGCTAACTTACTGGGGAAAATACTAACAGCATAACTGAGGGAACAAATCTACCACTCCCTGAATAATCGTTGACTTCTTTCCGAGCAACAGAAATAATTCCAAAATGGAAAAAGAGGAACACAGGATCTGCTATATATATATATTGATCAAATGATCCTGAAGGAAGTAAAAAGAAAGAGTATGCATTTAACCATGGCATAGATGGACTATAAAAGAAAGCGTACAACAACATCTCCCAAAACATGGATAATAAAATGCTTAAAAATGTAAAGAATACCAAGAAGTACCATCAGCATGATTGAAAATGCAATAAAAAGATAGAGACTGGATCTGATAGCTGATGGAGAACACACAACATACATAAACATACAAAGAGGTATCTTCTAAGGAGAGTCATGATCACCATTACTATTCATCATAGCCATGATGCCCCCTTCATCATAGCCATGATGCCCCCGGACAATATTATGAGAAAGTGCAAAGCCAAGTTCTGTAACACAGAGGAATTAATGAACCATCTGATGTACATGGATGATCTGATTTTTTTTTTTGCAAGAATCGAAAAGGAACTAGAGTCACTAATAAACACTACTTCAGTCTGATTCTTTAGCCAGGATATTCAAATCAAGTTTGGTATGGAAAAGTCCGCACCGTATGATCTAATATTCCTGAGGAGACCCTCATGCCACACCCTTTCAAAAGCCTTAGATATATCTAGAGCTACCGCTCTACCTTCCCCCGCTTTGTCCAGTGAATGGTATATACGTTCAGAGATTACAGTGAGGATGTCTGCTGTGGAATGGGCTTGTCTAAATCCATATTGTTTGCCAGTCAGGGTGGTTGAAAGTGTCCAGTGTGAAGTTTTAGGCAAACCGACTGGCAAGCATGTTAGCCTTGTCGGTTGCTGAGGTTGAATTGTTGATTCCCCATTATTTACTACATTGCTGTAGATTTTCCCGAAGTCACGCGTTCCTAATTTTTGTGCTTCGATGCGTTTTTAGTGGTTTCAGTAAATTCTCACTTTGCTGTCGTTATTTCTTTCTTAACGTTACTTTTAGCTTCTATATACTTCTGTCTGTTTGAACTGAACTTATGTCTATTAAATTTCTGGTATGCATGCTACCTTTGAGCAATGGCAGTTTCGCAAGTAGAAGTAAACCATTGGGGAGAGTGGGGCTTGCTATAAAATTTACACGTGGGAACATGTGCTTCAATTGCCGTTATAAACCATTCAATGGTCTCATTTGCGCACTGTTCAGCAGGAAGAAAAAAATATTTCCCCATGGGGCATCTCTGATAAGATCTCTGATGGCCTCCCAGTCAGCCTTTTTATAATATCTCGTTGTTTTGAGCACTGGCTCTTCAGTTTTGGGTCTAGAGTTTAGGGCGATTTCCACCATTATCACTGCATGATCAGAATTCCCGAGTGGGCTTTCAGCATTTGTTATAAAATCCTCGGGAACTGTGGTCAGAAACAGATCTAGAAGTGAGGCGTGTTGTTCTTGCTGGTCTGGGAAACGGGTTGGAAACGTAACGATTTGTGATAGTGAGTGAGATATAGCGAAGCGATGTGTTGTGCTGCCCGCTGCATCGTTAATAAAAAAACATTCACATGAAGTAAATAGTTTATTTAAATCGGAAATGTATTGTGTCTTTAATGTTTCTGTTTTTTTTTTTTAATTTTCACTTAGAATTAACCCCTTATCAAGGCTCAAAGGCAACTTTGGGATAAGAGTTAATGAATGTAAGGTGGTACTGTAGTACTACTTAGTAGTGTAAATGGGGTAGAATTAAATGGGACATCTCAACAAGAACTTGTTTACATTGGTTTTGAAGGCAACCATGTTGTATTTAACTGGAAAGCATGCCAGCAGAACGGTGTCTCTTAGGCATGCAGTTCTGGAAAATATTTGATCATGGAATCTGCATTTTAATGTAGACACAAAGAAACAGTAGGGGCAATCATATATCGTAGTTGTAATTACGCAGGTATGTTTTGTGAAAGTTTGGCAAAGTGGGGCCATAGATTGAAGTTCAGTCGAAAACTTGCTATGAAAATAGCAAAAAGGTGGATGTAAATCGCAACTTCTCTTCTGTGGAAAAGCGATTGCAGTGAAGAAAAAAGAGTAATAGGGAAATTTGGAAATTTAAGGACTACTTACCACTTAAAGAGATAGAATATTGTATCGGAAGTGATATCCCAACTGGAGTGGTAGAGTTACCCAACCATTTTTCCAGCAATGTCGGCAACCATTTCAGATCGGAAGTGAATGCCAGCCCTAGAAGCTTGTCAAGACATTGTGCCCCAAGACAAGAACACTTCATTTTAATTTGGTTCAGATGGGTGCAAAAACAATTATGATGAAAAAAGTAAAATATGGTTTTTGATGCATTAAAATGAACCAGGTACCATCTTCCCCACATTTTAAAGATCAGAAGAGAGAGAGAATCAACAATATTTTGGGGGGGGCCTTTAAAGATTGTAATATTATCAGCATGAATGTCTACGAATGATCTAAGAATGTTATATGGGAGATTCTTGCTGACGATCAGCAATAGTGTTCTTTATTTTTATCACAATCGCTATGACCCCCACCAGTCACCAATTTTAATGGAATGAGCTTGTCTTGAACTGGAGATAAAAATAAAATGTAAAGGAATAAACAATATAAAATGAATAAATAAGATAAAATGATAAATAAGATCTAAATAAATCTGATAATTATGTATGCGTTTCTACATGTATTGCTTTCATCCATGTAATATTTGGGTAGTTTTGTTAGGAAGAAAATATATACGAATACTAGCAGGTAGACAAAAGGTTGTTCGGGATTGAATGGTAATCAATGAATGTTTCACACTTCCATACCTTTATTGTCATTAAAAAGCGCTAAAATCGCACATTTTTTCAATCAAATCAATTGATGGCCTACTCTTGTTAGGGACAGATAGAGATGCATCGGGAGCAAACAAAGTGGCCCAGTGGGTTCAGCTCGGAGAAGGAGTGGGGCCAATAAGAAAAGGATGCGAAGTCGTAGCACTCATTCTGGAACCAAGCCTGGGACTATTTGTACTTTAAGACCAGCGACGAGTCCAGTTGCCACTCCAAGGGTCTGTCAGCGGCTTCCTGATTGTATCCAGGAATCACCGTGCTCTTCAGCAAATCCAGGCGTAGAACTCTGTTCGGTTGGTCTGTTTCCCACCTGACTACAACCTTGATGTCTCCAAGTTCAACACAAACAAATTCCATATGAACCGCCCCCTTTAGTAAGACACTTTATCAAATCTCAAATACTAACGATGACTACGATACTATCCCATTGATTACTGTATACGCAATAACCCTTATCCTCGAGTGGCTTCCGGGACTTGATAAGTTGTTGAGAGTTTACCTTGTAAAAAACAAAAAGTACACTTTGGGTTGACTTTCAAGCCTACTTCGAAGATATGAAGTGACGTGCTGTAGGCCTCAATTGAAATTGCACCAGAAACCATAACTGTCGCCGGAAACCTAGTTGAGCTGAACCCTCAATCGTCGATGCGTCCGGATTTGTATATGAAGGCTATGGCAATAGTCAGGTTTGCATAACTTTGATCGGTAGCTCGTTACACATTGTGTCACTTATAAATGCTAGAAGGCTCCTATCATTCTTGGGATTTGTATACAACAAAAAGAAAACCGGTTTTTATCAAACGGAAGGGTGGCCATTTTATTGTTCTACTCTCTCTCTCTTTCTCTTTCTCTTTCTCTTTCTCTTTCTCTCTGTCGATTCCTCTCTCTGTCTCTATCCTTCTCTCTCTCTCTCTCTCTGTATATATATATATATATATATGTGTGTGTGTGTGTGTGTGTGTGTATCCTTATTTGAATCATTTCTTCCAATATTCTAGTTTGATTTATTTCTTCCCTCTTTATTTTCATTTATATATCATATTTTGAAAACTTCTGTTTTGATATACATTTTTATTACGTATTTTCAACTTATTCTTCTTCCATTTTTGTTAAAAAGTTGGAGGGTGTAACAGTGTATATTCAATGTTCATGTAATCGAGTGTATATAATCAAGTGCATATAATCAAGTGTATATATTTCTTGCTGTTTCTTGTGCTTTCCAATTGTTCCTTAGGTGTGTGTGCGTGTGTGCGTGTGTGTTTGTGTGTGGGTGTGTGTGTGTGTGTGTGTGCGTGCGTGCGTGACATCAATACAGTCCACATATATTTAATATATAAATAGGGACTGGATACAGTGTTAAGGTTATTATCTTGTCAACTGAAAAACATACATTATTCTTCCGTGTCTTGTTCTGTTAAATAGCCAAGCGGAAATTGAAGATCATTTCAAGGAATCAACTAGTATTGACGGGTTCTTTCCATATTGAAATACTGTTCTACATCCCTTGCACCAAAGCCTAAAGACCTGTCGTCATGGACTCAACTGCCCCACAAGTTTGGATTGACTCTCCTCGACTTTTGCCTGGAACTATGTCCATGACATCTATCCCTGACTTTTTTTTGGCTCTGTAGCTAACCGGTATATATCTAAACTCACCGATCCTATTACGCCATTTACTTCCATGACCTGACACGCGATTTCTAAACACGTTTCTGACAGTTGATTTAGTCACATTGAACAATTTTTCTTCGCGTCCGTTTACTATTAATAAATTCCGCCATTCTCCTCTTTCTTCATTATATTTTTTCTTTTTCTTTTTTCTTTGTCTTCTGCTCTTTATTATTTAGCCTATTTCTATTTATTCTGATCGTAAATTTTCATTGTCCATTTTATTCTTCTATTTTATTTTCTCTTGTACTTTTTTGTTTCTCCGTGTTCGCTTTTTTCTTCGTTTTCGTTTCGTCTTTATCTTGTTTTTCATCTTCTCTTATCTCGTCTCTTTATTCTTCTTTCACTTCTTCTATTTTTTATTATTTTTCTCTGTTTTTATTATTCTTGATGTGATTCTTTTTCCTGTGTTATTTTCTACTTGTTCATTCATTCGATCAGCCCTTTATTTCTTTTTTCTTACCTTTGCTATCCCTATCTTCTCATTCCTATTTCCCTATCTCCTTCTTCAAGCTGCCCCTGTTTTCACTTTTCTTCTACGTTTTCTTCTTCTTCTTCCTCTTCCTCCTCCTCCTCTTCTTCTTCTTCTTCTTCTTATTATTATTATTATTATTGCTATTCTACTTCTTAGTCTTTTTTATCTGATACCCCCTTGTTTTAGTGTCTCATTTTCCGTTTTTTTCTGTTTTTTTTTAGATTTAATTTCTTTCTCGTTGTTTGTTCATCCTTTCTCTCCCATTTCTTCACCTCTTTCTTCTCCGATTACTTTATTACTTTAATTCTCCGCCTTTCTCTCTTTTTTCATCTACCTCTTTTTCTTGTTTCCCTTTACTCCTGCTCTTATATTTTATTGTTGTCTTTAGTCTTCACACTTTTTGTCGTACTTCTTCTTTCTTTCTTTCTATTTTCTTTCATTCTTTAATTGAAGCATATTATTGTTTTTTTTATATCCACTTCTAGATTTCCCTTAAGCGTGTACCGTTCTCCGTCTGCATCTATTGATTTATTTTCTCTCATGTTTATATTATTATTATTATTATTATTATTATTTTTATTATTATTATTATGATGCTTATTATTAATATTGTTGTTGTTGTATTATCGTTATTATTATTATCATCATTACTATTGTTATTATTATTGCTGTTGCTATTATTATTAATATTGCTGTTGTATTATTGTTATTATTATTGATGTTGCTATTATTATTATTATTACACTTATTATTGTTGTGTTATTGTTATTATTATTTTTATTACCATTGTTATTATTATTATTGCTGTTATTATTATTATTATTATTATTATTATTAATATTATTTTTATTAATGCAAAGTCGAAACTGTATGGAGGAAACCTAATGAAAGCTGTAAATGCTTGGGCAGTCAGTGTTTTGAGATACAGTGCGGGAATTTTAGGATGGTCTGACAAGTATTTGCATGTTATGGATATCAAAACAAGAAAAGTTTTAGAAATGTTTGGTATATTTCACATTCGAAGTAACGTGGCAAGCTGTATAAAAAGAGGAAAGATGGTGGGAGAGGATTGAAAAGTGTAAAAGATTGTGTTAGAACTGAGGAGATGTCGTTGAAAGAGCATGTGGTTAGAAGTGAGGAGTGGATGCTTAACGTTGTGGCCAATGAAATGGAGGTATGTGAGACCAAAGCTGATTATGTGAAACACATGGATAGAGGAAAGGAATAGAAACTGGCTAGGAAGGAAATGCGTATAAGGTTCTTTCAGGATATAGTAGAAGTGGCTGATGGAAGATCATGGCAATGGTTTAGAGCTAGGTACATGGCTTAGAGTACTGAAGCTTTTGTGTGTGCAGTACAAGAACAGGCATTTGGAACACGATTGTTCAAAAGGTGGTTCTAGGAGAGGAAGATGCTGCAGAATGCCGGATTTGTGGTAAGACCTCAGAGTCAATTGCCCACCTTGCAGCAGGGTGGAATGGACTGGCCCAGAGAGAGTACCGCAAAAGACACGATCGCATGGGACTCCGGATATATTGGGAGGTGTATAAGAAGTTTGGGGTGAAGTGTGCTGGAAAATGGTTTGAGGAAGTGCCTGATGATGTGAGAACAAGTGAGGATGGCAAGGTATGGTGGGACAAAAGAGTCATAAAGACAAAACTATTGGAACATAATCGTCCGGATTTGGTCGTCATTGACAAGGTCTCAACAAAAACTGGCAGATTGTAGACTTTTCAGTACCCTGGGACAGGAATGTGAGATAGAAGGAGAATGAGAAGTGGAGCAATTATGCTCCATTGGCCTTGGAGATAAGGTGTATACACGGAGTTAAAACAAAAATAATCCCGGTCGTACTTGGTACACAAGGAGTAGTATCAAGCTGTTTGGAAGGATTATTGATAAAACTACAAAACCCGATATTTTAGGCAGCCTTTAGACTTCTGCAATTGTAGGCACCACCAACATCCTTAGGAAAAGCCTTGATCTTTGAAGCTCCTGGTTTGAAGCCGGGATTAAGTGAAATCCTCTGGAAAGTAATCCCATCCCTTTCCGGAGAGACGTTGATAAATTAGAATTATTATTATTATTATTATTATTATTATTATTATTATTATTATTATTATTATTATTATTATTATTATTATTATTATTCACTAGGAGTTTACACACAGGCCAGCATCAAAGATTTCTGGTTGAAAACAACATGTAGTATTCCCTATAGTTTGTGAAGATTTCTGATACTCTCAACCTCTTTCGATAACCTTTGCAAATGAATTTCTATTATCGCAACAGCCGCTTTCTATTGATGGCCCGTTGGTAGAGGTCATTGGTCTGTAATGAAATTTAGGTGGCAATACGCCTCTCAAAGGTTTGATTTCGTTTTCGCACTTATCCAGTGAAGCTCTGTTTAGTGCTTTTCTCTCCTCGGTCTTTCCATCTTTTTTTACCTTTCTACTAATTTGTGCGGTGCCAGTCTTGCTAACGCCTTAACCGTGTTCTGTTCTTTCTCTCTATTTTTTCTGCCCAATTTTCTTCTCTCTTATTTCTTCTACTTGTCGCATTCTCAATCTTTCCAGTCTTCCTTCTCCTCCCTCTTTTCCTACATTCCATCTTCTTTTTTAACTCATTCGATTTTCGTTTCAATCTTCCAGGTCTTCATCTGACTTTTTCCCAGGTTTCTCTAATTTTCTAATCTTCCTTCATTCCGTATTTTCACCTTAACTCCCTCATCTGCTTTCTGTTTCTCTCTATTTTTGTTTTCCCTATTTAATAGATTCTCTGTCTATTTCCGGCTGGCAAGCATCAAATAACCACTAAATGGCATCTGAACTGTCCGTCTACAAAAGAGGGTAAAAAAGGAGAGGAGACAAAGTAGATCCGACATTGAAAGGCATCCGGTTGTTGGCGGTTAACATTCAATCTCATCAAAACTAACCGTCGGCAAAGCGGCTTCCACTTGATAGGCATCTGGTTGGAAACGCGCTAAAACAAGGCTGTCAGTAACACTTTACAGGAAAATAGCTACTTCGAAAACTTTTTTTTTTTAATCGCACAACCAATCGTACTGTAGCTATTATTCTATAGCGGTTAGTAAAAATAGTTGCACTAATAATCTCTTTCTTCGCAAGAGTTCGAACCCCTTACGTCTAGGTAATATATATTTATCTCTCTTCTTTGTTATCTTTGGGTATATACACCTATAAACTACGTATTTATTCTGTTGGCATAATTATAACTCTGTACTCGTCAGAAATATACTTCTAGTGAGTAAAATAAGCAATCGAAGTGTATGACACACATATATACATAATGAGAAAGTGTTGGTATCGGTTTAGCTGCTCATATAACACGCAATAGAAGAGAGAGTCAAACAGGATCCTAGATTATATGAATGTGATCAACACTCACGCTTAAAGTATGATGCCAATTTGGGGAACATTTTCCTCATTCTGACTTCGGAAGACGCCATCTATCGTTAACATAGCACGATTCGTGATGGATGTCGACGTCTGTAAAGCTTCATAGTGATTAAATAATTACTATAAATAAAACAAAAACACAAAGAGAACAACAGCACATGAACCATGCGAACTAAAGTTGTAAGAGATGTCATAAGTGATAGATAAACCCTCGATTGATACCACACAAAATAGTCGCGACGGGTAAAGGATGGGTGAAATAACGAAATGAGACAGCACTAGCCATATCTCTATTAAAAGGACTCGAGAATATCAGCACTTAGTGAAGGCCTGGTGTCACTCAATCCCAACGAAGACTAATAGCCGTTACCACTTATAAATCAATGGTAATAGCCTAATGCGGCAACAAAAGATAATTTGAATTAGTTATCGAAAGAAAATAGAAGTACTGAAAGATGGAGAGATTTTTGTCACTCAGATTCCAAGAGACACCGCTGTTTATTATCAGTGAGTTATCACTTATGATAATCTGTATGAATACTGAATAACAATAACTATTATTACCATGATAACAATAGTTAATATTGTTATATAAAAAGGACCTTTGTCTGTGTCTCTGTGCAATCGTTTCCTATGGACTAGGGAACATTGGGCCGATTATTTTTTAAATTTTACACGAAATACTTGATGTGTCTGGTGGCGCTTTTACGTAGGTTTATATCGAAAGGCGTCTAATAAGTAGTGGAAATAGATAACCGAAAATGTTCCATTGAAAATGTAAGTTCAATTTAGATCAAATTTAACACTTTTATACAACCTAACATCATAAAGGCATTGAGAACACTGCCGAACTCATCCACTAAAATTTGATACAAACAATTGAAACTTAGATATACGTTCCTTAGACATGGATCTGACTAAGTAACTTTATTTGAGCCTAAGACAACAAACTTTTTAATCTGATGAGGTGGTCTCCTTGAATTAGAATATGTTGCTAATAATATTTGTATAATAAACAGAATATATATCAGATCTGTCCTCTCTTGAGGACACGAGTTTCATTGGATTTACCTTTAGGAAACCATTATATATATATATATATATATATATATATATATATATATATATATATATATATATATATATATATATAAAGTGAAATAGTCTCTGTGTTTGTTTGAGTGTGTACATTTCCCTACCAAACTAATCTGTTAATTTTCAGTCTGCAACCTCGAGATTTGAAATAAAGTGTATTGAGATTTGGGAAAATCTTTTTAAATTGGTTTTCGGCAAGAAATGTGGCTGTAAAGAGTCAAAGTTCAATGATTTTACTTTTGAAAACTCTACCAAGCACCCCTGCCAATTTTTTGGTCTAAACACTTGCAATTTTAGATGCAAGTTACCTTAACATGGATCAACCGTTTACAGTTGGTTTGACCCCAAAAAACAATAAGTATAAAGAGATCAAAATTGGGTCAAAGTAAAAAAAAATATTTGATATCTGCAGTGTCTGCCAAATTACTCAGCCAATTTTTGTTTTAAACATTTGAAATTTTACATAAAGTATATTCAGACATAGGGCAACCTTTTTATTCGGTTTTTGTCCGGAGATTTGGCTGTCAAGTTCAAAAGATGCGAACTTTGCGATCTCTAGCAAACCATTCAGCCTATTTTAAGCCTAAACATTTCAAATTTTATGTAACGGATATTAAGAATGCTGCAAGATTTTTAACTAGTTGTGTCGTGGAACAACAGTGAAAATAAGAACAATCAAGTCGAGGTTCGGTTAAGGAGCAAGTGTATTAGCAATAATGTTCAAAGATAGGAAAGCGTGTATATCTGCTGAGCACTCGTCTAGCAGTAAATGTGCTGTCGCATTTCTCTCGCCTGCGTGTGAATTACTAGCAGTATTTATAGTGCTAATCGGTGTTAATTCATTTGTTCAAGGAAGGCGGGTATAACACCATCTTTTAAAATATCGCGACTGGGATTAATATCGTTTTTGTTTTGGGTTCACCTATTCAATTCTGTTGATTTCTGTTTTCTGTTTCATATTCTGTTCTCCGGGGCTGTCTCTGGTATGGGCACCTGAAAAGTATCAAACACTGTGTCAGTGATGCCCTCCTCGGGTGATCTGGTTACATTACTGTTCGAGTATCTTTTCCGAATTTGGTTAGTGTGACGTCTGTGAACGAAGTCTAGTCCCTTAATTATGTAAACCATGTTGGCTATGCGTTTCTCAACAATGCCGGACTCCGAGATTATTATTTTATAATATTATTTTTGTGAATCATGTAGAAGACTCTTTCGCCCACTTTATACCGTTTTTCGTTTTTTTTTTCAGGTTTGGCCTATCCTGGTTTGGTAACAACTTGTGAAAAATCGATCTAATCTTGCGCCCGAACATAACCTCAGCAGGTGTCTTCGACGTTTCGATGTTTGAATCCGAAGTGACTCTGTAGACTTGTAAAAACTGTTGGATTGACTTATCTGTCGGTGACCCACTAGCTTTATTCAGAGCTCTCTTTAATGTGTCACCGAATTTCTCTGCTTGTCCATTACTTCTTGCGTGGTATGGCGGAATGGTTATATGCTCGATTAGATGATCCTCGCAAAAATGTTTAAATTTGGTAGACGTAAATTGCGTTCCATTATCTGAAATAATGCAGTCTACTACTCCAAACCTAGCGAATAGTTCATACAGGAAGTTAATAGTTACCTCGGATGTGGGATTCTTACATTTTAATACTTCCGGCCATTTAGATAGGCTGTCTACAATAATGAGACAGTAGAACCCATCTAGCAGTCCTGCCAAACTAAATGAATCCTAGACCAAGGTCGGTCCGGTTTTGCCCACGATCCGAATTGAATCGGAGGAACTTTCATAGCTAATACGCATCCTCTACACTACCTGATTTTCCCTTCTATATCCTTATCAATGTTTGACCAATAAACGACAGAGCGCATAAGGCTTTTCATTCTTGATACAACTGGATGTTCTACATAGAATTCCTTGAGCATTCTTTTCTGTAATTTCGCGGGAATTACGACCCTTTCGCTATATAACAGGACGTTATCGCAAATTAAATAAATGTATTCATTCAGTTCACTATTGTTGATCCTTTCTTTCGTAGGTATTATAAATCCGCCCATCTCTGCCTTATTCTTAATCTCATCAAGCGTTTCACTTTTTCATCATCCATTTTGTGTAAAATGCATGCTCCTATGCAATAGGAGCTGCCATCGCTTGCAATTACAATTTCACGCTTGAGATTATAATATGCCAGAAAAAGTCCAACGTTAAAGTCCAACGTTAAAGTCCAACGTTAAAGTCCAACGTTAAAGTCTCTTTAATTTCCCGAAATGCTTCTTCGCACTCTTGCGTCCAGACACATTTTTGTTCCTTCCTTAACAGTTCATTTAAAGGCGACCTTAGTTTATGCATATTTGACACAAATACATTGTAGTAATTTGCCAAAGCTAAGAAACTTTGTAAAGACGCAATATTTTCTGGATCAGGCATATTCTTTATTGCAATGGATCTATCTAGATCCGGCCTTATTCCGTGTTTATCGATGATTTGCCCAAGTATTTTATTTTCTCCATGAAAAAGGTGCATTTTCCTGTTTTATTTTTAATCCATAATCCAGGATCCTTTTGAATACTTGGTTTACATGAACTTTGTGTTGTGCTAGCGCTTTTCATTAACACATCGTCCAGGTACCCTACAGCGAAATCCAACCCATTTAACATAATGTCCATAATCTGCTGTGAAATCGCAGATGCCACTTTGACCCCAAAAGAAGTCTGTTATACTTGTACAATCCCTTTTGGGTATTAATACATAGCAGCTTTGAACACTCCTCATCGCCTAGAAATGTACGCGTCGTTGAGGTCGATTTTAGAAAAATATTTCCCTCCACTCAGTTTCGCAAATATCTGTTTAGGGTCGGAAGATGATAATGGTGATCTTTTAATGTCCTGTTTAAGTCTGTCGCGAAGTCGGCGCAAACCCGAATTTCCTTACTCTTCTTTTTTATATAAAATGTTGGTGCAGCCCACTCACTGTGATCAATTTTTCCGATGGCACCCATGTTTTCGAGTCTTTTTAATTCATCGTCTATCTGTTCTATAGCAGCGTATCGAACATTTTTTTTCTTTCTGAATAATGGCTGTTCATTTGCTTTTACGGAAAATTTTGCTACCGCTTTTGTACATATTCCCAACCCGCCTGAAAATAAGTCTAGGAAATTCTCTTTTAACTTCCTCTTAATTTTTTCTGCCTCCAAATTCGAATCCTCAACCTTTTGGCAAAATCAGCTTAAAGGCAAATTCCATAGTCTAAACTTTTCGAACAGATCAGTTCCAAAGAGGTTGTTTGATTTTCACGTGACAAAAATTCTTGCTTTTTCGGCCCTGTTCTGGAAAAAATATTCGTCAATAATTCTCCTTCGAAGGTAATTTTTTTCGCCACTGACGCTTCTCACTGTTTTATGTGGGCCTCCTAAGCCTCTTCCATGTCTGCAAATTAATAATGGAAATATCAGACCCACTATCAAGCTGGAGACTTACTATCTTTTTAAACATTTTGACCTGTACATATTTCCGGATATAAAAGCTCGATAAAAATTTTGACCTGTACATATTTCCAGATATAAAAGCTCGATAAAACCAAATAGGAAATGGAGCTTATAATATGAGTAAACAGTTAATAAAATATGTTAAAAAAGACTTTTAAATGAGTTAAAAACATATTTAATCTGAAAAGGAAAACTATATAAATAGATAGTCCTTAATCCGCGGAGTTTCGAAGAAATACTTTCCTTCTCATCAGAGGGTATATATATATATATATATATATATATATATATATATATATATATATATATATATATATATATATATGCACATCAAGTTTTGAACACGTATGGCCTGAGAAAAGCCGGGATGATCTGCTAGTGTATATAAGAAACGTTTTCGATTATTTGTTGAACCATCTTCTTGAGAGAAGAAAGGAATTCTAAAAGTAGTCGAGAATAAATACTTAACTAGAAGGTTTGATGTTGCCCAGTAAGTATAAAGACAGTAACTCAAGTACGATAACTAATACGCAAGCCTTACCCGTTTTTGCAAATGTCTTTTCAAACCTACTTATCCTTAACATAAGTAATTTGTCATGTGAACGATTCACGCATGTGCATTCATGAAATAGTTGACAAACAGATAATAAATCTAGTGAGCCTCCATGTTGCAAATTTCCAAATTTTGTTCCCTTCGCAGCCCTTTTATTCGGTTAAAATCCGATTTAAAAGTTTTACACAATGCTGAGTATCCTATATTTCAAATATAATGCCTGTAGATCAAACATTCGTTGAGTATATAGGTTGAGAAATGTCCTCTTCTACACTCATGCATATCCACATTTTCTAAACATATAGATAATGTAGGCCTAACTCAATTCATTATGCAGAGTTCGGATAAGTTATAAGTGAACATCTCTAAAGTATATCTATATTTAATTTAGTGTATGTAATCATTTGGTTGTAAAACTATATTTGTAAAACAAAATATAAGTAAAAGTAATACCTGAAATTAATTGTTGGGTAGAGTTTTAATATCATTATGGGACATTAATCTGGAAATTGTCAATGTTCTTTCTGTCGGCAGGATATCTATTTTTATAGAATCGTTGGTGTTGTTGCATCCGTTTATGTGATGTGGAATAGGTAGATACGTGTTTGTAAGTATTCTATGGTTATGATGTGTACGGCTTGGTAAAATGTACTACTGATGGAAAACTGTGACATGTGTTGTTGTACTATATATGTTTTGTGGCGTATGTCTGCCTGCTACTATATATATATATATATATATATATATATATATATATATATATATATATATATATATATATCAAATGCGTAGAATAATAACAAATCTTTGATATGAAACTCAAATATTTCACTTCAACAAAAGCTTTTTTAAAATTCATTGAATCACTATAATTTTATATATATATATATATATAGAGAGAGAGAGATAGAGAGAGAGAAAGAGAGAGAGGGTACGTTATAACATATATATGGCGATTAAGCTACACTGAATATTCCGCGTTTCATCTATTCTAGGACTTTTCAGGCTTATGCGCATAAGCCTGAAGAGTCTTAGAGTCTATGAAACGTGGACTATTCAGTGTAACTTAATCGCCATATATATTTTATAACTTACCAACTAGCCCTACATACGTATTGAGTACTTTTGAAGTAAATACTTAAAGTTTACGCATAAATTAATACTTTCGTATATTAATTTTAAGTGAATAAATGAAGTAGTTATATATATATATATATATATATATATATATATATATATATATAACTACTTCATGTATTCACATAAAATTAATATACGAAAGTATAAATTTAAATATATATATATATATAAATATGCGTGTATATATATATATCTATTTATTTAATACATATAACCTGTGTATAATATATATATATATATATATATATATATATATATATATATATATATATATTATAAACATGTTATATGTATTAAATAAATAGATATATATTATAAACACAGGCTTTTTCATAGATGTGTCGTATGAGTTCCACACTTATGAAGCAAACCCACTATATTATAAAGGTTAATACGATGGGCGGATTTTAGACTATTCTTTGAAATGTGGAGATGATAGTTTTGTTCGTGATATTGACTTTGAAGACAAACATATTACAGTTTGCGATTGAGAGATTATATTACAATAGAATGCATTTCAATGCATCTTTATTCATATAGGATATTATACGCTAATAAACATATAACAGAATATATCTTAAAATAGTATTATACGTTTTTTATTGCTATAAATTTATTTATTTAATCATATATATATATATATATATATATATAATACATTTCTTATTGGAAGTGGGAATTTCCATTGCAGCTCCGTGAATTTGTCTGCATCCTCTTTTTAATTCTGCTAAACAGCTACATGGAAAACAGCGGATGCTATATGTGCGATATTATTAATTTAGTGGGTATTACTATGAATTTATACTGTACTTTAAAAAATTATTTTAGTTTTTTACTTATAAAATAGTAAGAGCTTCTTCATACTATATATATATATATATATATATATATATATATATATATATATATATATATATATATAATTTAAAGGAGATTAGAACAATAGTCAAAAGAGCTGAGTTTATTTTAATGTAACAGTGAAATTACTAGTTTGATTAAAATACAGGAAATAGAAAGTGCTCGTTGTAATTTAGATATATAATAAGCTCGATAGTTAAATGTCCTAGAGCTACTTCAATATTAAGTAATGTGATTGATAATTTAAAATTTAAAAATCAAATTTTAATTAAATTAAAAATCCGTTTCATAAGAAGGAACAACAACAAAATCAATTATCTGTACGATCGTTTCGGAAAACAATGCTTTTTATTGTGGTATACATCAAGTTATGTACATTAATATATATATATATATATATATATATATATATATATATATATATATGCTTTGAAAAAAATAGAAAAACCGAATGAAATTATTAAAATAATCAACGTTTCGTCCTTATTTCAGAGGACATCTTCAGAATAATTGAAGTAAAAATGCAAGAAAAGAAAAAGTCATAGATCGTACGAAAAAGAGGACAGTTTTTGAATCCTACCCATGTCGGTAAGGACAAACATATGTGTGCGTCCTCTTTTTCGTACCATCTATGACTTTTTTTTTCTTGCATTTTTACTTCAATTATCCTGAAGATGTCCTCTGAAATAAGGACGAAACGTTGATTATTTTAATAATTTCATTCGGTTTTTCTATTTTTCTCAAAGCATAACGTCAACCACCGCTGGTATTTTTACATTCCTTATACATATATATATATATATATATATATATATATATATATATATATATATATATATATGTGTGTGTGTGTGTGTGTGTGTGTGTTTGTATATGTATATATATATATATATATATATATATATATATATATAGAGAGAGAGAGAGAGAGAGAGAGAGAGATCAATATGTTTGTCTGTTTTTTTCCACATTTTCCAACTCTATCTTCACCGAAACTAAAAATCACAGAGCGGCGCTACGGATCTCAAATGATTTGAGTTTTACGCACCGTTCTTTTAAGATCTTTAGCTATATATTCGGGTTTGTTTCTTGCTAATGGCACTCAAATACTTACTTTTACTTTTGAAATCACCACTTTGTAATGATATATAAGAAATCTGGACCAATTAAAATATCATGTTTAAGCGTATTTTATGTCGGGCAAGTCCTGCCAGCCATTCAGTGTAATTCATAAAACTAGCTATGTCTTGTTGTCTACTTGCCACCAGTATTTCATAAATTACGATCAGCTCTACTTCTGATTTGAGCACTAGTCAAGGAAATATTCAAAATCGATGCATAAAATATTATATCGCTTAATATAATTATATAATAATACCTGAAATAATAAAATTTATAAAACACCCTAGATGTGTCTGTTTGTCTCCCTATATTGAAACTCTATCGCTTCACAAATTAAAAGTCGCAGAGTAACGCTAGTGGCCTTAAATTATTGGATTTTTATAGAGTTCTTTTATGGGTGTTTAGCCGGTAAAAATTGTTTTTAAAGGGTCAAAAAAGGGTTAAAAATTAAAAAAGAAAATTACATACATTTTGTACATGCATTTTAGTTTAGTTTTTATCAGTTCATATACGTGTCACGTTAGTAAAGTGGTAACACCACCAGCTTTGAATGCTACAGTTTTGCTTTCGGTTTCGATTGTAGCTGATGGCTCTCAAATACTTTATTTTTTGAAATCACGACTTATAATATCGCCGTAATCTGGACAAATTGAAATACCATATTGAAGCGTATTTTACGGCCGGACAAAGCCGCCTCCCCCTGCTAGTCTAAATCACTATGTCTGTCTGTCTGTCTTCATGTTTTCAAACTCTTCCATGTTCGAAAGTAAAAGTGTCAAAGCGGTGCTAGACGCCCTGAATTAATGTATTTTTATGGACCGTTCTTTTATGGGTCTTTAGCGGATTAAAATAGTTTTAATTATATAAAAATGGGAAAAATTGAAAAAAAAATCGATATATGATTTGTATATTCATTTTTCATCAGTTCATATGCGTGTCACTTCCATACAGTTGTAACGACACCATATTTGCATGCTACAATTTTACTCTCCGTTTCGATTCTAGCTGATGGCACCCAAATACTTTCTTTTATATTTTGAAATCGCGACTCTATAATAATATATACGAAATCCGGAAAAATTAAAATATCATATTTAAGCGTATATTACGACCGGGGAAAGCTGAGCACCCTTTTCCCCGCTATCAAGTAAATATAGTTATACTTAAATAGATTTTATTACACATGGATTAATAGATAGATAGATAGATAGATAGATAGACGTAAATAATCTAAAAGATAGACAGCTTTAAATTAGCAGGCAGAGAAACCATAGGAATCGGACGATTTTGCGCATCTATAGTGGTTTTCTGTCCAATTTGCTACAAGGAATCGAATAACTAAAAGATTTTCTTGCTCGAAGATATTTTAAATAAGGAGAAGTCAGCGGCTTGGAAACTATTGCATCATGTGATCTCGCAAGGAAAATCAGGAATAAAGTACATTTCCGACTAAAAGTCGAATAGGAAAATCCAATCCAGCCAGTAACTTTAACATTCTGGAAAACTGTTTGACCTTACCGAGGCAATTGTCTCAACGACATCCACTCAGGTTTTCCTTGAGCTACGAGAATAAGCAAAATTCATAGCAATCAAAAATCATAGCGAGCAAAATCTGAACTATATGGAGGGTTAGAAACTGTCTGTATGACCATCAATGTCTTAGCTTATTTTCACTTAGCACTCTTGGAACTAACTTCGCGCAAATCTTCCCCATCTTCAGTTCCTCGCAAATAATAGTGTGTACAGTTCTCACACTGACATTAATCTATGCACGTATTGTCTCTATAGAAAAACGAGCGTTCTTATCCATGAAATTGTTTGTGGCCAATCAATTTCTGTGATCTGACTTCCTTAGTCCTTCCACACCTCTTGTTATCGCTCGCAGACTCCATCCCTTCCTTGAATCTCTCATGCTATTCAATAACTGATTCTCGAGTCGTGCAAGGTGGTTCAACAACTTTCCATAGGTCGATGTAGAATTTTTCCAAGTTTGAAATAATATTAATTGCATATCGTTCTTCTAAAGTTTTTTCACGATCAGATTGTATTTTTCTTTTTAATTAACCAGTTGTGGCAATCAGGCTTTAGTAAGGTGTAGTCTAATTTCTGCTGAAAATGTTCATGTGAACCTGAAATTATAAAACTTAGTCAGTTATCTCATGAGGCGTATAGCAATAACATAGTGCATTTTCAAGAGTCTACAACGATTTTAAATGCATGTAAAACAAAGTCTGGAAACTTATTTAATGCACCTTGCATATATAATAGATTATGTGACAGAGACACCCGACTTTGCCCGGGATTAAATGGTTATCAATCAATACTTTATACCCCCATGTTTTGATTGTTATCAAATCAGTTGCTTGCTTGCTCAAGTTGGAGACTTATCTCGTTGCACCAAGGGGAAACTTCACATGCCTCCCCACAGAGATTTCGTTCTCCAAACATTGTAGTCTACATTGCACTGTAAAGAACCTGCTGTTAATTTTATACATTTTTTATATGATGGCTTGAATGAAATTTTACAATAGACAAGTCAAGTACCATGCTTCAATTGTGCTTTAAACAGAAACATGCATTTTGAATGCACTCCTGTAATATCAAATAACCTACTGTTGATTTTATATGTCGGGCATTTCGGCATATGTTGGAAATAAATTTCTCAAATATACTTGTTATGTTAAACTATGTAAGGTGTTATCGTTGGTTAATATCGCCTTTTACTTCTTTTATCGGATTATTTAAATTATCGATAGTTATCGAAGACATTCCGATAAAAAAAATCATCTAAGAACATTTCCAGACACATAATGTACCTTTGTGTGAAATTCCATTAAAATCAACCCAGCTGTTTTCGAGTCTATAGGAAACGAACTCACACATAAACACACACACATACAAAGATCAATATATAAATTAAGCAAACCAAATAATGTTACATCCAATGTTAGTTAAAAACTTAAAATATTTGTCTTTTTCCTGAGGCATTCTGTTGTTGAAATATCGAAAGGAATAGATGTTGTCCCCACGTTTAGAAAGAAAACGTGCCTGTCCGACATTGTTGGCGGGTTTTATGAAGTTTGAAACGATGTGTATTTGCATGTTTGGCACCTATTTTGAATGGAGATACCTGGTCATATATTTTTTAAAACATTATTACATAAGTTTAAAGCGAAATCTTTTTAAACGAATGATTACATATTTTTTTTTAAATAATAAAAATCGTTTTCTTTTTTTCTGCAACTGTTGTTCGTTAAACAGCTTATTCGTAGAAGAAGACTTAGTAGGTTATCTCTCCATTTTGTTGATCATATTAACCGGAGGGGCAGCCCCTCTTAAAGAGAGAAATATATTCGCCCGATGTTTTTGAAAAAAAAAATTAAAGTTTGAATCGATGTGTGCTTGCGTGGTTGGCGCGAATTCTGAATAGTGAAATTTGGTCACATCTTTGGAAATATTATTACGTAAGTTTATTGTATTTATGTTTGTTTATTAATTTTTATTCTTAGAATCTTCATAATTTGTGCATTCAGTCTTTTGCCAACTTTTGTTCTCATCGTCATAGTTATTGTTTCACCAAGTTTCGGCCTACTTATCCCCTGGTCTTCTTCAGATGATTTACTTCGACCGGATAGAAATGCTGCGTCTTGTAACTAGTTATTCAACAAATACGTAAGTTTAATTTAGAAAAAGATTAGAAAGCCAATAATATAATATATTTTAATTAAATGATTACAATTATTATTTTTTTAAACTTTCGTAGTTCGGCTACTTCTGTTGATATAAAGTTATTGATGTTTATATAAAATCACACTTGTCTACAAAAAACAAAAATGCATAAAGATATTTATGGTGTTCGTACTCGTCACGGAACGAAAATGTCATATTCGAAAAATTACGTAAATTGATCAAGTATTTTTTTTAACAAAGAAAGCAATAAAATTACGATTTTGACGTCTTTAATACGAAATGAATTCATTATAAAACTAATTTTGGTCTTGATAGTTTGAATTGAGTTATCTTACGCTCATATATTTAACATGACCTTTCAAAATCGTGCGTCTCGTCTCGTTCTAAATTTGACTTTCATAGTTAAAAAATACTTGATCATTTTACGTGATTTTTAGAATATGTAATTTTTTTCCTATGTTACGTACATATGTCATGAGGATTTTTCTATATTTTCCTGGTGTACTCGTTAATAAGTAGCTAGTCATTCTACCTGTTCTTCTGGCGGAATGAGGGCGTAGTGCTTGTTCACAATTATGCCATGCTCTTAATCAAATGTTTAGTATATTCGTTCACACTAATAACATTCTCTCAAGCTAAAATTACCTTTTGTTTTAATTGTAAGTTGTTGTTTTTTTACTTAAAGTTTTCGTTCAGTTTTTAATAAATTCTGTTATCAATATTCTGTACTCCCCAGCCACTATAAGTAATTAAAAAAAGTCATGATGGTGTTTTCTTCTTTTTACTGAACTTGGGGGCAATTGCGCCATATCAGAGGTAACTGCGTCAAGTAAAGAAAAAGTGGTCTTTATATGATTTGTTGCCAAAAGAGCACTTTTAGCTAGTTGGCATATTTACCGTGAACTTGGCGCAATTATCGCAAAGTACAGTATTTTATTTTCTTTATATGTATGCAAAATATATTTTAGTTTATTTTAGCAACAGTATTTGTTTTGGGGACGTGTATTCCAATTAATTTAGAGTAAAACTATTAACTTACATTTTTTTATAACTTAAAACTTATTTAGTAAAAAAATGTTTATTAAAAAACATGTTTAGTAAAATTACATGTTTAGTAAAATTACATGTTTTGTAAAATAATACATTTTTTGTCAAGAAAAACATGTTTAGTAAAAAAACAAAATGTTTAGTAAAATCATGTTTTGTAAAAAATAAAACATGTTTAGTAAACCCCAGCTTCCGTTTTTTTATATTAATTATATGACGAATTTTAATCGTACATGTGAAATAAGTCTGAAAAATAAAGTCGCCACCAAAGCAAGTCGAAAAAGGGGCTAGCTACAAAAAAAATTATAAGTATATAAAGGAAATGATTTTATTGTTTTCCCTTGGTTATCACATTCCTATTTATTTATAACTAGCCTGGGTGCTCGATGTTGCCCGGGTGTTTGGAGGTGTATGTAAAGCAGAAAAAAATGATATCACGAAGAAGGAAAAGAACATAGGAAAAAAATGACGTATTTGCCGTTAAGTCTATCGCCAAACCGAAGCATTAAAGTGGCGAAGGTTTAAATTAAGGCTATGTAATCGAAAATATCCGCGAAAAAATGTGACCCCTCCTTGTAGAAAAGTACTTAGTTGAAGGCGAAGGAATTAATGTTTTGGCCAATTGTTCGATATTTGTCGTCCGAACGGTCGAGCTTCCAAAGCATACCGATCGCGTGAAAATCCGTCGGCTGTGTCGAAAGACATACAGCATACATACATACACACACACACACATTTAAACAGACAGGTGAGATTTATATTAGAGAAGACAGCAACTATATCTTTCGTCTTAATTTTTAATCTAATATTTTACGTGGACAACGATACTTGTCATCGTAATTTATTTTCAATCGATATGATACATTACTCGAAACAATTACTTCCTATACGTTCGATATTTAAAATACAATCCTCCCAGAATTGCCTTCTCATTTGTAAAGTTCATGTGGTTAGATAAAGGATGGTGTACCATGAGAGCCTAAAACCAGGCATAACTTCCTAGTTTTCTTTAATTCTCTTTGGGGGTTCTTATTTGTACGTAGTTATTTCTATATTTAAACAACGAAAGTCTAAGGAAAAATAAAAAAAAATGTAACAAAACTGTATATAACATTATTTGTTTTTCAGATTTTATATATTGAACTTTGTATTAGTGTGTATTTATAGGTGGGTTTGTTCCCTGTAGACTCTAAAACGGCTGAGCTGATTTATATGAAATTTCATATGAAGGTAGATTATGTGCATGACAGTGTGCGTAGATGCTTTTTTTTAATCGGAATGTCTTCGATAACTATCGATAATCATATTATCATAAGTTTAGCAAAACTATGCGATCTGTAGAAAAGTATATTTTTCGAATATGAATGTAGATATTTATTTATAAAAATATTATGATTATTTAACCCTCTTTAAGAGCCCTGACACAGAATTAAGAAAAAACAATCAGATCGAATGCAAATTGCAATAGTCTGTCATCATGTCGTTTAATAGTCTGTGACTATTTTCTGAATATACTTAAAGGCATGGAATTTATATTCATTAATTCTGGTGTTAATTTATTGTAGCCTACAGGTCGATGGCTAACATACAGAGTCAGAATTGATGTTGTAGTCGGGTTCGAATCTCCAGACTTGCAGTAGTTTTCTCTCCTACACTTATGAATGCTTAATCATGAACAACCACTGTCTGTAGGTATGTAAGTAATTATCAATACTCCATTATAAAACACTAGCCTGAGTGCCCAGCGTTTCCCGGGTAGGTGTGTGTTGAGCAAAAAAATATTGTAGTAGGAAGGCAGGCCCGAACCCCTGACGCGAAGGCGGAAAAGAAAGTGGAGGTGTGTGTAAGGGTGTTGGTTGAGCATAAACAAAAGAAAAGGAAAATTGCAAGCGCAAGAAAATAAAATAAAAAGTTATAGTAGGCAGGCAGGCTGAAACTCGTACCTCGAAGGAGGACAGAAAGTGAAAAAAATATGACGCGTTTGCTGTTGCGTCCATCGCCAAACCGGAAGTGAAATAGATTTAAATTAATGCTAGACAATCGAAAAGAGGCAATGCCTTTCGAAAATATCGGCGAAAAAACCGACCGCTCACTGAGAAAAGTGCTCAGCAAAGGGTGAAGGAATTAATGTTTTGGCCAATTTTTCGATATTTGTCGTCCGAAGCGTCGGTTTCAAAACGATACTTATATCGTAAAAACACGTTGCCTCTGTCGAATTTTTTTGCAAGACATACAACCATACATATATTTAAACAGAGAGGTGAGATTTTTATCATAGACTAGCATGGGTACCCGGCGTTGCCCAGGTGTTTGGAGGTGCGTGTGGTGTTAAATAAAAAAGACACCGGGGGTAAAAGTTGGAAGGATCGAAGCCAAAGCCCTGAAGTGAAGTATGAAAATAAAATCGGCCAGCCAGAATGAGTTACCGAAAGATGTTTGAGTTTATTTAAGTAAAAACCAATTTGACAGGTGCGCGCACGGAAGCAATAGCTATTCAGCAAATGAGGTCAATGACCAGGTTTGTTTGTTGTAAGCGAAGTACGTTAAAACTTAAGCTGGGGGGTAATCAAAACATCGAAAAAAAACAAAAAAATAACATAAGGCAAACGAACGATGTTAAATGTAAAAATCGAAAAAAAAAACAAAAAAAATGGCTTAAATAAGCCTGTTTCGATATTAAAATTTAAAAAATCGGTGGGTACCCGGGTGTTTTTGGGTGTGTGGTCGGGGGTGGATCAGCGAAGTAAAAAAAAACCAGAAAAACAAACGTTACGTGAAAAATGGCTTAAATAACATTGGTTCAATATTTATATTTAAAAAAATCGAAAAAAAAATGACATCTCACACCACGATTCGAACCCAAAACGTTTAGATAATGAACCAACGCGCTAACCAACTGAGGTAACGCGACGTATTTGAAACTTAGTTTTTAAACTATTTAAATTAAATCAGGTCATGAGGTCATCTGACGCATGCGTATAACCGGTCGTTGTCACGAACGGACCGTTTTTGTTGACCCCCCTTGTCGAAACTGTCGATTTCGGGGTGAGAAAATGAACGTTTTTGGCCAATTTTTCGATATTTTTAGAGGGAAAGATTGGCGCTTCGATATGATACCGAGTTCGTGAATTTTTGTTCTGCTTGTCTAAAGATTTTAGCGGACACACGGAGAACTTTAATGCCTACTGGGGAGAACTTGAATGCCTACTGGGGAGAATTTGAATGCCTACTTGGGGAGAACTTGAATGCCTACTAGACACTGTCCTCGAGTGTCTAAGGTCTCTCTGTACAAGGGTTTGTCAGAAAAATCTGACATGAGGATACTTTTTCCATAGAAGTAAACCCTGACCAAATATTCAAAATCACATAGTATTCGCTGCCCAAATAAGATCTCCTCACTATGGCTAACCCACGTTAGATTTTACGAGGAATGGTGCACCTTCTCGAAGTGATATTACCTCAAGTAATAGCACGAAGCTGGATACTCCACCAGACTAGATAAATTCTTGTCCTGGCATCCAGTAAGACCAAGAGACCAAAATTAAATATATACTACAACGTATGAAAATGGTTAATTGGGGAGAGGAACATTGTTCTCAATTTCTTTACTAACTCAGTGTTTGAGAGATAAAGAGGTTCAAGTGAACATTCGAATATCTATGTATCTCCTATAGATTTCAAGTCTTAGCCCCAGGTTGTGGGCCCCTTGATTTCTGAGAACTTCGACTGAAGTAAAATAAAACAAAGACATACAAGCATAGATACACACATTTTCGCTTTTATATATATATATATATATTATATATATATATATGTGTGTGTGTATGTATGTATATGTCAGAGAAAGAGAAAGACAGACAGAGAGAGAAAGAAAGAGAGAGACAGACTGTGAACGAATACGCAATTAGTCTGTGATGAACAGTCGTAGACCATTTAGCAGAACGAATGGAGACAATCGATACTGATAAACGCCTTCTTTTGCGAATTAGACAAAGCGCATTTACACGCAACGGTAATTATTAGATGCATAAAATCGAAATAAAACATAAATGATTGGAGCCTTCTTAACCATTCAAGCAAAAATCTGAAGAAGAGAGTAGATTATAGATGGTTCCATTGACTAATGGTTTTTAAATAACAATATATTACTAAATAGATGGGGACAGTTTTACACTTACAGAGATGCATATATAGAAACATATATAATTAGACAGGTACAGACAAAATAATGAACATATTTATGGATTACCTGCCAATATATATATATATATATATATGTATATATATATATATATATACATATATATATATATATATATATGCGTTGCTTAAGACCGTATAATACAATGAGAAAAATGAAGTTGACTTTGAACATATCTGTTATTCTTAGGAGAGAGGGATTTTTATGTCTATATATCACTTGCTATCTCGAGCAAAAGGACATTTTACATAACCTAGGATGTGAATTACACAAATTATGTATGAAGTTATGTTAACTTCTCTAGGACATGTAATTAACAGCACGTATATTAAATAATTTTACCTTTCCTAAGACGGGTAATATATAACACATCTTTTCAATAATTTTACTTCCCTTCTGACGGGTAATGTAAATATATATGAAACAATATAACGTACTCTCAACAGGTATTGTACAACATATATAGACTAATTTGGAATTCACCAAGGCCATCATAATTTTAATAAAAATGAATTCACTATTAGAATATGGACTATTAGAATTTCCTAATAATTATATTGTCTAATTTAATGATTAGGCAGTGCTTGCTTTACCATAAGATTCGCCATTACTGTATTTCTTTTCTACCACGATTACCACCGACACTATAATTTAAAGCAAAATTATATAATTTCTATAATAGAACCCAGCAGATTTTCCAAATAAATATGTAAACATTATTTCAGTTCGCACCGTATTCCGTTTATCAGTTTCTGTTTTAACAAATTATTAGCTGAATGTACTAAATAGTTTTTAAAAATAGCTTCCCTCCCACTAGTAAGAATGGATTTCTAAATAATAAGGTTATTATTTCAGCACGGTCAGTATTCCTATGTATGCTTTCTCTCACCCCTGTCTTAAAAATATATTTGAAATAAAGTAAATATTTCCGGAACTGATTCCATATCACTCACCTTTCTTAAAAATATATATGAAAGAAATGGAAATTTGGGATCTTAAACTGCCTCAGCCATTTCCGGGACTGACTTCATCCCCCTATCACTTATATATATATATATATATATATATATATATATATATATATATATATATATATATATATATATACATATGAAAGAAAGTAATTTTGGGAACGTCAACCGTTTCCGCAATTTTCCAGACTTACATCATATCGCCCACTCTCATTATTAAAAATATATGTGCAATAAAGTAATTTTGAAATCGTTAGCTGCTTCAGCCGTTTCCGGGACTTACTGTATGTTCTCCTCCATCACTCTTAAAATATATTCTATGCGGTTTGTAAATTCTAGAAACAAGTGTCACACATTCTTTGAGAATTTCTTTTTTCAATTAAAGAGCAATTTTTATAGGACTTAATGTTGTTTCGGATAGATTTTTTTACTCGCATATTCACCCTCCGCCATATTTCCAGGCTCATATTTCTATTGTATCTATTAATTTTTCTTTATATCAATTTACCTCTTTTGAGCGAGGTACGAAACCTGTTAGCTAGCTGGTACACTTTTTTTTACTTTTTAATTCATTATCTATATAAATAAAACAGTAGACGTATGTGTGTGTGCAAATATCTAACAGGTAAACTACTAAACTACTGATCACGTAGCACTGAAATGATATTCATGCACCGATGGTGATTTATAGCAAATAATATCTTTTCTTACATGCATGTATATCGCATCCAGACATCGGCAAATTTACATGTAAAATGCTCATACAAAACAAAATGTCGGCTAATGTTCATGAAACATTCGTCGATATTTTGTTTTGTATGCGCATGCGCGTACTTTCCTTTTTTCTAAAGCTGGGTTCTTTTTAATTTCAATTGTAAGTAAATAATTACAGCAACTCATTTTTTTATGTTTGTGTATTAAAAAAAGGCAAAAAAAAAAACCGAAACCATACGTATATTTTATTCACGGTTTGAAATTTGTAAATATGAAAAGAAACCTATAAATCTTTTTTTATGATCTCACATTTACTTGATTTCATACATTATTTTAAGACGGAGGAGGGAGGATGCCACACGGAATACGGACCGTGCTGAAATCATAACGTTATTATTTAGAAAGCCATTCTTAATATGGGGAGGGTAATGCATTATTTAAACTATTCTGTACTTTCACCTAAACATTTATTAAATAAGAATTTCACATGTATTTGCTCTCTTTTTGTTAACATTTAGATGTGTTTCTCAATCCAATTTCTTTATTAGTTTATTGTAAAGCAAGTTTTGCCTAATCCCTTACTCCACTTTGAAATATGTATTTTTTGGGCAGCATGAATTTAAATAAGGTGTTGGCATGGATTTTAAATAAGGAGCAATAAGGTGCTTCTACAGTGTAGTACGAATATATAAAAAATGCAAACAATTTATAATGAAATCATGTATTTCGAAAAACTGCTGAGTTATTTTCCGGAAGTTACGTCATGTGTTGATGATGGGGGAGTGTCAAGCACGATTATGTTGCTTTAAAAACTACTCTGGATGCTGCCAGGGATTACCCAACCTTCGTTTTGTAGGTGAGGTTGGGGTGTGGTGAATTAGTGCCTGTTAATTCTTCCAAGCATTACCACCACTTTTCTGTTTATGAAGAGGGGGCAGTAGATGATTTCGCTGAAATTCTGCTTCAAAACAGATACTACACTTTGATCTTAGCTAAAAGGTCTAGTAAGCTTAACATAGTTTTCTACCAGGCATGATCTTTTCCCAAAATAAAAAAAATACAAAATAACCGACACAGCATATATTTTAATTGGTAGGGAGGGGGATATGGAGTAAGTCCCGGTAATGGCTGAAGCAGCAGTTTATGATCTCCAAAATACTTTATTTCATATAATTTTTTTTAAAGAAGTTGTAATACGGAGTCAGGCCCGGAAACGACTGAAGCAGTTTACGATCTCAAAAATTACTTTCTCTAATTTTATAGGCTGACACAGTATACGATTTAGACATTACATTATTTCATGTATGTTTTTACAACAGTGAGGTGGGGTGTATGAAATAAGTCCAGGAAATTGCCGAAACCGTTTACGAGTTAAACATTATTATATTTCATTCATATTTTTACATTGGTGTGGGGAATACAGAATCAATCCCGGAAATGGCTGCAGCATTTTTGTTTTAGACATTAATTTATTTAATGTATATTTATAACGGTTTGGGGGGGATAAGAAATCTATGCCGGAAATGGTTGAGACAGTTTACGATTCAAACAGACATTATTACATAGTTATTATTTTCGTAAGCGAAAGGCGATGATGTGGGTTTAAATTATGAAAAATGATTGTATAAAATAGTAACATATCCAAGAATTATGAAAAATTGTAAGTGTGAGTTAATTGATTGATGTTTTTTTTAATGGAATAATCGGCCCAGACAATATATCAAAGTTATTATTTTTGCAAGGGGGGTCTTAATCTAGGGTTAAATTATAAAAAAAAAACGATTGTCGAAATTAGTAACATATCCAAGAATTATGAAAAATTATGAAATGTGAATTTATCGATTGCTGTGTTTATAATAAAATAATACACTCATACAATATCTCAGAGTTATTATTTTCGCCAGGATTGGGGCATTATGTTGCTTACAATTATAAAAAAAATGATTGTCGAAATTAGTTACATATCCAAGAATTATGAAAAATGATGAACTATAAGTTAATTGATTGGTAATTTTTAATGAAATAATCGACCCAGAAAATATATCAAAGTTATTATTTTCGTAATGTGGGTTGTGATAATGTAGGGTACTATTATGAAAAATTGTTGTCGAAATTATTAACATATCCATGAATCATGGGAAATGATGAAATGTGAATAAATCGATTGATGTGTTTTTAATGAAATAAATAACTCAGACAATATAGCAAAGTTATTATTTTTGTAAGGGAAGGGGTCATAATGTCGGGTAAAGTTATGAAAAAGGATTGTCGAAATTATTGACATGTCCAGGAATTATGAAAAATAATAAAACGTTAATTTATTGACTGGTGCGTTTGTAATAAAATAATCGGTCTGACAATATATCAAAGTTATATTTTTTGTAAAGGGTAAAGCGATAATATATATTACAATTATAAAAAAATAATTACAGAAATTAGTAACATATCCAAAAATTATGAAAAATGGTGAAATGTGAGTTAATTAATTGGTGTGTTTGTAATGAAATAATCTGCCTAGACAATATATCAAAGTTGTGATTTTCGTAGGGGATGACTAAATGTGAGTTAAAATTACAAAAATGATTGTCGAAATTAGTAACATATCCAAGAATTATGAAAAATGATGAAATGTGAGATAATTGATTGATGTGTTTGCAATGAAATAATCGGCCCAGACAATATATCAAAGTCATTATTTTAGTAAGCGGTAGGCGATAACGTCAGACAATATATCAGATTAATTTTTTCATAAGAGAGGGGCAATAATATGAGTTAAAATTATTTAAAAAAATGATTGTCGACCATATCCAAGAATTATGAAAAATTATGAAATGTCAGTTAATTGATTAGTGTGTTTCTACTGAAATAATCAACCCAGATAACACATCGATGTTATTAATTTCGTAAAGGGGGGGCGATAATGTGGGTTAAACTTATGAAAAATGATTGTCGAAATTAGTCACATAACAAAGAATTAAAAAATAATGTAATGTCAGTTAATTGATTGGTTTGTTTGTAATGAAATAATAAGCCCAGACAGTTTATCAGTTTCTGTGGGTGATCAATAATAATTTTCTGAATTTTCAAAGTTAATTTCTGAGAATGACGTCACAGTTGTAGCTGTGAGTAGAAAGACACTTGATTATGTTGCCTTTTTACGTACTTTGGTGTTATCTATGAATTAACATATCTTCACTTTTCGGGTTGGGCTGGAGAGAGTAATGCCCATTTTGGGGTGGTGCAATTCCCCACAATGTCATATTCCCAAAATATGAAATAACGATGAAATCATATACCGAAAATGGCATTGTTCCTCTCACTAATGTGTTGTTGGCATTGTGGAAGTAAGGGGGTAATCTATATTTATATTGAAAATTGTTGAAAAGTAAAAGTTGCCAAATGATAATTCGCATCAATGCATTTATATACTTATTTGGAAAACCTGCTGAGTTATTGTGAAGAAATGATATCATTTCACTTAAATAGATGCTATTAGTAGTAGGGAGGGAAAGAACACAGTAATGGTGAAATTCGTATTGAAGCAAGTGTTGCCTAATCACAAAACTTCTAACATATTTATTTATTTGTTTGATAAAGCCGACTGAGTAATCTTCTGAAAATGATTTTTTTTTCCAAAAAAATTTGATTGTCAGTAGTGAGGAAAAAATTAAACAGAGTAATGTAGAATTTGATAATGATGCAATGGTTTTCTAATCGATTAACTTTATTAATGTATTTATGCATTAATTTTAAAATCCTGCTGAGACATCTTCCAAAAATGACAATTTATCTTACAATAATAGTACCGATAGTGAGGGAGGAAACAAACGTAGTAATGTTGAAATTTATGATGACAAGGGGTACAAACTCATTAACCAGCACAATATATTTATGTATTAATTTGGAAATCCTAATGACCCATCTTCTAAAAATGATTTAAATTGTCTTAAAATCATGGGAGCTTTGGTGGAAAGAGAAATTATTTTATACATGTAGTGCAATACCTGTTGAGTGTATGCTAAATTGTTCCATATATGTATATAAATTATCCGTCCGAAGGTAGAGAAATATATTTTAAATATGTTGTGAATTACCCGCCCCGAAAAGGTAAAATTATTTCATATACATTCTGTAAATTACCTGTCCTAGTGAAGGTACAATTACTTCATATGTGTAATAGCCGTCCTAGGGTAGGTAAAATATTATTTTGCTCGAAACAGTAACTGATACATACATATTACATATTCCTCTCTCCAAAGAATAACAATTATATTCAAAATCAACTTCAATTTTCTCATTGTTTATATGTTCCGAGCAACGTTGAGTAGCCCAGCTAGCGTAAAATAAGTTCGGTCTGTATATAGCCAATATAAAATTTGAACCCCTTAATATATATATATATATATATATATATATATATATATATATATATATATATATATATATATATATATATATATATATACAGCTGAATGTCTGTGTGTGTGTGTCTGGTCACGAATACGCTCCTATACGGTTGACTATTTTAGAAAATTGATCACATATAATGATAAAAGATGTATTGAGACACAAGAATGGGTATGGTTGATGTGGCCGAACGGCGGTTCATTAAAATTGTGGGACCTGCGTTCGCGCCTGGTCCACAAATTATGGAAATAAAAAAATTAAAAAATTAATAAACGTTTACAAGTGTTTTTGATATAGATGTACATAAGATTGCTTTGATAAGTATGTTTTTACTAAAATAGGGATGGTATAATAAAATTGTGGGGTCTGCTTCGCGCCTGGCCTCCATAGAATGGAAATAGGCACACGCTTAAATAAAGACTTTTCATATCTATCTTCATAAGTATACTTTGATAATTATGTTTCAATTTGAAGAAATATGGTATAATAAAATTGTGGGATGTTCGTTCGCGCCTGACTTCCATAGAATAGAAAAATGTCACAAAGTTTAACGAGGTTATTTTAAATATAGATCCACAGAATATTGTGATAAGGGGTTCAGTGTGAACAGGTATGGTATAATACATTATGGGGTGCATCTATTTTATTTTTACTTTCATCATATTTTGCTTTCGTTTTAATACCCTCGAATTTGTAGCTATCTTTTTACAACCCTTCCTTTTCATAACCTATCATACTTTTATAAATCAGAGTCCATTTTCTGTAGCCTGTTTTGGAATCCAGTCAACGGCGGGTACTTTTGCTAGTATATATATATATATATATATATATATATATATATATGTATATATATATATATATATATATATATATATATATATATATATATATATATATATATACACTTGTGCCCGATATTATTCATACCCCTCGGATCTTTGAGATTTCTATAAGAATATTGCTCAAACCAGAAGGTAGACAATATTAAAGGGATTTCAAACAATAAATAAAGCATAAGCATTTAATTTAAACTCAACAAATAAGTAAATTATGCAACTTTGAAACATTATACAAAGAAAAACAATAATGGCACTAGTTCAAAATTATTCATACCTCTCTTACTAATAGTCAATAGTATGCCCTTTATTCTTAATAACTGCTTGTAACCGTTTTGGATATTTATCAACAAGGTTTTTACAAGCATCAACACTGATTTTTGACCATTCTTCAATGCAGTAGTTCTCCAAATCCCTCAAATTTCTAGGTTTCCGCTTTTTAACCTCAGTTTTCAATATGTGCCAGAGGTTTTCGATAGGGTTCAAGTCGGGACTCTGGCTAGGCCATTCCAAAACATTAATTTGATTATCCTCAAACCATTTCTTGACTATTTTGGCAGTATGTTTTGGATCATTATCCTGTTGAAGGACCCAGTTTGGTCCTAAATGGATCTTCTCCGCATCCTGTCTAATGTTTTTCTGGAGTATCTCCAAATATTGCTCCTTCTTCATGGTTCCATCTATCTTGACCAAACTACCTGGACCACTAGCCGAAAAGGAGCCCCAAAACATTAGGCTACCACCACCATGGTTCACCGTGGGTATGGTGTTCTTTGGGTTGTAAGCTTCTCCTTTCTTCCTCCAAACGTAAGAAGCATCCATATGGCCAAACAATTCAATTTTTGTTTCGTCAATCCACAAAATACTTGAGGAAACGGACTCTGGAGAATTCACATGGGTACTAGCAAACTTTAGACGTGCTGCAAGGTGTTTTCCGGTGTGCAATCGAGTCCTTCTTGGTCTTCTTCCTTTCAGACCATTTCATGCAGAGTCCTTTGCAATGTTTGCCTTGATATTTTTATGCCAGAAGACTCCAGATTTTCTAAAATGTCCTTAGTAGTGGTGGTTGGATTTGCATTAACACTTCTTACAATATTCCTGGTGGCTCTAGCAGACAGTTTCCTTTTCCTTCCTCTACCAATCAAGTTGTTTGTTGTGTGGTGGCTCTGGAATTTTTTGATGATGCTCTGTACTGTTGCTATAGGGACCTCAAATGTCTTGGAAATTGACTTGTAACTTAAACCATCCTTATGTGAATTCACAATTTTAGTCCTAAGATCATTACTAAGCTCTTTTTTCTTCCCCATTCTAATAATTTTTATTCTTTTATTGGTTTTAAGTTGATATCATTTTAATTTCTGAAAAATGCAAAAAACGAAATGAAATTAATCAAAGGTTGTATAAAAGCATTCAAAATAAGAATCAAACAGGAAACAAACAGTCAGAAACTCGATTAATACTGAAAAAATAAGGGGGTATGATTATTTTTGAACATTGCAGATTTTATAAATAGCTGTATATTTCTTTTATTACAAGTATCCCGAGATTTTAAAATGACGAAAATGATCTGAAGAGGTTTATTAAGAATATGTATCAATATGGACGTAAACAATAAATTCTTACAAAGTTACACCTAATAAACTCAATTTTCAAGGGGGGTATGAATAATATCGGGCACAAGTGTATATATAATTCTAATATGGAATTTCCTTGGATTTTACTTGTACAAATGGAAATTCTTTTAACTTTCTTGGAGTTTTACATTTGGATGTTACCATCACTGGATTTTTTATCTTCCACCAGACTATTCATTCATGTGTAATCACCTTTTTCTTCACCATATTCCCTCTGCTTCACTTTTTTTTGTTTTCAAGTAAGATCTTTGACTTACTTGTTGTTTCATCAAATACTTCTGTATGAAAACTCCGGTCCCGCATTTTGCTAATTCCTACCCTCTGATTAGAAGGAAAGTATTTCTTCGAAACTCCGCGGATTAAGGGCTATCCATTCATCTAGTGTTTCCTTTTATGATTAAATATCTTTTTAACTCATTTGAAAGTGTTTTTTTAACATATTTTATTAACTGTTTGCTCATATATGTATATATATATATATATATATATATATATATATATATATATTAAGTGCATATTCATGTAAGTATATCTATATACGTGCATATATAGTTATTTCAGTTTAAGTAGTAAATATATAGATAAGGTGTGGCAGACTTATTAGATAACATGTTTTTAATAAAATTATAAAATATAAGATGTTATTGAAACTGAGATAAGTGTTCCCCAATGGGTTGCCATTTAAAACGTCAAGTGTAAAATATGATATATTTCTTGTGATGTCCATTTTTCGTGATAAAACATTTTCTGAAAATAAATAGTTTTGTACCACTCTGTGTAATCTAATATACAAAAGGTGAGTTGACTATCAGTCCGTCTGCCTGTCTGCTGTCCGTCCGTCTGTCTGTCACTATATTTTCAAACTATCTCTTTTGAAACTAAAAGTCGCAGGGTGGCTTTAAGGGCCTCATATGTTTGTATTATTATGAACCGTTCTTTTATGGGTGTTTAGCCGATTAAAATAGTTTTTTTGAAGGAGTCAAAAGGAGTCAAAATTGAACAAAAAAATCGACATAAAGTTTTATATTCCTCTTGCTTCATGATCAATTTTAAATTCTTAGCTAGTTCATGCACGTGTCAACGTTGATAGTGATAAGGCAACGAGCAGTTTGAATACTTTAGTTGTGGTTTTAGCTGACGACCCCTTAATACTTTTTTTTTAATTTTAAATCACGACTATATAATAACATATACGAAATCTGGATGAATTAAAATATCATATTTAAGCGTATTTGCCGCCCCCCCTGCTTGTTTAATACACAAATGGCACAATGTCTGTCAGTCTGACTTTATATTTTCAAACTAAATCTTTTCCGAAGGTAAAAATTGCAGAGCAGGGCTAAGCACCTACAATATTATATTTTTTTATGAACCTTTTTTATGGTTCATTAGCCGGTTAAAATAGTTTTAAGGGGTTAAAATCGGGTCAAAATTTTAAAAAAATTGATACAGGTATTGAACATTCATCTGAGTTTATTTTTCACTGGTTCACATGTGGTAAAGTGATAACGTCATCAGCGTTGAATGATAGTTTTTTTTTCTTTTGGTTTCGATTCTAGTTTATGCCATCCAAATATGTTTTTTTAATCACGACAAATTTGGACAAATTAAAATATCATATTTAGGCATATTTTACGACCTGGCAAAGTCGCCCCCCCCTGCTAGTCTAATGATTTATGTATGCCTGTCTGTCTCCATATTTTCAATTTTTTCTTAGCCGAAAATAAAAGTCACAGAGCGGTGCTAGGTCATACAATAAATGGATTTTTTAGTGACCGTTATTTTATGAGTATTAAGCCGGCTTATATAGTATTAAGGGATCAAAAATGGTTGTACATTTTGTACGTTTATCTTAATTATCAGTTTATGTTCGTGTCACATTGGTACAGTGTTAACGTAATCAGCTTTGAATGCTATTTTTGACTTTCGGTTTCGATTTCAGCTGATGGGACCCACATGCGTATCTTTTACTTTTACAATAACAACCGTATACATTGTATATACGTAATCTGGACGAAGTAACATATGACATTCAAGCCTATTTTCTACCGGGCAAAGCCCGGCGCACCCCACCACGCTAGTAACCAATATATATATATATATATATATATATATATATATATATATATATATATGGGTGTGTGTGTGTGTCTGTTGTAGTCATAAACATACAGTTCTGTTTCGTTGTATCACAACTCATGAGTGGCGCTAGACTAGCACCTTTCCCAAGCCGAGGATTGAAAATAGAACCATCGCGTTTATCATTATCAGTTCTACGGATCGACCCACGGGAGTGGTGCCCTTAAATAACTTCGCGAAATGTCTATTTTAAACAAACATTCGTCCATCACTTTTACCCATATATATATATGTGTGTGTGTATATATATATATATATATATATATATATATATATATATATATATATATATATATATATATATATATACAAGAAAGGGAGAGAGGAGGAAAAAGAGAAAAAGTAGTTATATATACATTTATATGCATAAATATACGTGCCGGGACCAGTTAAGGGAGCGATGTTGCTCCCCATTGCTTTGATTGAGATCCCCTAAACCCTGAGGGCGGCTGGGTAAACATACTGAGATTTTTTGTTGAACCTAATTGAATCCCGGACAGCGGCGGGTGACCTATCAAAAGTGAAGAACAGTGTACTTCAAGAAAAACAGGCATAAATTTTATTGTTTAAATAAAAACAATGACAGGAAACGTGATAATAATGTAGACACGAGATTTGTACTTGTTTTCCTAGAGACTAAGGACAGGATTTGAGATTGTGTGAAAGGATTTCATTTTTGGTCCAAGATTTTCGAAACTATGGCCGATTTGCTGAATTGCACACAAGAAAAATGGCTGGGTTATCCCCTTTTGACGTGTTTAATTTTGGTTGGTCTGGCGATTTGCCAGACCCACCCCGTCCTTTAATATTTAAGCAAGCCCCCAGACTGTTTGTGGCGGATTAAAGCCAATTCTTGAGTAAGAACCCGCTTCCAGAACGCCCGAGACCCCCCTGGCCGCCATGTAGTGGACGAATAGATTTGTGAGACTTAAAATGTTTTGGTGAACATAACGATGTACATAGTTAAAAAGACTGCAACTTTTGTAAAATTAACTTTTCGTTGTTAAAAACCTTGAGTTTTTCTGTCTTTCTTTCCTTTCCGGCGAAGCTTTGCTTTTGCTTTTCAGCAGAAATCAACACGGAGATGAGACGCTGAGAATTTTATGTGAATGTCTCACAGTTTCCGATGAGATTAGAGGTCAGTTGCTGCCCTTAGACGGGAGACCTGTCACATCACTGCTATGCAATTCTCTAACTCAAAAGCTAAGTACTTCCAAGGATGGTGTTCTGTTGCGTTTGAGCAAAAGCTGCTAGAAGCGAATTATCCTGACTGGACAGGATTCAAAATATACTTCGTAGCCTAGTGGGGGTGCCCTTTTCTCTTCCCTGCAATCTCTTACCGCAGAAGAGACGTTGCGAACAAGTCTCTGCTTTATCGTTATTTTCATGGCAAGTGCTCACTTGAGCTCCAATCTACTGACGCCCTGACCTGACATTGATTAAAAAAACATTTCCCTAGATGAAACCACTATTAATAATATCATCTACTCTTTATCTCTGTCTAAATCTAAACGTAGATTTTATGAAAAACGCTTCTTTCTTAGAACCGCATGTCTGTAGAACTCTGCACCGACTTACTGCTTTCCAACTGACTACAATATGGTTGTATTCAAGTATAACGGTAACAAGTGTTTGATGAGCCATCCTGTTATCTAATCCATATATATATATATATATATATATATATATATATATATATATTATTATTATTATTATTATTATTATTATTACACCTGCGGACAAAGATCCTCGAACTATCTTCTCAGTAATCTAGGAAATAATCATTACTGTCATGATTTTACTGTCTTTCGAAGCCAATCCATAAGTTCACATACTGTCAGAAGACATACGTTCTCTCTACAGATAATAAAAAACTAGTTTAAGAAATGATTAGATCTGCAAATACTGATGAGGTGGCTATAACCAGTAACTTTTAGATAGTATACAACGACAGACTTCGTAATATTACATTGCATTCATAGTTCCTACATTATATATACAACCACCATATATATATATATATATATATATATATATATATATATATATATATATATATATATATATATAAAGATACACGGTTAAAATTTTAGATACTATACAACCACAGACTTTGGTATATTGCATTACAATAAGGTTAAGCATTTATTCTTAATTTAATAAAACGTGTTTATTATAGGAGCCTTTTAGCAATAATATATATATATATATATATATATATATATATATATATATATATATATACGGATATTATTGTAACAAGGCTCCTTTAAAAACAGTACAACACTTTTTATTAATTAAATAATAAAGGCCTAACTCTATTGCAATGTAATATTCCGAAGTCTGTCGGTGTATACTATCTAAAAGTTACTGTTTATAGCCGCCTTATCAGTATTTGCATATCTAAACATTTCTTAAGCTAGTTTTATTTCATAGATTACTGAGTAGATAGCTTCAGGATCTTTGCCCGCAGGTTTAAATATGATTATTGTTGTTTTTATATTACAGTATATACGAGTTCGTTCAATTGGTTTCCAAACTTGTTTTTATAGATATTTTAAATTTACGTACACTCTTGAAAATGCGATATGTTATTACTATACATCCTATTAGATTACTGACTAATTTGTACGAATTCAGGATAAACAAAAAGCTACAGTAAAAATAAGAATGCCCCCTACTAAAGCATCATTCTCACAGCTGATAAATCTCCAGCCTGAGAACATTTTAGAAGAGTGATATGCAATATTATTCTGTTTTAAATTTGTAAAACATGCCACAGAAAAAAGTGTGAATGCTTCAGCTTGAGTAGGACTATGTTGTATGAATTAAGCAGCAGTTGTTGAGTGGTATAAGATATTAAAGGAAGGCAGGGAGTTTCTAAAGGATGATGAAAGGTATGGGAGGAGTAAGGAAGCCAGAACACCAGAGTTTGTTTACCAAATAAAGAATTTAATGGATAAGGACAGTCGTCTCCTATAGAGACAATAAGTGCACAGTTTGATGTCAGTTTTGAACTGTAAACAGTATTTTGCGCGAACAACTGAGGATACACAAGATTTGCACGAAGTTTGTCCAAGGGCTTCTCATCAGAACGGAAGATGATGCAATTACAGCAGGAAGATTGTCGAGCTAATTAATTCAGATTCCTCAATTCTTGATTTTCTGGTGACGCGCGATGAAAGCTGAATCTATCGCTATGACCCAAATACCAAGAGACAGCGTTTCCCGTGTAAGCATGCTGGCTCTCCAAACCCAAGAAGGCCAGACAGCAAATCCACCCGGAAACTATTAATGATCTTTTTTTTTTTTTGACAGGACGGTCATTGTTCGTAAGCACTGGTTCCCCCTAAACTAACAGGTAACCAGTAATAATATGTTGTGGTTTTAATTAAATCCAAAACGAGATTCCGTCGGGAGAGGGCAGTACTCTTCAAATCGATTCAGTTGCATTTCACCAGGTCAATGCACAAGTTCCCAACTCTATCCCTGTCTAAGATTATTAGACCAAAATTAGCATGAAGACATTTCTCCACCATCCCTGTGATTTTTGGTTATTCCCTAAGCTTAAAGAAACCCTTAGAGACAATCATTATGAGACAATTGAAGAGATGAAAGAGGCCGTGACGAAGTGTCATTGACACAAGAGGATTTTAAGGGAGGCTTCCAGAAATTGTCACAACAAGTTCACTGCAGGCGGAAGCGATTACTTCGAAAAAGAACTAAAGTTACATGCGTGTGCTATCAATAAAAGTGCCCCTACGAAAAAAGTCTGGAAACTTATTTATGTAACCTCGTATAAATATTTTACCATTTCTTGTTATTTCTGTTTTATGACTCCAGGCAACGCCCACTAATCCTACTATAGAGATTATATTTGTTTTTTTATTCAATATGCAAGTTTCTACTGAGATAAATAATATGTTCCAATTGTTTTCTATATGTAATCAACCATTTATCAAATATCATGATCGATCATAAAAAATAGCGTTCGTATTTTTTCAGTCTATATCAGTCAAGGACGAACAGCTAACCTTTATGAATTGCACGTACAGTTTCACGAGGAAAACAATAAGCGGCCTTTATTTCTATTTGTTTTTTTATGCTGTGTTGTTCATATTTCTAAACGTATTAATAAGAAATCGACGCTTACTAATATAATTCACTATTCCATGATGTATTTCTGTATTGCCAAGCTTTTCAGTTCAAAGTGGGCAAACGAAATTCGTTTTAGAATTGTTCAATACGCACCAGCAATTAAAAAAAGGACAGCTTTATTAGGTTAAGAAAACAGTTTGAGCGTTAAAACAATGATGTGTTTTTTTTTAAGAATGAATAATAATCATACGACAAGATAAATAATATTTCGCCCGCAATCTTCTTCGAACGATATGTGAGCATTTGTATTGTTCACCGTATTGATTATTAAAATTAATTATTAAAATTAATTATTAAAATTAATTATTAAAATAAATTATTAAATATTACTTATCGAAATTTGATTCGAAAAATATTTTATATGCTTCCTTCATTCAATCAAATGATCGGAAGTAAGTGCACTCTCATAAAGACTACCAACCAGATTGACGAATTAAAGTTTTATCGAATCAAACATATAGTAAAGATGCTGCCTCATCAGAGTAAAGTGTGTTACATTAGCTTTGGATTTACTAGGATATATACTATTTTTATTAATTTTTACCGCAAACAAGGCGGGTTGCTACTTGTAATATAAGGCGCTACTTTTTCGATGGGTACATTACAAAGGACTGGGGAAAATCGAGCAGTGTGATATCTGTCCACATTATATTTAAACTGCAAACATTTCCACTGGGCTACTTCCCGGCCAATTACAATATAGTAGCCTTCAAGTCCGATGTTAAAAAAGTTCATGTTGAGTAGTTGCCTTCAATAATCAAAATCCTACCTAATCTACACAATTAACGATCACTACACTGCCACTTAATGACCTTGGTACCTTAATAAGTGGTAATTTCCTTGTAAAAAAACTTCTGCATTTCAGTACAGTCAGAGAAACAAAAACACGAGAAAATAATTCCAATGTCTAGCAGTTTGTAAGGAAGAACAATCATATTAAAACATTTTTTTTACATCTAGGAACCTCAATAACAAAGGGTGGAATTTTATTGCTTGTCGAGTTAGTCGGGAATATGTACACCGTGGAAGCATGGGTGCTATAGCTTTATCTGATCACATTTAATTTAACGGTAAAGAAGGATTGGTGCTTGACAGATATGGTGGCACCTATTAGACTTAGGATTCAAACAATCAGGGCAGATGCTCCATTCCAGATGTGGAAATAATATCCTATGCATGGACGAATTGTAGCTTAATAAAGATATAGAATGCTTTCTGATGCGAGTAATTGTCTGAGACGGTAGAATGAGCCATCCTCTTTGCAGCAGCTTTTACAATACCCTCAATATATAAGTTCTAATTCATGTTGCCTATGGATATTGGGTAGAGGCGTTTGAAAGATAGTCTTTCAAGAATGGTGTTATTTGATATGGTAGTCAGTGGTCGAGAAGAGTATTTTTTAGTTGTTAAACGAAAGAAGCTTAGTCATTTTGAATTACATTTCATGCGTGTTATTTTCACTTACTATTTACAAGGGAAATATATTCAACCGTACGGATGTAACTTCGGCTTTATGTGTACGAGAAAACATATCTAAAGTACGGGTGCTACATTGGTTATATGTCTATAACGTAAAACATATCTACATCGTACGGATGCTTATTTTGCTCGATATCTCCGAGGAAACAAATGTCTTCGTGCGAGGTATAATTTGGTTTCACATCTGCAAAGAAATATATATGTATCGTATTCTGGCAAGGAATCAACAAAATAAACATTCTTACTGTACTACACGGGCTAGATATCTACAATTAAAATAAATAGTTACTCTTCACCTCTGGTACTGTAGCTGGATATCTTTTAGCAAAATAAATACTTACATCATATGACTGCAACTTTGTTTGATATCTGTATGACACAAGTATTTTCACTGTATATTTGCTGTGTACGAGTACTACATATTTACATCCTACGTGTGCTACTTTGGAAGTATATCTACAAGGAGAAAGAAACATATCTTTACGCCTCTAATTTGTTTGAACACACAAGTGTTCACATAGAGCTACGATCAGTCACGTTTTTGTGTTGGGTTTGAAGAAGTTATAACGATTAATTATGGAACTACCAAAAATATAGTCGGTTTCAAGCAGCGTGTGTTTCACTCGTCGGAATAGATTATTTTGACATTTCCTGGTATAATTGGTCGAAATATTTCACCGTCACTTCTTTGACCATTATAATTGTACCACAAAAAATCTGTTTAAATATCTCCAGAGTAGATACTCGCCAAAATGCATTGATATGCTGAATGAAATTGTTCGAGTCAGTGGTAAAATTACTTCACTTAAAGGGAAAGTTGATTTTTTAAAATCCTGTTTGGATAGTTATGTCGCTTCGGGTTTCATTTCTCGGTGCATTGCCAAAATAAAAGCCAGGAATGCTCTTAATTTGGAACGTTCTTTCATCAAGGATGAGTGCACGAACTTTGGTCACATTCTTGGGTTAATTCTTGCTAAATACCGTCGGCTTCGGTCGTTTATGAGGACAAACCTCTTGTTTTTTGATAGAATACGGTTCTCCAAATATCTATCTGCTGGTGATAATGTTCGAAGAAATAAAGTCCGTCCCAACCATCACATGCTTATTGGTACAGGCATGGTGTTGGTATCGAGGTTGACCAATATGTATTTAATTTCTCGGATGTTTCTCTCTCCCACCCGGATAAACTGGTATTAGCCATAGGTCTGGACGTGGGTATCCCTCCACCTCGCACCGATAAGGAGAATATTTTTTGCCGAATTCGAGGTGCTACAATCTCAGCTCAAACACCATGAGCCTAGGTCAAATGAGGGCGACATCTATATGAAGACAAAGTTAGCTGAACTCGCATACGGTGTTGCCAATTCTCCTATCAAAACAAATGAATTTGTATGGAACAAGATTCATTATCAGGCCGCCAAACATTTAAAGTCTAATAAGGATATTTATATTTATGATTAGAGACCTAGGCTCGTTAACAAGACAATCGTTCGGGAAAAACTAGGAAATGTGTTTTGCTTGTTCTTTTTCCTTGTCAATTGTCTTATAAATTGAGAGTTCTATGGCAATATGTACATATCATATCAAATTGGACTCGGGAGAAGTACATAAAAGCCCAACCAGTAGCGAATATATGATATTTGAAGACTTTATATAAAAAAAAGAAAACGTTGATTTCAGTTTTCCAATACAGTTGAGGAATCTTGTCACGATTTTTCAATTTAAAATCGGTTGTCTTGTTCTTTGACAAACATCAGCAGCTGCAGACGTATGCCAAATATGTAACAAAAAGATATGTACCTTGAATAAAAATTTCATCTCGAATAGGTATAAAGCACAATACATATTAATTTAGACCCAACGGATACAAAGGCTATTTGCATCAATAATAAAATTTCAGTTCAATAAATATGCAAATATTCACTTTTTATCAGAAGTTATATATACTAGCAGACCACCTGGCGTTCACCAGTCGTAAAATACGATACGATATTTGAATTCATGCAGATTTCTTATTTATTATTACAGAGAAAATTTATACTATGAATGTTTATATGGTACCCAATATATACTCTAATGATTTTCAAAGTTAACAAAAAAATTACTTCAGTGCCATCAGACGGAAGTATAAAAAATTACAATCAGCACGCCAGTTTTAGTCGTTATTCAGCACTTCGTTTTCGTCGTAATTGTCTGAGAAATGCCTACATAAAAAAAGCAAGACATTAAGCCATTTCAGATGTTTTATTTTTAGTTCTGAACTCTTAGCTGCTATTTTTGCAGGTTAAAACCAAATCGAATACGTTCTCAAGGTTCAAATAACAAATATTGTCTCTAGGTTCAAATATCAAATATGTTCTCTAGGTTCATATATCCTGTATGTTAAATTTCAAGTCTGTTGACTAAATATTCAGAGAGAAGTTTTGTAGACAATATATATTTTTTGTTTATAATTTGAATTCATTATTGAAATGAGTATTGTTTTTTTCATTTATTTATAGCAGACATATATCCTCATCTTTATTAATTATTGTTTCACGATGTTTCGGCCAACTTTTTCTCTAATCTTCGCCAGGTGGTAACCGCGACAGAATAGGAATTTCGAATCTCCTAACTGCATTCTCATCAATTACTGCCGGCCATAGTTGTTGTCGTCTCACCACGATTTGACTAAGTAAGTCTCGAAGCGCAGTGGATAAAGACGTTGCATATCTACGGTTCCAGGTGAGAATTCGCTGAAGACATTAGCTTCAATCCTACCCCAAACCGGCTAGAGGCTTACTTGACCAAATCCTGGTTAGAGGACAACAACTATGCACGGCAGTAATTGCTGAAAATACAGTTAGAAGAATCGGAGATCCTATCCCGTCGCGCTTACCACCTGACGAAGGCCAGAGGAATAGTTGGCCGAAACATCGTAAAACAAAAACTAATAAAGATTTGGTAGATAAGTTTTTCAAAAACTCTGACAATATCATTTTTATATATACATTAGTTGGCCGCACGATGTTGCCCATGCGTAAAATACGCATAACTATTATAGTTTAATTATGCAGGTTGCTTATCTATTGTTATGGGGTCATTTCGGTGTTTATTATTGTCCAATAAATAACAAGGATTTAAAAAGTGACATAAATACTATTTGTGTGTACCATCTGCTAGAATCGAACCAGAACGTTTAGCGTTCTAGTCTTGGTCGTTCTTTACAATTGATGATATTGTCTAGTCAGATGAATGCAGTTTAACTATCTATCCAAGGGGTTAAATATATGTAAAAACAACCCCATACCTACGAAAGATATATCTCAGAAAAACCTTCAAAGAAACAAATTTCTCTATTAATATTTGGGGATGTATCAAAGGTACTGGAGTAAGATGTATTGAACTGTATGGAGTTTACTTGAACAGTTAAAAATACTAAGATATATTGGATGAAACAAACCTTCCAACCTACAAAAACGAGCATGTATTTTTGCAGGATGGGCAAAGTGCAACAAGTTCTAGAGGATTTTTTGAAAAAAAGGGAATTATTGTGTTGGCTGACTTCTCATCAGGGAGTCCTGACTCAAACCCCATAGAATATCTTCGTTTTAAGAATTTATATAAGGAAAATATACATCAAGGAACTTAGATAAATTATAGGTCAATGTTGAAAAGGAATTCAATATACCAAATTATTACATAACAAAGCGCTAAGACATTAGATAATAACAAAAGCTGGAACAAAAATATGTAAAGCAAAAATGTAAAAAAATGAAGACATTAAAAGAATTATTTCCATAAAGATATTTACTTATATAAAAAAAAAACTTGAAATTAATAAGTTAAAAACTTTTTTGTTCATATATTATGTTGGCCATTTTTCATAACCCCAATATTCTCTGCTTAATCATTAAAAATATTTTATATTACCTGCATAATTTTGAGATTAATTTCTTAATTTTATAAGTAATAATAATAATAATATAAACTATAGAAATCCAAAATAACAACAACCTGGGGGGTAAGAATACACTGGGTGGTCCCTCGAAACTGATTGGTATGTATATATATATATATATATATATATATATATATATATATATATATATATATATATATATATATATATATATATAATAGTTAACTTTATCAAAATGATCCTGGATGGGAAAAACTAAAGTAAATTATAGATGTTAAAGAATTAATATTAATAAAGTAATCTCAACCAGATGTAAAAGCTCGAAAAAAACAAATAGGAGATAGAGCTTATAATAATAATATAGTACCATGAGTCTCTAGAAGAATTTCTACTCTTTCTGCAGATAAAAAGTAATTTTTATAAAAATGCTACTTACTTCAATAATGCCTTAAGTAAATTAGGACACAAAAAGATTAAATCAACCATATTGCTGGCCGCCTTTAACCTGAAATCACGCAAAATATGACTCGCTAGAAACCAGTTAAAAAAACAAGATCTGCCGCTATCAATTCCAATGAACCAGTCTACATATATAGTCCAAACCAAAATACTAATCGTAATACTTCTAATCTACCCAGTCGCACCAGGAGAAAGAACAATATTTGGTTTAATCCTCCATTTAGCGTAAATGTAAAGCTTATATACCTAAGGAATTCTTCAACATTGTACAAACCTCTTACAAATACCCACACAGATATAGTCCTATTTTCAATAAAAACTCAATAAGGATTTCTTATTCAACTATGCCTAATTTAGCACAAAGAATCTTAACATCTAATAAGAAAAAAAAATAGCCTAAAAAATCCCTTTCCCAATTAAAGCCAAAACAAACTGTAATTGTAATAACAAACATCTTTGCCCACTCGATAATGATTGCATCCGTGAAGATGTTATATATTTATGCACAATTACAGAACTCCCACGCAATCCTCCCATAACAGGTACTAATATTTTGTCTTCTGGTTATCCCTCTGCCCATCTTCCATCTGATATAGTTATTAATCCAATATACCACACGAACAGCCCTTTCATCTATACTCATACAACCAGCAATGACAATAATGATAATAACAATAATAATAATGAGAATAATAATATTTTCCTTACAGCCATCCTAAAACTAACAACACTCATCCCCTCCAAAACAGTCCTCGTACAATCATTGTCCCGCCTTTTGTCAAATTCAATGAACAAAATTCAAACTATATCCCTAATACAAATCGGAGAATTTATATTAATTTCAGACATTGAGCTTTTAATAAAGTACATAAGTATATCGGTGCTACTTCAACATTAATTAAGAAAAGAATATCAAACCACATTTCTTCTTTTACCAACCAAAATTCGAATAATAACCTAGGAAATTCTCTAACCACTTTAAGAAAAAAAGACTTAACTCTTAAATAGTCCTATCTCTCAAATATATCAATCTACCTACGCATTTATATTCTGCATGTTTACTTATACTTTACTATATGCATTTACTTACACAATAACTTCAATACTTACTTACATTTTTACTTACATATTTACTTGCTTCATCCGGAATTTGCAGATTCCGGCCTTTCTCTCCCCTTTAATTTTTTAAAAACTTTTTATTTATTTATTTATTCATCTATTTACAAATATGTATGTGTGTGAGTGTGTTTGTTGTATATATATATATATATATATATATGTGTGTGTGTGTGTGTGTAATTATATTATTCATATATATGCATGTATTTACGTATGTATCTATGTATTTGCATGTGCATGCTTTTATTTTATATTTATTCTTATTTCGTTTAGTTTCCTTCAGAAACTCCTGCTCATAAGTAAACTCTTAAATAATAACTTGTACATTCAGTTGACCTCTTTTTTGCTTAAAATCTTGGCACCTTTAATGCCATCTTGTCTGGGTCACTTTGACATTGTTTTTCTATTTTAAATTTATACAAATCACCATTCAATGTTTTCTTTCCTTTCTTCTTCTTAACTCATTTTCCTTAATTCAGCCTTGCCTCACAGTAAAGCTGTATATTTCTTCCATTCTCTTTTTTACGCACATTTTATCTTTCTTTTAATAATATATTGGAATATTTTCCCTTTTCCTTGTACCTATTTGTGAATTATTCCACGGATTTCTGCTTTTTGCATTACTTTCGATCATCTTCCCATTACGTTATTCCCTTTGATTTTACTTGTGTAAATGGAAATTAAACTCACTTTCCTGGATTCTGCAATTTGTGATTTTACCGTCATTGGATATTTTACCCTACATCAAACTATCCATTCACGTGAAATCACTTTTTATTCACCCTATTCCCTTGCTTAACTTTTTGTTATCAAGTAAGATCTATGACTTACTTGTAGATCTATTTAATACTTTTGCAAGCAAAATCCGATCCCGCATTTTGCTAAATCCTACCCTCTGATGAGAGGGAATGTGTGTCTTCGAAACTCCGCTGATTAAGGACTATCCACTTATTTAGTGTTTTTAAAAAATGATTTTAACTCTTTTTCAAAGTGTGTTTTAACATGTTTTATTAACTACTTGTTCTTATATATATATGTATATATATATATATATATATATATATATATCGCTTAGTTTAATTTCGTTAACTGTTATGTTGGCGTACACACATTTCCCATCGAATTTTCTTCCCAAAAATTTCGTTCTATTATAATTAACTTTCTTATATGTTCTTTTTCGTATTCTTACCTGATTTTTTCTCGTGCAAAATTTGTCAGAGTTTATTCATATTCTTTAATATATTATTTGTTCTATTAAGTTATTGATAATACATATTTGCTTCAAATTGAAAACAATCTATAAAATATGTTCAATTTATATATGTATACAGATATTTATATGTGTGTGTGTCTATATGTGTGTCGTTTCTTGGTCTTCTCTCTTTTCTTCCTATCGTATAGCCCACACTTATTATTTTCAATTTCTCATTTGAAAGTTTTAAATATCGCTCTTGTATTTCAACCATATATTAGCCGACATTTTCTCATCTAAAATTACTCTTCGAAAGATCCTAGGGAGATTTTACGGATACAGCCCATTTTGTGACCCTTATAAACTTGGCAAAATCAACAATAAAAAAAGTAGACACCATGACAAAAATAAAAATAACACTAGCGGAAATAATAATAATAATAATAATAATAATAATAATAATAATAATAATAATAATAATAATAATAATAATAAAATAGGGGATACAAAAATATCGATATTAAATATAAGCAACAAAACACCAACAACTATATTAAAATTAAAAATTGAAGAAAAAGAAATATAATCTGGTATACGCCCCCATACATGTACGTTCATAAAGTTCGACATCATAGACTTCTATCCCTCGATATCCGAAGAACATTTTAACATTGAACATTGAATTTGCCGAGGTATACACAGATATATCATTAAAAAACGTAGAAAATCAGTTTTAATAAATAATAATAAATAACAATAACCAATGGATAAAAACTAAAATGACAAATTCGTTTGATTTGGCGATGGGTGCCAGGGATTCATCAGAGGCATCAGAATTTGTGGGATTATTCATTCTATATACCCTCACAAACGTATTTGAGACTACGGATATCGGCCTATATATAGGATTAGCTATAATAAAATACTCCAACAATGTCAAGGGAGATAACTTTAAGAAACTCATACGCATGGAAATGAAAAATTAGGCCTAAAAGAAGATGTATTAGCTAATATAAAAATTACACACTTCCTGGACTTCACGTTACATTTAGAAAAAACACATATGAACCCTACTTTAAACATAACGCTACTCCAATATACGTAAAGCCTAAGCCCAATACACCACCATCAATTAAAAAACACATTCCTAACTCGATCGTAAGTAGACTCAGCAATAACTCAAGCGATGAAAATGCATTTAACAGGTCAACCAATATCTCTGAAACAGTCCTAAAATGAGTGAATACAAAAATATTGATATCAAATATAAGTAATAAAACACCAACAACTATAAAAAAATTAAAAATTGAAGAAAAAGAAATATAATCTGGTATACGGCCCCATACAATCAAATGTTAAAAGAAAAACTTGGCAAGAAATTTCTAGTACTTATTGAAAAAATATTAAATACAAACAATGTAAACTACAACAAAATATACAATAAAAAAGTAGACACCATGACAAAAATAAAAACAAGAAATATTCCGTAGGAATGACTTCCTTAGATTTCCAAACTCGATATTATGACCACAAAAGTACATTCAACAATAAAAAACACCGTATGAAAAAAACGCTAGCAAATAAATACTGGGAACACAAGGAAAGTGGACATTCGCCGGCAGTCGAATGGAAAATAATAAGACAAGCTACCACATGTGGAGACCAAGACGACCCATGTAGATTATACCTTCATGAAAAATCTGCTATCCTGTACTTTAAAGAACGCCAATATCTATTAAACTGTAGAAGAGAAATAGCGAACAACTGTGTTCACAAGAAAATTTACTCTAGAATAGCGAGACAAAATACTTTTAAAACTAACAAAAATAATAGAAAATAAACAAAGGAATGAATTAAATAAACATTAATGTACATAAACTATCACACAATTATGTATATGTATATATATATATATATATATATATATATATATATATATATAAACTAACAGAAAAACTCCTAACATTGATTCAAATTAGGTCAAGAAACTAGATATCCAGGCTAAATAGAGCACACACAAATGAACAGGTCAACCAAAGGTCAAATAGGCATTTGTCCTGTAAGTGCATGTTCATTGGCTGATAGGAAGGGCGCGGTGAATACTAGAAAGCTGATTAACTAACTAAAATCTCAATAGAAGGTGTGTATATAAAGACGACAGACAACCTCAAAATAAGCGCATAAGGCTTAATAGTCCTAGAGTGGATGAAACGCGGAATATTCAGTGTAGCTTAATCGCCATATATATTTTATAACTCACTAACTAGCTCTGCCTACGTATTGAGCACTTTTGAAGTAAATACTTGAAGTTTACGTATAAATTTATACTCTCGTATATTAATTATATGTATATATATATATATATATATATATATATATGCGAGCCAACAATTAATAAAACATGTTAAAAACACTTGGAAATTAGTTAAAAACATATTAAATCTGAACAGGAAACACTAGATCAGTGGATAGCCCTTAATCCGCGGAGTTTTGAAGAAATACTTTAGTTCTAATCAAAGGGTAGAAATAAGCAACATGCGGGATCGGATTTTGCATGCAAAAGTATTTGATGGAAAAACAAGTAAGTCACCGATCCTACTTGATAACAAATAAGTCAAGCAGAGGGAATATGGTGAGGAAAAAGTGATTACGCGTGAATGGATAGTCTTTTATCTTATATATATATATATATATATATATATATATATATATATATATATATATATATATATATATATATATATATACATGAGGGGAGCGAAAAAACGGTAAAGAGAAAGATTGTAAGAGTAAACGTTTTTAAATGCAACGGATTGTAAAAAATGTACTCTTAACGAAACTGATTATTTTTAATACGATGCGGCGTGTTGCCAACTGCGACGGATAATGCGGGATACTCATGTTAGTATAGCATAAATAGTACAAATTCATTTTAATAAAAAAAATTAAATAGAATACTCCACTTCCAAAAGCTAAAATGATGAAAATGACATTTTACATCATTCAGCATCTCATTTCATTCATAATTCATCAGACGCGATTTGATATTTTCTGAGTAGACATTAACTTATGCTAAGTGTATGTATTAATACGCCATAAATCTGAGGAGTGGTTTAGTATTCACATAAAAGACTAACTTCTCACAATTGGAACCAAGCCGGCAAATACAACAACAAACGCTCATAATCAAGCAGAAAAGTACTATTGCATAAACGATTTCTCATGAATGTTGCTTTTCTTAACACTTTACTGAGGTTCTCCTGCGTCAGGTAAATATTAGTAGATGAGAATAAACGTCTAGATTTTATTCAATGCATAGATTTCTTCAAATAAAACAAAATGTTTAGGAATATATTAATAGACTTTTATGAACCAATGACTTGTTAAACTAAGATATATATATATATATATATATATATATATATATATATATATATATATATATATATATGTATGTATATATATATATATATATATATATAACTTTAATGCATGTGTATGTAAATATAACTTCCATGAACCAATAACGGGTAAAAGTTCATATATATATATATATATATATATATATATATATATATATATATATATGCATTTATATATATATATAGATTTAACTTAAATATATATGTGTCTGCAACTATAACTTTATATGTACATATATATTTCCACGTACCTATATTTATTTAATTTATATATATATACATATATATATATATATATATATATATATATATATATATATATATATATATTTGTGGGTGTGTGTTATCAATGATCAGAAAAATATCAGGACCGTCATATCCAATATAAAAGTGTACGACTACATTTGGAACACAGTAACGGGCTCGTATTTAAAAGACGCGGCTACATGCAACTTACCAAACCGTTTTGTAGAGCTGACGTCATAACGGAGGGAGGCAAGGGGAAAATGCGAGGAAAGAACGTGCCGGTGTAAGAAGGACGCGTGGTCACGTGGCGGCGTAAGTGATTTAAGAGCCCCTGTAGCTCAACTAGGGTTTTGTAAACTACACGGTTAACTATGATAATTTTTAAACAAGATGCAATGGTTACTTGTGACGTAGCATGAAGAAATCTCTATTATTTCAATTGAAAAGCTGAGTCGATTTTCTGTTCGCTTATTGTTTCTTTGCGATTGTCTCAGACAGAACGTGTCGGATCCAAAAGTTTAAAAGTGACAACGACATCGAAAAAGATTAACGGCAACTTTATATATTAAGCTTCTAATTATATCTCTCTTTTCAGCGTACAGGGACGCCATTTCCTGGAAGGCTGATATGAATCGAAAGAAAATATTATCAGATATAGGCGGCGAGATTCTAGTTCTCTTTGAGTTTGAATCTGAGAGTACTGTTGTTTTACTAATCCTTTTTAAGACATACATAAATACACACTTTTATTTTATTACATTCTCACCCCAAACAAGGCATATTGCCACTTGGATGCAGGGGGGCTATATAATGGGCAGCAAATCCTGGGGCACTATGTTGGGATTTGGGCAGCAAGATGTCGGTTCACGTTACAGTTGAACTTCTGCATGTCACTACAGTAAGGGAAGCAGGGACCTTGAATGGAATTCCAGAGTCTAGCGGTTCTGAGGAAGAAATTACTGGAGTAAAAAGATCTTTTACATATGGGGATCCTTACTGTGTGGGGGTGGGATTTAGCTGCCTGTCGTGTTTATCGAGGGTGTCTACGTCGTGGGGGCACAAGTGTCTGCAGTTCGTCAGAGCATTCACCATTAAAATACTTGTAGAATAGGCAGAGGGATGCAACGTTTCGTCGATGGGATAGATGCCAGTTCAGGGCTGATCAGATTGGCGACTCTCTTTTGAACCTTATCTAGGAGCGAGAGACTAGCAGCATATGCACCAGTCCAAATGTTACAACAATACTCCATACATGGGCGAATGGTGGCCTGATAGAGTTACAGGATACTTTCAGGTGCCAGTCGTTTTCTAGCACTGTAGAGAGAGCCTACCTTTTTCGCAGCGGTCCTGGCAATGTTTTCAATATAAGTGTTCCAACTCATGTTTCTTGTAAACGTTATGCCAAGAAGTTTGAAAGATGTACTCTCAGACAGAGAGTCACTGGCCATTGCTGTTGGTGGCAGAGCAGGTTTCTTGTAATTATTGAAGGAAACCAGTTTAGTCTTGGCAACATTGAATGTGACCATCCATTTATGCCCCTATTCCACTACAGATTGGAGGTCATCCTCTACTGTTTTTGCCATTTCGTTAGTTATGTGTTCATGTGTTTTCCTGTCATACCTGTTATAGAGCGTGGTGTCATCAGCATATATACTTATCTCAGAGGCAGTTTGTCGAGGAGGTCATTAATAAATATTAGGAACAATAGAGGTCCAAGGATAGAACCCTGATGCACTCCCGCATTTATATCACACTGTTTAGATGTACCACCGTCGAGGACAACCTGGATTTTTCTCTTTATCTAAGAAGGATTTAATTATGTTAATACCCTGTCAAAGGCCTTAGATATATTTAGAGCTACCGCTCTACCCTCCCCCGCTTTGTCCAATGAATGGTATATACGTTCAGAGATTACAGTGAGGATGTCAGCTGTGGAACGGCCTTGTCTAAACCCATATTGTTTGTCAGTCAGAAGTTTAGTATCTGTAAGGTGCCGGATTAGAGCATGGTTAATTATTGTCTCAAATATTTTGGCGAAAAGTGGGAGGAGGCTAATGGGGCGATAATTTGATGGGTCAGTTCTTTCGCCAGAATTCTTGAATACTGGTACCACAGACGCTGTTTTACAACAGGCCGGAAAGCATGATTCATTATGTAGAGTTTGGAGAGAACTGGAGCTACTTCGGCCGGGCACTTTTTTAATAGCACAACTGGGATGAGATCAGGTCTACATGCTTTTGAAGTGTCAAGGTTTTTTATGATAGCGTGTATCGGAGCAGAGGTAATTTTTAGATCGTCTAGCGTACCGTTTGCCCGCAAAGGTAATTCAGGTATAGGATGGTTGAAAGAGTCCAGTGTGGAGTTCGAGGCAAACCAGCTGACAAGCATATTAGCCTTGTCGGTTGCTGAGCAAACCACCTCATGATTGTTGGTTTGTGGGGGAATTTTTTATTGCCAATTATTTACTACACTGTTGTAGATTTTCCAGAAGTAACGATTTCCTAATTTTTCTTACGCTTTTACTTCTCACTTGCGTGTATAATCTTTCACTTTGCTGGGCTCCTCTCCCACTTACATCTTATATATATATATATATATATATATATATATATATATATATATATATATATATATATATATATATATATATATTTGTGTGTGTATGTAAGTACATATATATGTATATATATATATATATATATATATATATATTTAGTAATGTGATTGATAATTTAAAATTCAAATTAGAATATAAAATTAAAAATCTGTTCCATAAGAATGAACAACAATAAAGTCAATAATTTGTACGATAGCTTCGGAAACGATGTTTTTATTATGATAGACATTAAGCCACGGACAATAATTTTGACATATATTTTTTTTAAAAGAAAGTCTCTTCATCAGCAAAAGTATTGGGTGTTTGTTTTATATGCAAAATACACCATGAATAAACCTTGCAATTTTTAAGTAAGGCAGATGTATCTTTAATTATTCGTCTTTTTGTCAAAGCATTCATTTGGATGTTGATTGTAGCTTATAAATGAATGATTTCGTACATTGAAGCTACAATCTACATCCAAATGAATTGGACAATAATTTTATCATATAGTTTTTGAAACAGAGTCGCCTCATCGGCAAAAATATTGGGTGGCTTATTTTTAAAGACATCAAAAATAAAACTAGCATTTTTTGGTTAGGCAGATGAATCTTTTAATCTTTTAATGGTTCGTCTTCTAAAAGTCGTATCATCGTCAAAGCATTCATATGGATGGTAAATGTAGTTTATGAATGTTTGAAAATGTTGATAAACCAAACTACACTATCTAAACATATTTGGCGACTCAATGATACAAATATTCCCTTCAATTTGAAATGGGAAATAATAGGATCATATAAAGCATATATGCCGGGGGGACAGATTCTGTGCACTTTGTAGATATGAAGCCCTTAACATTTTAAAATATAATAATGATAATAAAAATTACACCATTCTCCTAAATCGGTTTAACAGGAAGGGATTTTTAAAGGCGTGTTTGTGCGTTGAAATTCTATGTTTAATAAGTCCAGATGTGGAACCGAAGTAGATTATGTTTTCTCTAATATATTCGTTGTCAGGTAGATTATGAGTGGCACTGGTATGTAATAGGTTTCTTTGTATTTGATAGGTAGATTCGTTATAGGGTGCAGTTATTGAATAACTGTGTGGCCGGCTTATGGTTGCCATTAACATAATTTATATCCGGGGTTTCTGATACTGTGCAGCTATAAATAACATTTTCTATCTTGCAGGTACCTTGTTAACTTTTTTTTTGTACAGTAACATCCTGTTATAATTTCTATATTTGTATTTTGTATGTTACTATTTTTTTTTATTGTTAAAACTAATTAATTTTTGATGACGGTTCCGCATAGTTGAGTAAGAAACTTTGATCCTGCACTTATTATTTCTTAGACATAACGAAATTTTCTCTGGATGCATTCATAAACGATGGTTTAGATGTGACAAATATAAACCACCATAGGTCATTAAAATTTTCTTATTAAGAATCTTTCTTAAAATTTATAATTTATAACTTAGTAACTCTATTAATATAGTTTGGATTATTATTATTATTAATCTTATTATTATTATTATTATTTTTATTATTATTATTATTATTATTAATTCATCTGATATTTATACCATTATTTATTATTTTATTTAAATTATCTATTTAACTTTAATTTTTATATGTTAATATTTTTATTAAATTCCATAAATAAATATTATATTAATATATTATATATATATTATATATTAATGTTATTATTTTTTTTATCTAATTACTATCATTAAGATTCTTTTATTATTTATTTTAAAAAAAGCAATATAAATAATTAGCGGTTATCTCCGTTTGATCAGTTAAATTAAATTATCTATTTTCCTAGCAAAATATGATTATCTCCCTTTATTTTTGAAATATCTTATAAAATTTAAAATTCGGCGCCACTAACGATTTCTAACCGATGGGATTAATCCATTATTATTCCCTTTGAAATTTGGTACATTTCAACATCTTCAAGCATTTATAAGCTACATTTACTATCCAAATGAATGCTTTGACAATGATACTTACGAATTTTAAAAGGCGACCCATTATAAGGTATATATATATATATATATATATATATATATATATATATATATATATATATATATATATATATATATATATATCTTTGCTAAATTTTCTTAAAACCATCTTATTTTAACCTTACATTTAAACCCAATTTAACTTTATTATTTTATTCTGATTTTTATACTCAATTTATCTTATTTTGTTTACTAACATAAAAAAATTAAATATTTTCATTTATATTCAAATATTTTCCGGATACATCTGCCTTACGTAAAAAAAAAATGGTGGGTTTATTCTTGATGTCTTTAAAAAAAAAACCCACCCAATATTTTTGCTGATGAAGAGACTTTGTTTCAAAAAAACTATATGTTAAAATTATTGTCCATGACCTAATGTCTATCTCAATAAAAATATCGTGTTCGAAACGATCGTACAATTTATTGACTTGTTGTGTTGCTCCTTATGACACCGATTTTTAATTTTAATGTTAATTATAAATTATCAATCATCTTACTAAATATATATATATATATATATATATATATATATATAATATGAGACTCAAATTGTCTTACTTGGGCATTAAAACCGTGCATACACTCGTAAATAAAACAAATTCATATATTATTATTTTTAATATAGAAAATTTACGGCTTGTGTTCTTTCTTAAATAAAAAGAAAAACAAAAATTAAACGTGACATAGAAAACAAGGAAGTTGACAGCACAGTACACTTCATATTAATATGAAATAAACAACTGCAGACGCCCGAAGTAGTTTTTATTTTTCAAAAAACTGAACTGGATCAATAAAAACATTGCATTCAATCTGGCATCGTTAGAAAAAAGTTGCAAAAAGAGGCTCCGTAATTTTTGACGAATATATATATATATATATATATATATATATATATATATATATATATATATATATATATCAATAACTAAATAGATAATCACAATTGAAAAATAAGGAAAGCATACTTGAAAATACAAAAAGATAAAAAAAAAATTGTTTTGATAAAAATTACGGTGCTCTTGCGGGATTTTCGGTCAATCATGGCTAGCGCTCGACCGGTAATCACCGGATTAAGCTGAGCATTGTTCTAATGTTGAAACGCTAAATAGTACCAAACCGAAACGCCGAATTCCTCCTTTCAATAATAACCAAATATATTATGTTGGGGACCACAGTCGTATCCAACTGGTGAAAGGCATATAAAAAAATTGAAGGAGAAAATAACTGTTGTTGAATAAAAAAAAAAGAAACTGCAAAATAAATAAATACAATTTAATAAATACAAACGGTAACTATTCTTAAAAAATATATATTAATTCCATTTACGGTATGTTTTTGTTATTTTTCATTTATTGTATTTGTGTTTTATTCCGGTTTGTTTGTTTTGAAATCTGTCTGTGTCTGTTACTTCGCTCTTGGTTATTCGTCGATTGTCAGTGGAGCCGTGCTATGCTTGAGGAAATATACCGTCGATTTGGGTAAAATAATGCAAGAGTGCCTAAACAACTTTTCTTTGCTAAAGATTACGTATCAAAAATTAAAACAAAAAGGCAAAAGCATGGTTATACTAACTAATGAATTGTGTAATTGTTAAGACAAAATAATTTCCCAGTCTGTTCTAAACAATCATGGGTTCATAATATCGGACCGAACGTTGGTGTCTTAAGAAAATTGTCTTACAAGATTAAAAGTAAAGAAAGAAAACAAATTTGAGTAGAAAAAAATAAATAAATAAAAGAAAAGACTGGCGTCGAAAATTCTAATGGTAGAGATCAAGTTACTTTTTAGATCAGAATTTATTTGAAGTTTACGCGTATCATAAATGACCTTGTGCGTGTAAGATTTAAGTGGGAAATATCTACTCTTGGTTCTTTTAATGTGCATTAAAAGCCAGCCGATAAGAGATAAATAAATAAAGAATATAAACAAATACGAAAGTTTCATCTACTCTATTGTAAACATAAAATCATATATACTTAATTAGAAAATTATAATAAAGAAATAGATATAAGAATACAAATATTCAAATATTTCTAATAGTAGCATTATATAAGTAGGAGCGATTATGCAATATGCATAATAGGAAATAATTCACATAAACACACACACATATATATTGTATATATATGCATTATATACACACACACATATATATGTATATATATATACATACAATATATATATATATATATATATATATATATATATGTATATATATATATATACATCAAAATATACGTTATTATTCACATGTAATTATACATATATCCATATATGTAAAGAAAGCTGTATCAAAGCGAGACTACTAAAATAAAGAAAGGTAAATTATTCCATCGATAGTCAGAGGTGATAAGATAAAAGGCTTAACTTAGTTGTTGAAGATCAAATCAATCATCGTATCGACATTTTTATTATATAAATATAAATATATATAAACATATAAAATGGAGTCAAAATAATCACACACGCACGTATCCATGGGGGTATAATTAGGTTTAATATTGAAACGACTCACAGGAATCTATCTATATATCTTTGTATATACTTTCATACAAATGCTTCTGTTAGGTATATTATATATATATATATATATATATATATATATATACATACGTAGTTTTTTGTGGTTGATCTTTTTTAAACGATATTAAGGTTAGCGTCTTCACCTTGAAGATCGGATGTTTTTTTAAGAATTGACCATTTTTTTTTAAATTTTGGACATAAACAAATAACATTTTTATTTATTTATTTTTAAAACTGACATCCACGCACCTGCGTGTTTCGAAGCCTGCCCCTCTTCAGTGTAGCTTAACTGTTATTAGGATTCGAACCCTGGACCTTATGTATTATAGTCCAGCTTCTTATCCATTACGCTATTATGCCATATACGATTTACTGTTTAGTTTTTATCGTCTATATATTTACGTAGTTTTTTCGTTGATGGCCTTTTTAAAACGATATTGAGGTTAGCGTCTTCACCTTGAAGATCGGATGTTTTATTTTAGAAATTGCCGATTTTTTTTCGGACGTAAACAAATATATATATATATATATATATATATATATATATATATATATATATATATATATATATATATATACAGTGATGATCATATTTATTGGCACGGTAAAATAAAAGTTAAATTTTGTCTAATAAATTCTAAAAAAGGGATTAAATTTAAGAAAATAACAAAGTATATTATGTATTTTTAACTGGCCTTTCCGATGCAGCAATCGGAATTTAGAAAAAATAAATAACAAAGGAACAACAAACATAATTGCAAAAAACCCTTGTTCAAAATTATTGGCACGGCTTTGTTTTTCTTTTAGTATCAGTATAATATCAATCAATTTCCGGTTTACGTGCTTTCTGAACTTTTTTATAGCCATATTATGCTTGTTTAACGCTAATTCAGTGAATAATTTTTTTCAGATAATTTTTAGATAGCGATTTATTTAAACTATTATAAGTGACTAAATTATAATTTTCAATCGCCATGGTTAAAACTAAGGAACACAGCGAAGACGTAAGGAAGCTTGTTGTAGCATGCCATACCAATGGGGAGGGCTATGATAAGATTTCAAAGAAGCTAAACCTTCCCAAATCCACTGTTAGAGCCATAATAAACAAGTTCAAATCGCAAGGCCACGTTATGAGTTTAGAGGGTAGAGGGAGAAAAAGGATTCTTTCCCCAAGAGATGAACGGAAACTTATTCGACAAGTAAAACAAAACCCAAGGATCTCTGCTGGGGAGATTGTTGATGAACAGAGCACCTCTGGAGTGAATGTATCTCGACATACAGTTGGTAGAGTTTTGAAGACAGCTGGTTTAAAAGCATGTCGTCCGAGAAAGACTCCCTTATTGAAGCCTATGCACCTGAAAGCAAGGCTAGCCTTTGCAAAACGTCATATTGATAAAGATGTTGCATTCTGGAAACGTGTTCTATGGACTGACGAAACGAAAATAGAGTTATTTGGCCATAATAAAGTGTCTTATATTTACAGAAAATTTGGTGAAGCTTTCCTGCCTAAGAACACCATACCCACAGTGAAGCACGGTGGAGGCAGTTTGATGTTTTGGGGATCCTTTGCTGCCTCTGGACCAGGGCGACTTGTTAAGGTCACAGGTAGCATAAAAAAGGAAGATTATGTTAAAATATTGGATGAAAACCTGAAAGACTCTGCTAAAGAGCTCTCACTTGGTCGTCGTTAGTGGTTCATGCAAGATAATGACCCAAAGCATTCGGCTAAACTGACTAAGAAATGGCTTGAGGACAATCATATTAATGTTTTGGAGTGGCCATCACAAAGCCCAGACCTTAATCCAATTGAACATTTATGGAGAACATTAAAAGTGAGGCTAATGCAAAGGAAGCCTAAGAATCTTATTCAATTGGAGGATTATTGTCAGGAAGAGTGGGCTAAAATTACTACTGAAGAGTGCAACATCTTGGTTGTAAACTATGAAAAGCGACAGGAAGGTAATCAAGGCCAAAGGCTATACAATTGATTATTAAATAAATCGTGCCAATAATTTTGAACAAGGGTTTTTTGCAATTATGTTTGTTGTTCCTTTGTTATTTATTTTTTCTAAAATCCGATTGCTGCATCGGAAAGGCCAGTTAAAAATACATAATATACTTTGTTATTTTCTTTAATTTAATCCCTTTTTTAGAATTTATTAGACAAAATTAAACTTTTATTTTACCGTGCCAATAAATATGATCATCACTGTATATATATATATATATATGGCAGCATTTTAACTTTTATGCAGGTTTCATTAAATAGCTCAGATAACTCTTGCTTGTTTTTCTTGTTATCCTCCTTTTCTCTTTTTCGGACTATTTTTCGAACGTTTTTTCCGAGTGAAAAAAGAAATTTCCCATAATTGCAAACGTTTTCGACCTCCATTGGTCATCTTCAGGCGAATAGTAAAAAATAAAAATGAAATTTAAAAATTAAAGTAGCGAGATAAAATGAAAAGTTGATTAAAAGATGATTAAAAGGCGATTAAAATCGCTTAAAATCGTTAAAATACTCAAAAGCACTTGAGCGTGCCTTCCGCTTCGTTTTGAGTCTGGTTAATCGTAACAATGCCTCAAAGATCGGGAGGCGCACCTCACAATATGAGACAGTTAAAATGGCCGTGTTATTTATTAATATATCTCTAAACTCATTTTTAGGGGTGTGGTGTGCTATGAGGTTCTGATTAATTGAGCTATTCGGGGAAGACAGGTGACATGTTAAACGGCGGGAGATACTGATTAGGAATGTATATATATATATATATATATATATATATATATATATATATATATATATATATATATATACTAGCTGTACCCGGCCATGCGTTGCTGTGGCTCAGTTTGTTAAAATGGAACACATCCCTCAAGAAAAATTGCATTTTGTTCGTTTATTTACTTTTATTATTTTTGCAATTTTTTTAATCAATAAAAGTGTTGTTTTTTTCTCCAAAAATATATTAAGTTTTTACCATAAATTGTTAGGTGAAAGTTTTTTTTTCAGGAAAACTTGCGCTTTTTTTTTAAAGAAGTTTGGCAATAAACGTTTCTCTTTGAAAACGGAATTTTTATTATAAAAAAACAGATGAATGCTTTATATGAACACTGTAAATAGTTATGTGAATGTAGAGAACAGTTTGATTCTTTTTTCAAGAGAATGTACAAATTATTTATTTTTTTAACAGATGTTCAGAAAATAAACAGAAAAATGCTTCCAACATTAATTATGCAGAAAATAAATAGAATGCTGATTTAGTGTTCCAACATTATGCTTATAAATTACGATAAAACTTGCTGAGTATGCGCTGTTTTACGGTTGTTGTAAAAATGGAACGGAAACTTAAATTTCGCTCCGTTTTAATCTTTCTTAATTTTTTAAGTGTGCCACCCAAACGAATATAATCAAAACGGTAACATTCAACAATTGTACTTTATGTGTATAAAACACAAAAAATATTAAAAATAAGTTAATAACGAAAGGGAAATAATTCAATTTTTAAACGAAAAAGTCAGTTTGGTATATCTTTTTGTTATTTTGTACATAAGTCCAGCTTACCATTCACATTGGAGCTGTCAACATTTGTAGGGTATCGGGTACGTTTACAACGAATAAACACTCCAATCTAGTAGATGTATCAGAATTTTTTGTGGGAATTTTTGATACCCCTATCACGAAACTGCGAATAAAATATAAAAAAACTGGTAATTTCTCTTTTTAAAGTGGGTTGTTTATTTTCTTTATGGATTATACTTCCAAAATAAACTATTAAAGTTGTTTTAAAAGTAAGATAAATATTTTTTTTATTTTTAAAAAACAATCATGAATTTTACAAACTCAATATTTTTCAATTTTTAAACTTTAAACATCCATCAAAATTTTTGTATTGAGTCTATTTTTACGATATTTGCAGGATTAATGTAAAATTCTATACTCTTTCCAATAAACCGAATATAATATTTTAGACAAACGTTTTTTTTAATTCACCCTCTCCATTTTCATGTGTCTGTTACAAAGTAAATAATTAATTTTTTCACCAAAGTTTTATATATCACAAATTGAAGAGAAAAGGGCAATAAATAATATATTCAAATTTTAAAAAAAGTAGAGTTTTTTAGAAATTTACCTGTAAAGTTCGAAGTTTTTTTTAAAACCACGTTGTTTGTTTTTTCTTTTATTTTTTTATTTGTAATGAAACCTGGGTCCTTGCTCCTTTAATTGAAAAAAAATTAGGGCTTCAATTACATTTTTCGAGTAGTGATAAGCTTTTAAAGACAGGGAGTCGAACAATTCACGCCTCCCATTTTGAAATGTCTATTAAAAAGTAAATAATTTACTCACCAAAGTGTTATATATCACAAATTGAAGAGAAAAGGTCAATAAATAATATATTCAAATTTAAAACAAAAAAAGTAGGTTTTTTTTAGAAATTTACCTGTAAAGTCCGAAGTTTAAAATCTTTTTTAAAAAAACACGCTGTTTGTTTGTTTTTTTATGAAACCTTGGTCCTTGCTCCTTTAATTGAAAAAAAATAAGGCTTGATTTACATTTTTTTAGGAGTTATAAGTTTGGAAAGACGGCGTGGAGTTATTCACTATTTTGCACGAAATTACTGACACACCTACCAATCACCCCATGTTAGAACGGAATATACACCCCTAAGCTTGCCAGCATACCCGAAAAGCTATAAAAGTGGACGTGTAGAATGTGAACGATGAGTTGGACGTAATGTAAAAATGTACCGAATTTAAAAGGGAACGAAATTCAAATTTCCGTTCCATTTTTACAACAACCGTAAAGCAGAGCATTTTATGCAAATTTTACCTAACTTACTGTATAAATGCTATTTTTTAAGCAAAAAAAATATTTAGGTTTGGCTATAAATTCCTAAACTCACCCTAAATAATTTAGGTGAATGAAATAAGAATCTAATTGAATCTTTAATTTTCTGAATAGTATGCGAGAAATTCATTTTTCGTCGAGTTATATTGAATTCATTAATACGGACTTTAGGGGCTTTTTTCGGAATGTTTTTGCAAACATTATTTTTTTTATTGGTACAAATTACGACGCTTTATTTAAATAAATAAAAACCAAAAATAAATTCTTGCGTTTTTATTTGCTACTGAAAATCATAACTTTAGTAAAGGTATTTTTTGTTTAAACAAAGTAAAATATTTTCACTAGGAGGTAAGTAAAAATAATTAGTTCATTTTATTCTGCAATCATTATTTGATAAATACTGAAATTTTCATTAAAATTGGTTAATTTTCTAATTTTTGGTGAATTTTTAAGTAAAGGGAGAGGTCAAAATGTTTATACACTTTGTGCGTCGGCATTCATTTTGTCTGTAGCTACCATTTTTCGATGAATATTTGATAGGAAAGCGACCATGTGTAGTTAATTTAAATCAAATTTCAATCACATGGTTACATTATCAATAATCATGTGATTAAACCCATTGAAAATTTATCGATATTGTAAACATATTCTGTTTACATTAAGCCTGTGAGACTAACATATCCTTTTCTGAGATTTAAAAAAAAACCGCGAGATCAGGAGAAAGAAATGTCCAGAAAATCGCTATATTTTTAACTTTTATCATCTGAAATTTTCAAAAATCGCTAATTCACCCCCTCCCAAATCCATATTTTAACTTCCTAGAATAAAAAAAATATAAATATAGTATATTCAATATATAAAATGTCCCGTGTTTTCTCACTATATGTTTCTGGAATTATATTGAAGCGGTTAGCATTCCAGAAGGCTTACATGTTTTTTCAGAGAGGGTATTTTTTTTTGCAAGAAACAAATCATAAACTCACACTTTTTATAATAAAAGTTAAATTGAAATATACTGCAAATTAAACACACAATAATGGTGCAACATATTTTGAAATTAGAAAAATAAAAAAAACAAAAAACTATGCTTTAGCATGTTAAACGTATTTAGGTTGGTAGATAATTAAATTCTACTGTATTGGTATAAGTTTTAAAATTAGGCGGGGTTGATTAGAACGTATTTTAAACTAAACTTCAGAGGTTGGAATGCCCCCACCCCACCTAAAATGTACTTGGAATAATCGATTTTATAGCGAGATTTAAGAATGGTTAGCCGAAAAAAAGTGAAAAACAAAACAAATAATCAATAAATAATTGTTACCAAAGGCAATAAATGCTACTTTTTTTTACTTACATGAATGAGTTTCTTTTATGCTTTAAAGTATGTTCAAGCACTTTTCTTTATTTTTTTAATCTAAAATTGCAGGTGTGTTGATGCCAAATATATCCAGATTTTCTAGAATTCCCCGCTAGATTGCAAACGAAATCTACAGATTTAGCAGGAAAACCGCTAAATTGGAAACACTGGTCACATGACAGGAAGCAGTAATAAATAATTGCCCCTAAATAAAAAAAATGGCCTTTCGGTACAAAGAAAAACACCTATTTATCATAGAAAAAATAAGTATAATGTTATAATTAAAAAGAAATATATAAAAACACACATGCATATAGTAAACATATTATACCAAAACGTGGAAGCCATCCATTTAGTGTTTTTTTTAGACAACTAATTGCGGACGAACCAAGAGTTACATTTATATATATATATATATATATATATATATATATATATATATATATATATATATATATATATATATATATAGGTAAGAAGAAATTGGTGACGTGGTGGACGCTTGTTTGTCAGGTATCAAGATAAACCAGGCACGAATATTGTACTAGCTGATATGATATGTGTGTGTGTATGTATGATTGGTGGACAGATATTTGGTGAAGATATTTCCGGGCGCCGCTCTCTTGGGTCGATGAGTAGAACTGCCGACTGTCAACGAAATAGTTCTAGGATAAATCCTAGGCTTGGAGAAGTGCTAATCTACTCGCACTGATGAGTTTTGATAAAACGAAACAGTACTGAAAGTGGAAGAATTACGTAAAAAAATTCTCGCAACTTTTTTTTACTTACAATATATATATATATATATATATATATATATATATATATATATATATATATATATATATCAATTAATTATGGATATATCGCACTATTTTGTCTCCATTCGAATAGAATTACTAATTTAGAATTAAATTTCCGATTCCGCTACAATTACTGATTCCGATTCTTTATAGATCGCAAAATATTTGACTACAGGGCTGGTATTTTCTCTGATTACCGTAAAAAACATGTTTAATGTTCAGCTATATTGATGAACGTAAAATACACTTGTGGGGCCGTGACATATCGATTGTATTTGACTGGGAGTTTAAAATCAAAACATATTTACTAGTTAATCATAATTACACTTAGAGAAGCTTTTGCGTTAAACAAAATCCAATGAATACAATTGAATGAATCGTTTAAGACATCCACTACCAACATACACACACACACACAATATATATATATATATATATATATATATACATAGATAGATAGATAGATATATAATATATATATATATATATATATATATATATATATAGATATATAATATATATATATAGATAGATAGATATATAATATATATATACATATATAGATAGATAGATATATAATATATATATACATATATAGATAGATATATAATATATATATACATATATAGATAGAAATATAATATATATACATATATAGATAGATATATAATATATATACATATATATATATATAGATAGATATATAATATATATATACATATATATATATATATAGATATATAATATATATGTATACATATATATATAGATAGATAGATATATAATATATATACATATATATATAGATAGATAGATATAAAATATATATATATATATATATATATATATTTATATATATATATATATAACACATCTATACCCTGCATGTATATTTACTTATATTTTACTATATGCATTTACTTTTTTTCAAATTTTTTTTCACATGTTTTATTAACTGTTTGCTCTTATTATAAGCTCTATCTCCTAGTTGGTTTTATCGAGCTTTTATATCTGCTTGAGATTACATTATCAATATTAATTCCTTAATATTTATAATATTCTTTAATTTTACCATCTTGGATCATTTTGTAAATTTAATTGTAATTTTTATTTTATTACAAGCTCCCGCTTGGTCGAGCTTTTTATTATCTCCAGATATGTTTGAAAAGGAACACCTTCCTCTGTCTGCCAAACATATCGCTATTACTACCCAACAAGAATATATCTACAAATTTGTTTTCGCTTTGAACACTTTCCTAAAAAATATAATGTGGAAGGCTTATCACCATGACTTAAGCATTAAAAATAAACTTAAAGCGAGTATTTCTTCTGAAGACTAACCTCACCCAGAAATCTTAACAAATGAACTTCCTATCAACTCCCATAGAGAACAAAACAAAATCGAAAGAATTGCTACCAAATTTTACGGATTAAAAACCACTACCCTCCCAAATACAACCCTTACCTTGAGGAGTTTTAGAATTGCATGTTAAATTTAGTCAAAAAAATTAAATTTAAGAAACAAAAACACTATTATAATTCGGTTACTCGAAAAATAAATAATTTTACTGAAAGAGTTAAAAAGAATAAACATATATTCCTCCCTGCTGGTGAGACAAAAAATTATTATAAATTTGACTATCCTACATATAAAATACTTTTGTATGAAGAACTTAATAAATCTTATAAAGTCGTCCATCCTAAGACTTTATATTCCATTAATTATGAAGCTAAACTATTACTGACTTCTATGAATATTCATAACTTCACTGAAATAATTTCTCTGGGTACCCCTTGATTCACCTTAAAGGATCATAAACCTAATTTCCATGACAACCCCTCCATTGATTGATCTGCCCATCTAACTCTGACTTAGGTGCTATAAGCAAAAATATCTTAGATAGAATCACCCCTTCTATGAAAGAAAAAGTAAGTGCCCCTCTTTGGCTAAATTCAGATTCCGTAATTAATTGGTTTTCCTTCCTTAAAAATAAACACCTCCTTAACTTCATAACCTTTGACATCCAATATTATTATAAATCAATTTCTCCGACCCATTTTAATAAGGCTTTAATCTTTGCTAAAAGAAATTCTAACTTAACTAATTTAGAAATTAAATTAATTCTCCTAGCAGGAAGACCCTTATACAATTAAACAATAAGCTGTGGACTAGAAATGACACCCTGATAATTTTGACATCTTGATGGGGCTTCTGACTCTGCAGAAGTTACCAATTTAGTGGGACTCTTCACCCAGTCGCACAAGGAGAAAGAAAAATATTTGGTTTAATCCTCCATTAAGCGTAAATGTCAAAACTAATATACCTAATGAATTCTTCAACATTGTAAAACCTCTTTGAAATACCAACACAGATATAGTTTTATTTTCAATAAATACTCAATCAGGATTTCTTATTCAACAACTCATAATTTAGCACGAAGAATCTTTACATCTAATAACACAAAAATTAAATCAGCCCAAAAAAACCCTTTCCCAATTAAACCCAAAACTAACTGTAATTATGATAACAAACATATATGTCCACTCAATAATGATTGCATCTATAAAGATGTTATATATTCATGTACGTTATCCTCCCATAATAGACACTAATATTTCGTCTTCAAGTTATCCTTCTTCCTATCCCCCATCTGATATAGTTACTAATCCAATATAACACTCGAGCAGCCCCTCCATCTACAATCATAGAACTAGCAATAACAACAACAACAACAACAACAACAACAACAATAATAATAATAATAATAATAATAATAATAATAACAACATTAATAATGAGAATAATAATATTTATTCTAACAGCCATTCTAACGCTAACAACACTCATTATCCCCTCCAAAATAGTCCCCCATACAATCATTGCCCCACAATTTGTTGAACACCATGAAGAAAAGTCAAACTATTTAACTCATACAAATCAGCAAATTAATACTAATATCAGACCTGGAGTTTTAAATAAAATAGATACATATATCGGAACTACTTCAACATTAATTAAGAAAAGAATATAAAACCATATTTCTTCTTTTAACAACCATAATTATAATTTTAACCAAAGAACTTCTCTAACCACTTTAATTAAAAAACTAACCTCTAACAATACCCCCTTCTCAATGAAATGGACTATTATAAAAAAGTTAAGTCTCATACTCCAAGCTCTAAGCCATGTCGCCTCTGCACAACCGAAGCTATACTTATAATTACTTCCCCTCAAAGTAACACTATAATATATTCTAAAAACGAACTGATCTCTTTCTGTAAACATAAGTCCAAATTTAATTATGGTAATTTTGAAATAACGTAGATATTATTTTAATCTTTCAGATAGATATATAATTATTCTTTATCTGTGTCGTTTTTCTACATACCTTTTTTAATACTTTATAACTCAATAACCCTTTATTTTACTTCTTTATTTCTTCTTTGATTGGGCGGTTTTTTATCTGCAAGTTCCGTTTTAGTCATTTAATATTCATATCTACCCGCATATCTATATCGTGCATGTATATTTAATTATATTTTACTATATGCATTTACTTACATACTTACTTATTTTATCCTGAATTTGCAGATATCGACCATCCTCTCCCCTTAAATTATTTTTATTTTTTATTTTATTTTATTATTTGTTTATTATCTATTTTTTATTTATTTATTTATTTATTAATTCATTTATTTTTTTAATTCAGTGTCTTTTACAACTCTTGCTGATATTTTCTTAAGTAATAACCTGTACATTTCAATTGACCTATTTTTTGCCCTATATTTTTTTCGCGTCTATTAACATCCTTTTTGTCTGGGTCATTTTGACATTTGTTTTTCTATCTTATATTTTATTCACCATTTAATTTTTTCCTCTTCTTCTTCCCTGGTTTTTCTTATTATGTCTCGGCAGTCGTGTGAAAAGCATATCTTATTTTTCTTTTATTAATATTATTGGAATTTTCCTTTTTTCTTTTCTTTGTACATATTTGTGAATTATTTCATGGATTTCGGCTTTTTGGATTATTTTGGACCATCTTCCAATTACGTGATTTCCTTGGATTTTACTCGTGCAAATGGAATCTCAATTAACTTTCTTTGAGTTTTATTTAGGATTGTACCGTCATTAGATTATTTACCTTTTACCAGACTATCCATTCACGTGTAATCACCTTTTTCTTCACCATATTCCCTCTGCTTCACTTTTTGTTATCAAGTAAGGTCTTTGACTTACTTGTAGTTTCACCAAATAGTTTTGTATGCAAAATCCGATCCCGCATTTTGCTATTTCCTACCCTCTGATTAGATTGAAATATTTCTTCGAAACTCCGCGGATTTAGGACTATCCACTTTTCAAGTGTTTCCTTTTCAGATTAAATATGTTTTTAACTCTTTTTAAAAGTGATTTTTACATGTTTTATTAACTGTTTGCTGTTGTATATATATATATATATATATATATATATATATATATATATATATATATCACAAGCCGTGGATGAAAGCTCAAATTCTATCTCTTTCAAAACAACAGTGCATCACCGTGTCCATGCAATAGTTGATTGTTTTAAACTCACATCCATCATTCTGCCTTTCACCTGGATTCATTCCCATCTAACATCAGCATTTTCCCCTTCCACCCAGAACTCACCTCATCTCAGTGTATTTTTCTATAGAAAGCTCCGCAGTGTTGCCAGGGGGAATTAACTTCGACTGTCAAATTAGGATCACTGTTTAATCTATTTCTTTCTCTTCTATGTATGTGATAAGAAAGCCTAGTGCAAGATTGAATGATGAATGTGCAATTCTAACTGGCGAATGGTCTATTATTGTCTTGTCTGTACTGAAAAGAGAGTGTGCATATGATCTGAACAAGATCAAGAAGACCTTAAATACGAACAATATTAATTTGCTGTTTAAAAGTCAGGTTTTATCGTAAGATTTATGTGCAATTAAAAAAAAATATGTTTGGACAAAATGACATCCTGAATATCACTTACCTGCACTACATAAAATATTCGCGAATTTATAACTGGTCTTTAACCTCCAAACATTTCTCTTAATGAACTAATATTTGCCTACTTGTATATCATCGTTGGAAAGGAATAAAATATAATAAACTTGAATGATTAAAAATAACATGCATTTTTTTGAAAACCAGTTGCAAAGCCTCCAAGCATTTGTAAAACATCTGAATACAACAAAAACTAGCGAGTTTGTGATATTTTCCCGGTATATATATATATATATATATATATATATATATATATATATATATATATATATATATATATATATATATATTATTCTTTAAAATTACGCATGCGTATTATAGTCATTATTTACACAAATTAATATATACTACATATATTATATACACAAGAAAATCATTTCGTCTGTAAAAAGCAGCTCATATTTTAGCGACCGTGACCTCGTTAGCATCGAATTCATATACAATGAGGAAACTAATTGTGCATAGTATATCAGGCATTATATATACATATATGCATACATACCTACACACACACACATATATACATATATATATATATATATATATATAAAGTTTATATATATATATTAAGTTGATATTATATATATTTATATATATCTATATACTACTAAAAGTCTATGGATCTTGTATGTTTGCAATCAGATTTCCGGTTTTCAACATCCGGTTGCGCATGCGTAAATAGCAACGTCTTCAATCCGTTATTCCAATTCCGGAATTTTTATATCGCTTTTAATACAAACAATTTCATTTAATTTGATCAAATAGTTATTTATATATACAAATAATACATAGATTCATAGATAATTATAATATATATTATAAAATCTATTTATCTATGAATCTATTAATAATATGAAATATTACCCTATACAATTTATGGAAAGAAAACACCTCTCACTTTCCCTCTAATAGATTTCAACACTCCTACTCCCTCTGTTTTCGTTACGTACGCGAGAAATAGTTACGTGTATGTGTGAGAGAAAGAAAAAGAGAGCGATGTAAAACTGGATAGAGTTATCCCCCTTAACTAATGCAGACCTTTTTACTAGAGGGCGTTATTACAAAAAAATTTCTTTTTCTTCTTCCCATGTTTTTTAAAGTCGTCTGCTTACATTTCCAAACGGAAAGCTGAATCGGTAAATGCACACATTTCTATTACATTAAATAGTGTTTTCCTTTACACAATGGGTACTGAATGTTTGCTTAAATTAAATGAAAAAAGTTACATTTTATTTTCATTTTCTATTTAAAAAGCCATTATTAACATGTGGAGAGTGTTTTTTTTATTATTCTGTACTTTCAACTAACAATTTCATTTAAAAGATGATATATCAAAATTTGCATTTAACTATAATAAGGATTATGATACCTGTTCAGTGCATATTTACCTATAAGTATGACCAACCACTTATAATTCAGTAACTGTAATTTAAAAAAAAAATAACAATTATAATAAACAGAACGACTCATAGAAATCTATCTATATTCTTTTTTCATTTTAATATACTTTCATAGAAATGCTTCTGTTATGTAAAAAAAAACTATTTTCTTTATGCCACAAGTGTCACGCTCATACATGAATTCCATAGCTAATATAACGTACTGACCCAACGGGTCACGGGTGGTCTAGTATATATATAAAAGATTATACGAAGTTTTAATTTCATACATTTATATATATATAAAGTTTATTATAAAGTTATATATATATGTATATATATATATAAAGTTATATATATATATATATAAATTTATATATATATATAAATATATATATACAATTTTGTTTCTTTATCGACCTTACATTGCTATCAAAAGCCTACGTTTCCTTTTCCAAAATTATATAAAACGCACAACTTAATATACTCTATAATAGATATACTAGCGAAACGGCAACTCATTTTCATATTCCTTTGACACACGAACGTTCATTAATTACTATACCAAATTCTTGATCTACATACATGAGCTGCTTTTTACAGACGAAATGATTTTCTTGTGTATATAATATATGTAGTATATATTAATTTGTGTAAATAATGACTATAATACGCATGCATAATTTTAAAGAATAATATATATATATATATATATAGATATATATATATATATATATATATATATATATATATATATATATATATATATATATATATATATATATATATATATATACCGGGAAAATATCACAAACCCGCTAGTTTTTGTTGTGTTCAGATGTTTTACAAATGCTTGGAGGCTTTGCAACTGGTTTTCAAAAATGCATGTTATTTTTAATCATTCAAGTTTATTATATTTTATTCCTTTCCAACGATGATATACAAGTTGGCAAATATTAGTTCATTAAGAGAAATGTTTGGAGGTTGATCTAAATATTGTATATATGGTATTCAGATATATGGAAAACCTTTGTATTGGTTTTTCATGAACAAAAAAATGAAGGTATGTCAAAGTATTAAAATTAATAAAATTTGGACTCCTCGGATTTTATTTGTTTGTCAACTCTTTCCCGAAGTTTTAAACCCCCTTTAAAAGATCATTGTAGGTCTGTTTAATGGTTGTTGTATTTGACTCACTGTCTTTATGTTTTGGTTTCGATCTTAACTCACGTATTTTTTTTACTTCCAGTAAGTAAATTCTTTTTAAAAATATATACTTCTATGTACATGACTCAGTTTCTTTATTTTTTTGTTTTTTTACAGTGTTTAAAAAAATTAACGTTACATTTAATAACGGATAACGCCAGGCATATTTACTAGTATGTATATAAATTAAAAACAAAAAAGTTATAAACAACTAAAATGGTTTTTAATAAAATCTATATAAACTTCACCTGTCCGTTTAAATGTATGTATGTATGCCTAATACTTTCGAGGGAAGCGATATATTTTCACGAGATTAGTATTGTTTTGAAGTATGACCCTTCGGATTAGAAATATCGAAAAAAATACTAAAAAACATTAATTCCTTCACCCTCAATTACAAGGATGGATGACCTTTTTTGGACTATATTTTAGAAAGCCATCCCCTGTTTTCGATTAGCTAGCCTTAATTTAAACCTTCGCCACTTCCAGTTTTTGATGGTCGCAATGGCAAATGCAAGTTTCAGTCTGCCTGCCTACTACTACTATTTTTTCTTTATGTTTTTAGCTCAATACACATCTCTAAAAACCCGGGCAACCCCGGGCACCTAGGCTAGTGAATAAATAAATAGGTTTTATACGTCGTTAAAGACGCAAATAACGTAGAAAAATCATCGCAACGTTTCGTGACATGGGGGATGAGGCAATAATAATAAAACATCTACTTTAAAGTTACACTTTCTGGAGTTTGATGGTTCAGTACTCAATTAGAGGGTCCCTAAATTAGGCCTCTAAATTAGTTAAGATTGCTACGTTTTTATGACAGATGGAAGTAGGACATGTGACCTCCTAGGATTAATTATATAATTGCATTAGAAATAGCCTGCAGACTGTAGTCCGACAGGATACTTGCGAAGTTATATCGAGTGAAGCATTGTAAGGAAAACAATTAAGACGAAAACCGCAGTTTGAAAAATCAAAATAATTCAAATAATACTTATCAAAACAATAGTAAAAACATAATCTGAAACACGGTCTGTCATATCTCGTTTCTATTTCAATGCCTTTTCAGAAGAAAAAACGCTTTATATTCAAATTATATGCAAATATATAAGCTTGAACGGATAGCATATTATATAATCATTCAAAAGAAAGTCCATTGAATCAGATAGAAAAATTAGGAGTCTGTTTTACATCGTAACAAGAAATATTGTGTTCAAAACGCGGGATCGAAAGAGGCTCAAGTTGTCTAGCATTTATCCATATACGACACCATTTGTGTTATTTATTTATTTTTTGTGTCACGCTAACATTCGAGTCGTTTAATTGTTATGGACTTACATTTCTTGTAATAAATAATTTTACCAACAATTCTTCATAGGTTTTTGGTTTCGATTCCGATTATAGCTGATGACACTTCAGTAAGCTACCATTTTTTTTATAAATAATCTTATTAAACATTCTTTATAAGTTTTGGTTTCAGTTTCGATTATGGCTTAAAGACATTCAGGTAATCTCTATATATAAAGGCGAAAATATGTGTATGTATGTACGTATGGATTTATGTGTGTTCCTGTGTCCGCTAAAAGCTTTCGACAGACAGAACAAAAATTAAGAAACTTGGTCTCATATTGAAGCTCCATCCTTCGCCCGAAAAAATCGAAAAATTGGCTAAAAACTTTATTTGTTTTATCCTGAAATCAACAATTTTCTACAGGGGGGGGTCAACAAAAACCGTCCTCTGATGACGAGATCAGTTCTACGCATACGCCAGACGACGTCATGACATGATTTAGTTTTAATATTTGAAGAACCGAATGAATTTCATGTGTGTCGTCTTAGCTCACTTGGTTAGAGCGTTGGTTCGTCATCTAAAATTTGGGGTTCGAATCATGGTGTGCGATTTTTTTTCGATTTTTTAAATTTAAATATTGAAGCCGTGTTATTTAAGCGATTTTTCACGTAACGTTCGTTTCTCTGATTTCTTTTTTACTTCGCTTATTCTTAGGGTTTCATTAACACTCCACCACCGACCGACCAGGCACACCCAAAAACACCCGGGTACCCACCGATTTTTTTAATTTTAATATCGAAACAGGCTTATTTAAGCCATCTTTCACGTGTTTTTTTGTTTTTATTTTTCAGAAGTTTTAACGTTTGTTTTTCTGTTTTCTTTCATTACACGTTATGAAAACGTTACCAAAGTTATAAACGGGTTAAAATAGTAAGATACGATAATGTGAAGTAAAAAAAAAATGCTTAAAAAATATTAACGATCGATGTTTTTTTACAAAAAAAAAAGAAGCCAAACGACATTTTCTTTTTTAGTAACACTATTTCTCTTTAGAGTAAGAAAGACGAAGAGAGAGAGAGAGAGAGACACGCACACACACACACAAATCTATTTATTATGTCATCTCACAACGCTCCCGCAATGACCTCATGTAGCGGCTATTTATCAATAAAACCTATTCCACTGGCTTGATAAGCCTTATTTTAACAGTCTAATCACATCCTCTTACTCTTAGCCTACACAGTGAAGTTAATGGTGTTTGTTTAACTCCGTGTCAAGGCTTCCAGGTTCAATCTCGCCTACCGATCAAAACTATTTTTTTCTTTTTACATCTTTAAACACCCAGGCAACGTTTTTTTTACTTCGCTTATTCTTTAGTTTACCCCACCCCCTATCCACACAGCGTTTTTTATGTTTTGGTTTTTCCGATTTTTAACATCATTTCAGCGTTATTACTACCCCCTCCAAACACACCTCGAAACACCCGAGCAACGCCGGGTACCCCCCGCTAGTATATATACAAAATTAGTATAATGAACTTTATATATATATAATTGTTAGTTTCGGTTTCCATTTAAGCTGATGCATCAAAAACACACATACACACACACACACATATATATATATATTTAAAATCGCAACTTTATCTATATATCTATATATATACAAGCGAAAATGTGTGTATGCATGTATGTGTGTTTGTGTGTCCGCTAAAAAATTAAAACAGACAGCACAAAAATTAACAAACTTGGTATCAGATTGAAGCTCCATCCTTCGCCCGAAAAATATCGAATAATTGGCCAAAAACGTTAATTTTTTCACCCAGAAATCAACAATTTTCTACAGGGGAGGTCAACAAAAATCGTCCTCTCATGAGGAGTTCGGTTCTACGCATGCGTCAGATGACGTCATGGCCTGATTTAGTTTAAATACTTGAAGAACTAACTAAAATTCGTATACGTCGTGTTAGTCTCTGTTGGTTAGAGCGTCGGATCCTTATCTAAACGTTTTGGGTTCCAATCATGGTGTGAGATGTATTTTTTTTTTCGATTTTTAAAAATTTAAATATTGGACCAGTGTTATTAAAGCAATTTATCACGTAACGTTCGTTTTTCTGTTTTTTAATTTTTTTTACATTGCTTATTCTTAGGTTTTCATTAACACCCCCGACCGACCACACACACACACCCAAAAACACCCGGGTACCCACCGATTTTTTAATTCTTAATATCGAAACATGCTTTTTAAGCCATTTTACACGTGTTTTATTTTTCATTTTTAGTTTTAACGTTCGTTTTTCTGTTTTTTTTTCAATGTTTACATTTACCATCGTTCGTTTGCCTTACGTTATTTTGTTTGTGTTATTTTTTTTGATGTTTTGATTACCCACCGCCCGGGTACCCCTCGCTTTATTTTGCAGATGAGTTTTTACGTTAGTTTTTCTGTTTTCTTTTTGTTACTTCGTTTATTCTTAGGTTTTCATAAACAACTACATACACCGCCAAACACTCGGGCAACGCCGGGTAGCCCCTCCAGCAATACCCCAAAACCACCCGGGTACCCACCGATTATTTTAAATTTTAATATCGAAACAGGTTTATTTAAGCCATTTTTTTGGGGGGGGGTATTTTTCAGAAGTTTTAACGTTCGTTTTTCTGTTTTCTTTTTGTTTTTCAGATTTTTACATTTAACATCGTTCGTTTGCCTTACGTTAGTTTTTTTGTGTTTTTTGTTTTGATTACCCCCCACACCGTCTGGGTACCCCCGCTTTATTTTTCAGATAAGTTTTAACGTTCGTTTTTGTGTTTTCTTTTTTTACTTCGCTTATTCTTAGGTTTTCATTAACACCCACACCCCAGCCCGACCACACACACCTACAAACACTCGAGCAACGCCGGTACACACCCTACGCTAGTATATATATAAAAAGCAAAATGGTAAAATTGGTGCACATTTTGTTTATGTCCGGCAAAGGGTTTGGGGGGCGCTCGGGGAACGTCACTGTTTTTCAGAATTTTTTATATACTGCCTAGATTATAATATCTCCGATTTACGAAAGGGCGTCGTGTGTATGTTTTTTTGGGGGCGAGTTTAACACGCTATTCCCGCGATATGTTTACTCTCCACGTGTTTCTTTGGCTTTTCAGTATAAAAATGCGATGCTGTGAAAGCGAAGTTGTGTTTTTGGCATTTTGTGCTTAGACGTCCAGAATGCATTAAGCTTTGATAAATGCGGGGTAAACCCTCATATCAGACCGTTGCTATTTATTTGTACACTCCCTTTTATATATATATATATTATTCCTTAATTGGAATTCATTTTTTTCTTACCACCTGACGAAGGCCAGAGGAAGTTGGCCGAAACGTTGTGAACAATAAAAAGATCCAAAAACAACAACTAATAAAGATGAGACTAATAGTCCGAAATAAAAATAAAAAAATAAATAAATACTCCCCTTTTTATTGGGAACTGGTTTTCTCCAACATCTTAGGAAAAATGCTTGAAGCCAAAGTTAAGTTGCGTGATGTGTGACCTCATTAAATTCACGTATCTGTCACTTAACTTCTTAAATTAAAACGCTGTTAGGATTCTGTCTTGTGGCCGAGCGATAAGATGTTAGATTTTCTCGCGCTATTTTTTTCACTTTCGCTTCAAGGCTTCGGGTTCCAGCCAACTTGCCTACCAACACTTTTTTTTTCTTTTACACCTTCAAACACATAGGCAACGATATAAATCGATAGAACATTAACTCTTAACTAATATATACGAAATCTGCAAGAATTAAAATATCATATTAAAGTGTAGTTTACGATGGGGCTACGCTGGACGTCTCTGCGATTTTAGATAAATACTTTTCCAGTTATAGAAAAAGAGCTGCAATATTATCAGAGTGTACCAATTTACGCTGAACATCTACAAAATGCCAACATCAATAGATTACATATAAATGAGTCTGCCATGGAATTTCCACAGTTCCCGCTAGTATATATGATCATGCGGATACGTAAACACTGTCATTATGCTTACATAATCTTATAAACAAATAGAAATAAATGGAACTATGTTGAATTGATTTCTAAAGACTATGGATCAAATAGAATGAAAAACATAATCATTAAATATTTTTAATAAGATGCGGTGGTAAATTTATGTTCCCTACAATTCTGCGAACCCATCCAAATAATCATATTTATTTATTAATGTCTAATACATATTTTAAGAGATATCACAGATATCAGAGGCATTTGAATCTTCACAAGATTTCCAATTCATATTTAATCCATATAAAAATAAGTGTAGTTTACTTTACGCAAACATATGAGTGGTGACGGTGATTTAGAGGTAAAGACTGAGGACCTGGGTGCCACACGTTCAAATTCAACTCGTTCCACAAAAATCCATTTTACATAACGTATTGGTAAGCTTCATGTGGAGCATTGGCTATAAATATTTAACGTATTTCTAAAACTAAGTTGGAATAAAAAATTATCGGGAAAAACTTAGAATAGCAACTGTTTTCCAACATTCACGATATTCGGTTCAATAGCTTAGGAGTTAATCCTGTATTTGTAAAAATATAAATATATACTTGTACCTAACTATTATAAAATAAGGTGTATTCAACTACTTTGGATTACTTAATTATTAAGAGCAAAATATTATGTACAAAAAGAGGACTATGTTAACGTACAAAGATAATAATTTGCGTCAGGTAAATTATTCAGTTTGAATAAATCTAATTAAACCTAACGAACCCACTATGTTTAAAATGAACATTTCGGAACGCCTTGGGATTTTTTCTTTTTATTTATGCAATGGCACACCGTTAAACGAATCCCATAAACATGATTGGATTAGACATGAGACAATCAACCTTCCGAAGGTATTTTCTGACTTTAGGTCAATTTCTTCCACTTTACTATTTGACATAAAAAAATGCCCGATTATATTACTTAAAAAGTAAAACCGCCTGGTACGACATGGAAACCTGGCATACAATTCTGAGCCCATAACCTGTCAAGTCTCGAGCCATTATGTTAAACAATGATGACGGCAGTGAACCATCAATGCAGTCACGATCTCGAGTGTTGTGTAATTCTTAAAAAACAGAAATGTCAGCGAAGAATTTACGCAGTCCGGGTCAGTCTTTTAAATCTGAAGACTTACAGTGAACTGGCTTGCATCCAAAATTTGATATTTTTATAATAACGTCGGGGGCTTCTCATTTATTGAATGCATTAGCGCGTCCAAATTATTGGGGCAATGCTCTCATTATTAATCAAAAACTTTTTTAACAACTCCTGATGTATATTTAAACATTGATTACAAGAACGGCATACATAATCGCTACGTATTGATTCAAAAAAAAATCGACAATATGCTTGTAGTTAGATTTTAATATAACACTGTAACATTTAGCTCTCAAAAGCCAGCATTATTTTCTAGCAACAATAATTTACTAAATCACATGCAATATGGCAGAAACTTATGTGCTTGTATCTTTTTTTCTATCGTTATTTTATGACAATGCTCCACTATGCGCACCGGTTGCAAAACATTTACAACAGAAAGCAAAAAAAAAAGGCAAATATCTACAAACACCGTCGGCAATTTTCCTTACCCTCTAGCTGTGCCTAAACAAAACGAAGATTACATGATCAAACCTAATTTATGTCACAATACCGCGGAGCTACTATCCATCTGCCTATGAGATAGTCGTATGCTTACCCATCAGAAAAAAGTTCTTCTCCATCTGTCCTTCGAAAAATAGGTTATACCCAATTTCGTCCAGCGGCAATCATTACTCTTACCTGCCATTCATTATTCCTTATTCTTGATTGACTCCCGGGATCTTTATAAGGGGGCGGCTGAAAGATTCTATTCTCTTTGGATTATGTCATGAAATGGGCAGATACTACATCTTAATCACAAAAAGGTTATCATGTTCCTCAATTGGTTAAGAAATATATTCTGCTTAACTTGAAACACAAGAAAAATTCTGGATGTTTAACCTATGTTGTTTTGAAAGGGTATTCTTAAAATAGACACTTCTATGCGATAAACATTTCTATAAAATCTGATATTTTTATTACTTATATGTTTATTATTAATAGAAAGTTAATTCAAACAAGAATAAACATATTTTTATCAGTCTATGTAGACATTTATATGCAGCACACTTCAGCAAAATGTGACACAAAGTCGGATATTGAGGATATCCAGCCAGCGCACATAAAAAATGAAACTTTGGCCTAGCAAAAATTGCCTGAGCATCCTCATTGGAATTCTCCGGGATGGATGCCTCACACAAAAAGCCATAAACATGTCCTTCCCAAAAGGCGGACTGCAAGGCATTTATTAACCACCAAAGTAATATCCAGGCGGGATACCTCAGACCGACAGGTACCGGGTCAATTTCAAGCCCCGTACCTGTTTGGTTGATTGTAAAGAACGGAAAATTGTATGTGGTTTAAAAGCCAACGTAACTTGCAATTCAAGTTGGATGTAAAACTTTTAAAAGTTTGAAGTAATAAACAATAATAAAACGTATGATATGTGCAAACATTTTCCTGTTTACTTGCGTTATAAATATAGTCATATTAATCATGAGGAAAACAACATTTTCTTTTCGGTCCATGTTTTGAACGATTCCCCTTTTAATTAAGTCGGAAAAGCAATTTGTTTACGCGAAGCAAATAATTAATTGAAAGCAAAATATGTAGAGCAGCACCAGGCGTTGCCCGGGAATGAACGCGACTCTATATGAATTCATATTCTCCGCGTTGGACTAAAAGGTTATTAACCAGTTTATTATTTTATATATTTTGCTCTACAATATACAATAAAATTTGTAAGCGTGTATGTACCTAGATATCAAGTGCAATATAAAATCGCAAAATATTATTAGAGACAAGTACATTTATTATTATACTAGCAGGGGTGTCCGGCGTTGCTCGGGTGTTTGGAGGTGTATGCTGTGCAAAAAAAGCAAAAAAACAAAAAAAATGGTTAATTTTTTTAAACTTTGACCCCTATTATGACCCCTTAAAATTTATAGTTTCGGGCTCAAATCACTTTATTAAGTTAGATCCAGGTTCAAGTAACATATATCTAAAATCTCAAGTATCTAGACCCAAAATTGTCGGAGGAGTTTGGTAGAGTTCTTAAAGGTCAAATCGTTGAAATTTGACCCCTTAACAGCCAAATTTCGTGCTGGCACACGCCACATCGATTTTCCCAAATCTCAGTACCCGGTATTTCAAATTTCGAGTCTATAGACTAAAAATTGACAGAGTTATTGCGTAGGGAAATGTACACAGACAGACAGACACACAGACACACAGACAGACAGACACGTTCACTTTTATAGATATATAGATAATGCTATGCATAATCTGTATGGAATTAAAATAAGAAACTGAATATTTATATATATATACATATATATATGTATGTATATATATATATATATATATATATAGTATCGCACACACACATAATCAGAATGTGTGAGAGAATATATATAAATGTTTTCCACAGCCGAAACAACGTCACAACCCACAAGAACCAAGAAAGCCAACAGACCAGAAGTCTAAGACTCGAGTTTCGCCCACTGCGACGTTAGTTCGGCTGTGGAAAATGATTATATATATTCTCACAGACTTTCTGAACATTCTGTTTATTATGCGTTAGGTTAGCTTGTAAGGGTGACATCGACATTTCGAGTATATAAAATTCCTACTGGTGAGACGTCGGCTTGTGTTAAAGCTGCTTTGATACCTCTTCCCTTGTTCGATATGCCGCGGGTTGCTTGATATGTGCAAGTTAATGGACATTCTTGTGTGTTTTGTTCATTTACTCTGGTGGTAGAGTGCTCTCCTAGCATAGTCTGGGTGTCAAATCATGAGCGCGGATGTTTCTAACTGATGAGCCTAAATGAGCGTGAAACTCAAGTCTTAGATTTGAGTTTTGTTGGCTTTCTTGGTTCTTGTGGGCTGCGACGTTGGTTCGGCACTGGAAAATCATTATATATATATATATATATATATATATATATATATATATATATATATATATATACTAGTAGAAGTACCCTCGTTGACTGGGTTCAAAAACGGCCTACAGAAAATGGACTGTGATTAATGAAAGTATGATAGGTTATGAATAAAGGGGGTAGTAAAGGAATAGGTTTTGATACTCCAAATGTTTGGCCTAAGAAAAATATGATGAAAGTAAAGATAATTCTCACAAAATTATATCAACTTTGTTTCCATTCGTAGCCAAGAGCGATCAACAAAATGATGTTGCCTAACAAAGAGAAAATGGTACATATATAATAATATAAATATACAAGAAATAAATGTTACCATAGTCAATAAAAGTTACTTTTATTGCAGAAAAGTTCATTGGTTTGTATTTTTAAGTAGTTTGTAATTGTTTTTAATTCACGAACCGGTTTAACAAAAAAATCAAAATGGCAGCGACTTTGAAATGGAGGGGCACCTGAGCATTTTTTTGTTAACAATATAAGTGAGTTCCGTAAACGTAAGGAATATTTATAAACATTTTAATGTTTTCCGTTATTTTGTGCTTCAGGAATATTCGATTATGGCATGTGTAGTTTATATAAAAATAGTCATCGCCTCAAATTTCGTTTTAATTTCGGTTCGCTGAAATTATTTCAATAGAGAGCATTAAAAACTATTTCAAAACAAGAAAAACATGAACTGAACTTTTATTGACTATGGTAAAATTTATTTCTTGTATATTTATTTTTTCGGGTAGTCTTCTGTTGGCTTTTCTGCTAAACACTCTTACTAAATAATATCGACGAAATATCGAAAAATAAAGAAACAAAAACAGTTTTGAAATATAATGAAACTTTACTTACTTAAGTAAAATAATCCGAAACAGGAAAATGGGATATTAAAAAAGTAAACATGTAATTACTTTAGTTTTTTAACGCAAAGAATCGATATAAATATTGATAAGAAGAAAATGGCGCCCTTTTCAAACATAACGGCTTAGTTTCAGTTTTACAGTATTGAACGGTGTAGTATTGCGCCGTCGGATTCAGTGTTGTATTATTATAATGTAAAGAACACGCAAAAGGGTTGTAATCAACTGAATTCCTTCTAGTACACTGATAAAAAACGGTTAAACAGATATATAAATGAAAATAAAAAGATTACGTGAATGTTTTTAAAAAGACACCTAATCACGTGAGCAGGAGTTTTCCTTCTTTTGACACGATAACAAGTAACGTTCTTATTTTTTTATTATTTATCTATTTTCGAAAGTGTGCAACGTGCAAGTGGAGGAGGAAGAAAACAGATTATGCAAAATTTGTGTCGAGAATTGTCTAAAGTTCAGACTTTGGGGGGCTCTCACTTTAATAAGAACGTGAATTTATGAGGTGAATTTATTCGACACAATATGATTCAACTCAAAAAATAAATAAAGGCTAATGTGGATTAAGATTAAAGTTAAGGTGTTATTGTTGACCCTCACCCCTTTAAAAAAAAAACCTTTTAAAACTTTTTGACATATTTACATTCTATGGAGGTCAGGCGCGTACGAACACACAATCATTCTATTATACCATATTTCTTAAAACTAAAACATAATTATCAATGTATACTTACGCAATTATATATGAAAAGTCTTTGTTGATGTTTGTGCCACATTTTATGGAGTACAGGCGCGAACACAGACCCCAGAATTGTATTATATAATTCCTGTTTAAATTGAAAAATACTTATCAAAGTATTCTCATGTACATATATATCAAAAACCCTTGAAAACAGTTTTTTTTCACCTTTTATTTCAATAATCAGCGAGCCAGGCGCGAACGCAGACCCCACAATTTTTATGAACCACCGTTCTGCCAGATCTAACATACCCATTCCCGATCCTCGATACATTTTCTATCATTATATGTAATCAGTTTTTAAAAATAGTCAAGCATATAGGAGCCTATTCGTGACCAGACACACACACACACAGACGTTCAGCTTCATATTATATATATATATATATATATATATATATATATATATATATATATATATATATATATATATACAGGGCTGCGTTCAAAAATAGTTTCTCCTATTTTTATTTTTTCTCTATTTCAGATATTTTACACATAATGTCGTGGAAATTCATTATGGATAAATATAGCATTGTATCAACTATGCAAGTCGCGAAATTGTTTTCTAAAATCAAGAGTGTACATACTCTCTCGCTACAGCAATGCCAAATGGCCACCACGTTCCCCGGACTTGACTATACCCGAGTTTTCCTATTGGGATTATCTTAAAGAGAAATCTATATCCACATACACTAACCTCTGCAGGGATTTAAGGAAAACGCCAGAAACGAAAAATCGCAATCCAGAGATTCAGCAATCGATGATGAATAATGTTTTGGAAAGGGCACACAATGGGAACGATTTAAAAAACATTAGAGTTCATATATAAATATTGTTCTGATCTCTTGTAAAGTAATTTTTCAATTCCTTTATCAGATTGTGTTAAAATTACAAAACGATATAATCAAAAATATATAATATCAAAATCTATATAAAATATATATATATACAAAGAGAGAGAGATATTTAACTTGAAAAAGTAAAATTGTGTATTATATATCGTATTTTTCAATTACTCCATTTAGTAACTCACATTCCGGTTTATCTGTGGTATGAATTCAAGTGTTCATTTTTTTCTTATAAAATTATAAACAGGCGTTATTTTTCTTATTTTTAGAACCTAAATTCTCTTTTCTAATGAATACCATGTCCTACTTCTTTCTCTGAGTTATATTTTCCCTGGATTACTACTACTCTTGTAAGAGTTTATTGCTATGTTCTCACATAAATAGACTCCTTCCATCAATAACCCGAAATTTGTTTACATACTTGGAACTTCTTCAGAGCAACTACAGTCTTTATAAATCCGCTTAAATAAAAAAATAAACATTTTCTTCCGACAACATACGGCAGAAACAGATTCAACTCTATTGTGATTGCATTTGAACTGATTTATTGATTGCTATTCACTTGTTTGATAAATCATTTTACTTTGTATTTAGTCAGAGTACCTTCGGTTATTTTAAAACCTTCTTACTATCTAAACTCTCCTTCTACTCAGTGTTGTGTTTCTTGTTTTTAAAGGCGTTACTTTTCTTGTCATACTTCCGCCTTATATTTCTCTGATGTAATCTCACCTCTAGCTTTTCAATTTCTAATAAAAAATGTGACTAAAATAAGATTTGTTCCTATACTTTTGTATGAAGACGATCTTCTTTAATCTTCTGCTGGGGAGCAAATACGACCTATACTGCGCAAGCACCTTCAAAATTGTCAAATCGGAACTATACTGCACAAGTACTTATTAAATTGTAAAATCAGACCTATACTGCACAAGCACCTTAAAATTTTTATCATCAGGCCTATACTGCGCAAGCACCTTAACTTTTTCCAGATCAAACATATACTGCACAAACACCTTAAAAATTGTAAAATCGGACCTATACTGCACAAGTCCATTAAAAATTTTAAAATCGGACCTATGCTGCACAAGCACCTCAAAAATTATCAAATCGGACCTATACTTCACAAGCACCTTAAAAATTGTCAAATAAGACCCAAACTGCACAAGCACTGACAAAATTGTCAAATCAGACCTATACTGCACACGCACATTAAACATTTTAAATTGGACCTATACTGCATAAGCATCTTAAAATTTTGCAAATCGAACATATACTGCACAAGCATCTTCTAAATTGTAAAATCGGACGTATACTGCACAAGTACCTCAAAAATTATAAAAACGGACATATACTTTGCTAACGTTTTCATAACGTGTAAGTTACTATTGTAATTTGTATGATTGTTGCATTTTTAGCGATAACAATCTCTTATCATATGCAATGTTTTTATATACAGACCACCATTACAGCTTGCTGACGTCAAGGTTACGTGACATGACCCAGCGTTGATTCAATTACGTATAAATATCGTTAAAATGTCACTTTTTTAGGGGCCCTGGAGGAAAACGGTCAGCTGAATAACTTAATTGACATTTTTGTCCAAAAATTCGATATTTGTCGTCCAGAGGGTCGGGCTTTAATATGAGACCAAATTTGTGAAGTTTTATTCCGTCTGTCGAAAGTTTTTGGCGAACATAAAATACACATACATACATACATATATACATACACACATTTTCGTTTATATATCTATATAGACTAGCGGGGGAGTGTTGCCCGTGTATATGCTCGGGAAGAGGGGTGTTAATCAAAGCATAAGAATAAGTGTAGTAAATATTTTTAAATAGTAAATTATTAAATATTTTATATTAAAAAATGGTAAAACTTTAAAAAACCGAAAAAAAAACAGAACGTAAGGCAAACGAATGATGTTAAATGTAAAAATCGGAAAAACAAAATCAAAAAAAGAAAACGCGAATGTGATGGAAAAAAAAACAAACGTTAAAACTTCTTTAAAAAGCTGAAATATAAAAACAAAAAAAAACATACAACGTGAAAAATGGGTTAAATAACCCTGTTTCAGGATTAAACCTTTAAAAATCGAAAAAAGACATCTCACACCAAAATCTTTAGATAATGAGGCCGCGCTCTAATGAACTGAGCTAAGACGACGTTGAAAAAATTAGGTCGTTTTTTTAATATTTAAACTAAATCATATTCCGACGTCATTTGTGGATGCGTAGAAGCGAACTTGTCATTAGAGTACGGTTTTTGCTTACCCCCTGTAGGAAACTGATGATTTTAGGGCGAAGGAATTTATGTTTTGGGCCAATTTTTCGATATATGTCGAGTGAATTGTCGAGCTTTAAAATGATACTAATCTGGTAAAAATCCCTGACCCGTGTCGAAGGTGTTTGCGAGACATACAAACGCACATACAAACATACATACATACACATATTTTCGCTTTTATACGCATAGATAGACTAGTGGGGCTACCCGGAGTTGCTCGGGATAATATAAACAATGAAAAAATTGAATTTGGTTTTGTAATATATTTGTTATACTTATGAGAGATGAATTTTGTATGTATATGTATCATTTGGTATTTCGAGCAAAAGAATATTTTACCTACATAAGACGATTATTACACATATGAAATAATTGTATCTTTCCTAGGGTAGGTAATTAAAACCATGTATATTCAAGGACGGGTGATATACAACATAGTTATATCATCAAATCCCAAGCGATGCCAGGTATTTTGCTAATATTTATTCTCACTTATTTCATTCAATCCGGGGCAACGCTAGGTGTTTTTCTAATATATATCTCAATCAATCTAATTAAATCCTTGGTTACACAAGGTATTCTGTTAGTATATATTTAAATCAATCTAATTCAATCCAAGGCAACGCCAAATATTTTGCTAGTATATATTTGCATCTATCTCATTACATCCCAGGTGACCGTGTATTCTGCTTGCATACATTTGCATGTATCTCATTGAATCCATAGTGACTTCGGGTAAGCTGTAAGTATATATCTCGTTCAACCCCATAATTCTAGAATTGTTACAAATTTCGACAATTTAACCCTCATTATTGCTCACCTGTCTAAAATAATAACTTTGAGATATTGTCTTGGCTGGTTTTTCATTGTAAACATATCATCCAAATAACTCATTTTTGGATAGGTTACTAACTCCAACAACCATGTCACATGATTTAACTTACATTATCGCCGTTACTCTTACTAAACTAAAAGTTTTGATACATAAGGTATGGTATGTTACTAATTCCTACTATCATTTTTCAGGAGTAAATCCACATTATCGCCCAGTCTATCACTAAAATAAAAACTTTTAGACATTGTATGGCTGGTTATTTTATTACCAACCCACCAACAAAGTAACTCATATTATATCATTTTTAATAATTCTTGGATATGTTACTAATTTCGAAAAGTATTTTAATGAAGTTACCCAGATAATCGCCACCTCTTACTAAATTTTAACTTCCATACATTGTCTGGTCTGTCTACTTCATTACGAATACACCAATCAAATAACTCATATTTCACAATTTTTCATAATTTTTGAATATGTTGCTAATTTCAACCGTCATTTTTTTCTGAGTTCAATCACATAATCTCTCTCCTCTTACTAAAATAATCCCTTTTAGACATTTCTGCGCTGTTTATTTCATTACAAACACAGTAATAAAATACCTCACATTTTATCATTTTTCATAATTTTTGGATATGTTATGAATTTCGAAAATCAAATTTAATGAGTGCGTACATATAATCGCTCAATTGTTACTACAATCATACATTTGCTACATTGACTGCGCTGTTTATTTCATTATAAACACACCAATCAAATAACTAAAACTGCATTTTTCATAATTCTTTGATATGTTACTTCTTTCGACAATAATTGTTCATGAATTAATCCACATTATAGCAATCTCCTATTACTAAAATAATAACTTTCAGATATTGTATGGCTGTTTTTGTTTTTCATTTCAAACACACCTATCAAGTTACTCATATTTGACCATTTTTCATAACTTTTAGATCTGTTACTAATTTCGAGAATTATGTTTAATGAAGTAAACCAAATAATCCCCCCTCTTTTACCGACACGATCCTCTTACTCTTACAAAAATGACAACTTTGATACATCTTTTAGCCTATCTATTTCATTACGATCACACTAATCAAATAACTCACATTTAATAATCTTTCATAATCCTTGGATATGTTACTAATTTCGACAATTGTTGTTTATGATTTAACCCGCATAATCGACCCTCTCTTACTAAAATACTTACTTTCAGACAATATCTGGTCTGTTTATTTCATTATGAACACACCAATCAAATAACTTACATTTAATAACTTTTCAAAATTCTTCGATATGATACTAATTTCGCCAATCGTTTTTGACGATTTAACCCACATAATCCCCTCTCCTCTTGCTAAAATTATTACTTTGAGGCATTGTCTCTGGTTATTCCATGATAAACACACCAATCGAATAACTCACATTTTATCATTTTTCATAATTCTTTGATATGTAACTAATTTGTACAAACCTTTTTCACTATTAAACCCACATAATCCCCTCTCGTCTTCCTAAATAATAACATTGAGACATTGCTTTGCTGGTTATTTCATTATAAACACACCAATCAAATAACTCATATTCATCATTTTTCATAATTCTTGGATATGTTACTAATTTCGACAATCATTTTTCATGATTTAACACACATAATCGCCCCTCTCCTACTAAAATAACAACCATGCGACAACATCTGGGGTGCCTATTTCATTGCAAACACAAAAATCAAAGAACTAACATTTCATCATTTTTAATCATTCTTGGATATGTTACTTATATCGACAATCGTGTATAGTTATTTAACCGACACAATCTCCTTCCTCTCGCTAAAATCATAACTTTGAGTCATTGTCTGGTGGTTATTACATTACAAACACAAAATGACTCACATTTCATCATTTTTCATAATTCTTGGATATGTTACTAATTTCGACAATTGTGTTTCATGAGTTAACCCACATCATCCCCTTCTCTTAATAAAACAATACATTTGAGACGTTGTCTGGGCTGGTAATTTCATTAAAAACACACCAATCACATAAAACACATTAACTTCTTTTTCACATTTCTTGGATATGTTACTTGTTTCGACAATCATTTTTAATGATTGAACCCACATAATCACCCCCGCTTACTAAAATATTAACTTTAAGACTATATCTGTGCTGTCCATTTCATTATAAACACACCAATCCAATAACTTACATTTAATCATTTTCATAATTCTTGGATATGTTACTAATTTCGACAATCATTTTTTATAATTTAACCCATATACTATTGTTTTCTTTTGCTAAAATAATCACTTTGTGACATTGCCTGGCTGCTTATTTCATTACAAATATAACAATCAAATGACTCACATTTTATCATATTTCATAATTCTAGGGTATGTTACTTATTTCAACAATATTTTTTCATGATTTAACCCAAATAATCCCTTTTCCTCTTACTAAAATAATAACTTAGAGATATTATCTGGTTAGTTATTTTATTACAAACACACTAACCAACTAAATAACGTTTCATCATTTTTCATAATTCTTGGATATGTTACTAATTTCGACAGTAATTTTTCATGGTTAAACCCACATAATTCTACCCGTCCTACTCAAGAAATAACTCTGATATTTTTCTGGACTGTTTATTTCCTTATAAACACACACCTAAAATAACTTATGTTGTTAATTTCGAAAATCGTTTTTTCATGATTTAACCCACATAATCCCCTTCCTCTTACTAAAATAACTTTGAGACATGTCTGTTTATTTGTTTTTTCATTACAAACACACCAATCAAATAACTCACATTTTACCATTTTTCATAATTCTTGGATATGTTACTAATTTCGACAATCATTATATTTTTCATTATTTAACCTACATTATCCCCTTTCTCTTACAAAAATACATTTGATACATAGTCAGGCTAGTTATTTCATTGCAAACACACAAATCTAATAACTCACATTTAATCTTTTTTCATAATTTTTGGACATGTCACTTATTTGGACAATAATTTTTCATGATTTTACGACATAATCGCCCTATCTTCCTATATAGGGTACTGTGTTGTCACAAACATCCACCTATCTTATCCGATCCCAGGTATTCTGCTAGAAAGCATCCCACCTATCTCATACAATCCCAGGCAACGCCGGGTATTTTACTAGTACATATATCCACCTTTCTTATCCAATACCCGGCAACACTAGGTATTCTGCTAGCACAAATATCCAGCTATGAAGCGACATAGAAGAGAGTTCACTGGCATAATATTACATTGATTGCATATTAATCTAACGGTATTCGACAATAAAGCTACATCCAAGGGAGGTCACTTGCGTATTATAACAATAATTGTATATTAATCTAATGGTATTCGACAATGAAGCTACATCCAAGGGAGGTCACTTGCATAATCTAATGGTAGTTCACAATGAAGCTATATCCAAGGGAGGTTACTCGCATTTTATAACAATGATTGTATATTATTCTAATGGTATTCGACAATGAAGTTACACCCAAGGGAGGTCACTCGCATATTATAACAATAATTGTATATTAATCTAATGGTATTCGACAATGAAGCTAAATACAAGGGACGTCACTTGCATATTACACCAATGATTGTATATCAATCTAATGGTATTCGACAATGAAACTACATCCAAGGGAGGTCACTTGCATATTGTAACAATGATTGTATATTATTCTAATGGTATTTAACAACAAAGCTACCTCAAAGGGAGGTCACTTACATATTATATTGGGTGATGTTTGGAATATGACATCTGGTCTCAATGTAGTATACGATTAATATATATTTTGCATCTTTTTTTGGCCTTTCGGCCAAGATCAAAGTATAGTATCTGTTAGTAGAATTGTTGCGGGCTCAGCTATCGCCCCTCTCCCCCTAAGAAAATAAAGAGGAGGTAATGCTTTGCATGTCAAGCTTTAGAGAAACAAACGTCACTCGAAAATGAGGATGCCCTTCTAAATATTAATGTTTTTCGTCAGATATGATTTTTGGAATATCACATCTTGTCTTAATTTAGTATTCGATAAATATAAATTATTCATCATTTTATAATAGAAGATAATGGTCGGTAGAAAATAAGCTGTTACTTGGTATTTTGGCTAAGATAAAAGTGTAGTATCTATTGTTAGAATTCAAGCGGTCTCATCTTTCGACCCCTCTCCCACTAAGAAAATAAGGGGGAGGTTATACCTGGGATCTCAAGCTGTAGAAAACAAACGTTACTCGAAAATAAGGAGGATTTATGCCTGGGATGTAACCAAATCCATTAACTCTTATTTCGAATTATATTAAAATGTGTAAGTATAAGGGTGTAGTGAAACAGACGCTGATTAACTCATATTATGCCTCCCACTTTCCACCTTCTGAAATGCTTATTATTTTTCATTTAAGTCTCGGATTTTACTATTTTTAACCTACTAATAAATTTGGTAACGGTTACATAACGTGTAAATTCATATTTTAATCTGTATGATTGTTGCATTTTTACCGATAACAATCTTTTATTATATGCAATGTTTTCATATACAGACCGCCATTGCAGCTTGCTGAGTCAGATCACATGACATGAGTCAGCGTTTTTCAAATACGTATAAAGATAATTAGTCTATCAATATACTAGCGGGGTTACCCGGCGTTGCCCGGGTGTTTAGAGGTGTGTGCTCGGGAAGGGGGGTGTTAATCAAAACATTAGAATAAGCGAAGTAAATATTTAAAAATATTAAATAGTAAATTATTAAATACTTTATATAAAATAAATGTTAAAACTGTTTAAAAAATTGAAAAAAAAACCCCACAAAAATGTAACGCAAGGCAAACGAATGATGTTAAATGTAAAAATCGGAAAAAACAAAAACAAATAAAAAAAAACGTGAATGTTATGGAAAAAAACAGAAAAACGAAGTTAAAACTTCTTTTAAAAAGCTGAAAAATAAAACCCCCCAAAACACACGGAACCTGAAAAATGGTTTAAATTACCCTGTTTCAAGATTAAACCTTTAAAAATCGAAAAAAAAGTATCTTACACCACGATTCGAACCCAAAATCTTTAGATAATGAGGACGCGCTCTATTGAACTGAGCTAAGACGAGGTTGAAAAAATTAGGTCGTTTTTTTTAAATATATAAAATAAATCATGTTCCGACGTCATTTGCGCATGCGTAGAAGCGAACTTGTAATTAGAGGACGGTTTTTTCTGACCCCCTGTAGAAAACTGATTATGTTAGGGCGAAGGAAGTAATGTTTTTGGCCAATGTTTCGATATTTGTCGGGCGAAGGATCCAGCTTTAAAAGGATTCCAATCTGGTGAAAATCCGTGACTCGTGTCGAAAGTTTTTGCGAGACATACAAACACACATACAAACATACAAACATACATACATACATACATACATGCATACACACATTTTCGCTTTTAAATATATATATATATATATATATATATATATATTACTACATAGGATAACCGAAAAATTCTCACTTTCTGCGGCCCCTGCAGAACGGCCCCCTCAGCTAACACCCTTAGACTGGTCCTTTGGGCCAAAATTTCGATATTTGTCGTCTGCAGAGTCGGGCTGTAATATGATACCAAATTTGTGAATTTTTGTTTTGTCTGTCGAAAATTTTAGCGGACATACAAACACACACACACACGCACATTTTGTCTTTTATAGATATATAGACTAGCGGGGCTACCCGGCGTTGCTCGGGATCGCATAAACAATGAAACAATTGAAGCTGATTTTGAACATATTTGTAATTCTTCAGATATAGGAATTATTAATGTCTATATATCATTAGCTTTTTCTAGCAAAATAATATTTTACCTACCCTAGGACGGGTATTTCACGTATCAAGTAATTGTACCTGTTCTAGGATAAGTAATTTATACCATATATATGAAATAATGTGTCCTTTTCGAGGATGGGTAATATACAACACATATTAAAATAATTTTACCTACCCTCGGACGGGTAATTAAAATAAATACATAAAACAATTTCACATATTATCGACAGGTATTGTAAAACATGTTAAATACCACCAAGGCTATCATAATTTTAAGAAAACTGAAACAATTTTTTGAAAGTAGATCATTAAACTTTTCAAATTAGTACATAAATACATCATCTTGATTAAGAATTAGGCAACCATTGTTTAATCAACAATTTCAATATTACTGGGATTTTTCCTTCATCACTATCGACACTAAAATTGTAAGAATATTTATGACATTTTTTAACAATTTCTCAGTAGGATTTTCAAATTAATGTATAAATACATTGACACAGTTAGTGATTAGACAACCCTTGCTTCATTATCAGATTCCACATTACTGTGTTTCATTTTAATTCCCCACTTCCGACACCAAATTTTTTTTTGAAAAATACTTAATTTTCTGAAGATTACTCAGTACGTTTTACAAACAAATACACAAATTTATAAAGTTTAGTGGTGAGGAATCCTTGCTTCACTACAAAATTCCACATGACTGTGTTCTATTCCTCCCGACGTCCGAGGCCATGTTTTTAAGTGAAATGATATTATTTCTGGAACATAACTGAGCAGGTTTTCTAAGTAAGTATAGAAATGTATTGACACAGATTGTGATTATGCAACTTTTGCTTTACCACGAATTTCAATATTAATGTAGTTATCCCCTCCCACATATCAACAACATAATAGTAAGAGAAATTATGTCTTTTCTGGAATATGATTCCACAGATATTCTATATTTTTGGAATATGACATTGTGGGACATTGCTTTGTAACCCCAAAACGGACATTACTCTCTCCAAAACAACCCCAAAAGAGAACTCAAGAACTTGTTTAAAATTAACATAATCATTCTTCTTTCTACACGCCCCTACCACCATCACATAATTTCCGGATGATAACATTAAAAATTTAAAAAAAATATGGAGCATCCCCTAGAGACATTGGCCTAGTAATCTTTCATAGAAAAGCAACAATATATATGAATTACTCCAATTTTGAGATCGTAAACAGTTTCAGCCATATACAGAATCGACTTCACAAATAAAGTAATTTTGAGATTGAAAATTGTTTAAGCCATTTTCAGGACAAACTTTCTACCACCCTCATATAATCCAAGCGACGCTGCATATTCTGCTTATATATATATATATATATATATATATATATATATATATATATATATATATATATATATATATATATATGGCCAAGACAATGTTGCTTGACTTGGCGATCTAACTAAAGCATTTGGTATTCTCAAGTAGTCACCCATCTGATAATGACACATACAATGCTGCTTAAGTTTGGTAATCTACATAAAGCACATGGAATTTCCAAGCATTTCCCAATCTTAAAATGACCACAAAAATGCTTAACTTTGGTGATCTACACAAAGCATTTTGTATTCTCAAGTAATCACACATCTGATAATGATCAAGGAAATATTGCTTAACTTTAGTGATCTATAGAAATTATTTGGTATTCCCAAGTAGTCACCCATCTGATAATGACCAAGAACATGTTGGTGGTCTACATAAGGTATTTTGTATTCCCAGATAGTTACCGATCTGATAATGGCCAAGCTCAATGTTGCTTAACTTTAGTGATCTATACAAAGCATTTGGTATTCCCAACTAGTCACACATGTTACAGTGACCAAGACAATGTTGCTTAACTTTGGTGAACTGTATAAAACATTTGGTATTCCCAAGTAGTCACCCATCTGATAATAACCAAGACAATGTTGCTTAACTTTGGTGATCGACATGGAACATTTGGTATTCCCAAGTAGTAACCAATCTTCAAAGTTGTCAAATTGGACCTGTAGTGTAGAAGGAGCTTCAAAATTGTCAAGTTAAACCCATACAGCACAAGCACTTTCAAAATTGTCGATTCGGACCTATACTGCACAAACACTTTCACAATATAAAATCAGAGCTATACTACACACGCACTTTTTAAAATTGTCGAATCAGACCTATACTGCACAAGCACCAGCAAAATTGTCAAATCGGACCTATACTGCACAAGCACCTTCAAAATGTTTCAAATCCGACCTATACTGCACAAGAACCTTCAAAATGTTTCAAATCCGATCTATAATGCACAAGCAACTTCAAAATATTTCAAATCCGATCTATACTGCAAAAGCCCCTTAAAATTATTCAAATCGGACCCATACTGCACAAGCACCTTAAAATTTGTAAAATCGGACCTGTACTGCACAAGCAATTTAAAAATTGTAAAATCGGATATATACTGCACAAGCACCTTCAAAATTGTCAAATTGGATCTATACTGCACAAGCACCTTCAAAATTGTAAAATCAGACCTATACTGCACAAGCACCTTAAACTTTTTCAAATCGGACCTATACTGCACAAGCACCTTCAAAATTTTTTGAATAAACCTATACTGCACAAACACCATCCAAATTGTCGAATCGAACCTATAGTACACTAGCAGCTTCTAAATTCCCTTCTTTCGGAGCCTGGAATTTCGGGACCAGCACCACTAGCTGGTAGTTGCGACCTGCTTTTGTTGGTTTTTTTTTTCTTCTTCGTTCCGTTCTCATCTCTCTCTCGACAGGAAATGGTCAAATTTCTCGCCACTTAATTGCCTGAGCAGCACTCTGCCTGCAAAGCCAAAACTGTTTCTTTCTTCGTTGCTCTTCCGTTGGATCGAGCAGACAGGGTTCTCTTTCTTGGGTTGTTAGTGGGTAGGGTGACGGGAGCAGGGTGGGTACTTCGTTTCTGCTCCCCTCTGTGGGCAGAGATGTCTATTCCCTCTCTCTCTTATGCGACGTGGCACTTTAACCCACTAGCACCCACTGCATCTTCCTTCTCTGCTCTCCCTCCTCGCGGGGGATTCGAGCTGCTAACCTGATATCCCCGTAAGGGGGAGGTCACAACTCTAATTTTTCTTCTGAGACCGCCCCTCATCCTCCCCTCCATTTTCTCCGGGTTTTCTTTTCTCCCACTACAACTTGATCCGCGTCAGCGGCCAGTACTACCACCACCACGATGCCAGGCAGGCGGACTATACCAGTCCAAATGCGCAACATAGCACCACTTGAAAAATCCCCTACGAAGGGAACGAAGCCCTCTACCCTAAGAAGAAGGCTGGAGACAAGGTAGGGCCGCAGCCCGCGGCGACCTTGAACATAAATGATAGGGTAGGGCCGCAGCCCGCAGAGTCCCCGGGAGATGTACATGCGGCACCTGGAAACAGTGCAACCGCTTACCATGAGGTCAAGATCAAACTGACAGGAACAGCACCACCCCCAGCCGCCACACATTCTACATCATCTGCCGGAGGTTCATCCCCAGGAGGGGAGGTACCACCAAGCCCCAAGAAAAACCCTACTCAGCAGCCTCCCAAGAAGAAGAAGGGAGTAACCCACGGTGTCGCTCACAGTCAGGATACAAACTCGTTAGTACACTGGCCAGCGCTGTCCTCCAACATTGAGACGAACACATCGAACACAAAACCTGACCAATCCAACGTAAAAGGAGCAGCGCCTGCAATCCCGTGCATGGAACTAGCCAAACCCAATCATGGAGAAAACACTGCATGGGATCCGCAATCCCAAGAAGAGCACTGTCGCCCGAAGGCTTGAGAGAACTGGTTTCATTGACATATAAAGACTACATGAAGGGAAACGTCATCCTACCCCTTCCTGGACAAATTGAGGAATTGGAAAAACGTGTTCTCTCCCTGGTCACCTTAGACCTAAGACACAGAAGCCTTACGGAAGTCAGCAAAGAAACAAAGGAAAGAGATCCTTCTGGACTAAAACATTCTTGCTAAATACATCTGCAGAAAAGGTTATGCAATGTGGGACATGTTGCTCCCCAACTAAGAAGAAGCCGTAAGACTATCTAGGACGGACCGGAACTGGAAGAATATCCGCATCTAACCGGAATACTTGAATGAAAGGAGAGCGAACGCCACCGTACTGAACGTACCCTGTTACATGGAGGCTAAACAATTGGAAACCATACTCAGCCAGTACGGTGACGTCGAGGCGGTAATCCCGGACAAAGGTCAACGTAACGTAATGACCGGGGATTACAAGATACGGATGGTCCTGGATAGAGCCGAGTTTGACTCAATCCCGGCAATGCTGAAATTCGACAACTGGACGTTGTCAGTGATAGTGAAAGTGAGAAAGCCACAGTGCTGGCAGTGTCAAAAAGAATGCCATATGGCCAAGGACTGTCCAAAAAGAGTTACGGCCAAAGCCCCGGAAAAACCACAAGCCAAGGCCACGAGTGAGGCAGTCCCAGCTAGAATTCCATCAGCGGCACAGGTCATCCCAGCATCAGAAGCTAGATGGTCAACGTTCACCAGGAAAGGTAAGGCATCCCGAAAAAAAAAACACCAGCAATTCGGCCATGGAAGTGGAGGCAACCTTTTTCTCTGGCAAGAGGAAATTACAAGAGTCGGAGGACGAGGTAACATCCGAAGAAGAGGCCGACTGACCCACAGTAACCAACAATGCTATCACAAAGACAACAATGGAGGAGAGAAAGACGAGGGAAAAGAAGAGCCGGAGAATCACATATGTTCCCCGGCCAACACGGACATTACCAATGCTGACCCCCCTACCTCCAAACCCCTAACCTCAACCCTCATCCAACCAGAGCAAAAACAACCCTCCCAACCATAATCCCCCAAGAACTCATCTCGGAACCCCTCTAGAGGCAGTGGAAAGGGGATCGAAAATCACCCCCCACTCAGGACACTCCTCAAACTCCTATTCCCACCCCTACCCCGACACCTCCCACTCCTACCCCTCTTCCTCCTCCTACTACCAAGGTAGACCAGCCCAACACTACGACAACCCGTACGGAAACGGAGTAAGAAGCTTCCCTTCCTGCCAGGAGACAGGATTTGTGAAACGGACTCTCTGCTACCAGTTCCGGAATTGAAAGGGAAGCAGAAAGGCCAGTACGAGAAATTATGTAGCTTCATCCTCATCGGAGCAGAAAATATAGCAAACCCCTTCAATTTCAAGGACGCGCCAATGCTCACAACATTTGTGCGGGTCAACAAAGATTCCAGAACTCAAGCCCTCTGGAAAATGCTAGAAGCAGCGAGGGATTCCATCAAGGGGCAGCAGCTGGTGACATGGAACATCCCTCGCTTAAAAAACTTCAAGTGCAATGTGAAGGCAGATACCCCATCTACGCACATCCCTCCTCCTACAGTGCGTTGAAACTAATCTTTCCCCTGGACGCGGGAGGCCTGGCTAACGACGGACAGCCTTCTACGGATTTAATTACCGGCAGTCTTGGCCAGGCCTACCACGTCCTCACTGCCGAGGACTTCAGACTCGTTTGTGACACTGCTTAAAGTAGATGAAATGTCTTTGAACTTGGCCATTTTCAATGTGAGGGGCATCAGGTGTCGAGGCAAGGGCTCGCATATTTTGAGAGAACTGGTGTCCCTTAAGGTAGATATTGCGGCTATCCAAGAGACTCACTTTGTTTGTGACGAGGAGTGTCAGGTGCTGGTAAACAATTATGATGTTTACTCAGCATATGGCAATACATATAGTCGTGTACAACATGGAGCCACCGTTCCTCAGGGAGGAAAGAATGGTTTTCCTGGCGATCCTAGCAGTAACGCGTATGGTGATCTGGATCATGCACCTTAAGTTGGTTCAGGAAGTGACATCTGTTCGGGATTTGGATCTGATCGTTTACTTTAAACATTTGCTTAAAGAGAAGATCAGATGCGATTGGAGGAGGTTGCCTAGAGTGGAGTTTAATAAGAGGTGGGTGCACAGCACTAGTTTGTGCATCCGTTGAGGAGCCAAGTTTCAATACGTGTTCCCTCCGTAAGCCTGGCACGGGTGGTGCTGGGTCCTTCGGAACCCATCCCGCTTAGTTTTTAGCTAAAGTTAATTTATAAAGACTCTTAACTGGTGGTACAAATGAGATCCTGTTCCTGTTTTTATTTTTGGTACTAGAGAACCTCCGAGTCTACCCACCCCCTTTTTGACCACATTTTGTTTTTTCTCTCCTGGTCATCCCTTACTCGGAGGTTCCCCGGAAAACAGTGAGTAGTCTAGTCACTTAGAGTAGTAAGGGGGTCAGTACTAACACCCAGTAGGTTTTTTTTACTTTATTTTGAAAATGAATTTTTCTCATAACTTCCCCATTCGAGGAACTGTTTTTACACCACCTGATTTTTAAGACTTTTTAATAATGAAATTGAACTTTTATACCATACACATGCGCACACACACACTTTAATTAAAAAAACACATACACACATACACAACATACAGATATTTCCTTTACAAATCGTACATATGTTATTTTTATTCAAAACGACGGGGAATTATTAGGAAGATTGGGATCAACGTCCACAGTGAATGAGGTATTGTAAATGAAGTATTGTGGAAAATGTGGCTGGTCAAGAATAAGACTCCAAAGTCTTCATTATTCAATGTTTTCACTTTAATCAAAACGACCCTGTACCCTTCCTCTCCCCCTTCTTAGTTGGCCTTGTGCCTAATTTTATTCTCTTGTAATTTGTAGCATTTTTTATGAATTGATTTTTATGGAATTTCGTAATTTTTTGCCAGAAATAAAATATATGTCTAAGATCAAAGTGTAGTATCTATCCTTAGAATTCAAGCAATCTAATCTTTCGCCCCCACCCGCACTAAGAAAATAAGGAAGAGGTCATGCTTTGCATGTCAATTTGTAGAGAAACAAACGTCACTCGAAAATAAGGATGGCCTTCTAAATAATAATGTTTTTCGTTCAGATGTGATTTTTGGAATATGACATCTTGTCTCAATTTAGTAGTCGATAAATATAAATTATTCATCTTTTTATAATAGATGATAAATATCGGTAGAAAATTGAGCTGTTGCTTGGTCTTTTGGCTAAGATAAAAGTGCAGTATCTGTTCTTAGAATTCAAGCGGTCTCATCTTTCGTCCCCCTCCCACTAAGAAAATAAGGGGGAGGTTATACCTGGGATCTCAAGCTGTAAAGAAACAAACGTTACTCGAAAATAAACGATTTCCTTTCAGAAACAACTTCATGGCGGGGAAGATGTGAAAGTCAGAGGGTGCAGGTATTTAATAATCACACGCCCGTGGTTCTGATCTGGCGGAATTCGAGTTGTGGACCGGAGCGTTGTCCAGCAGGAGGAGGGTACCTTTGCTGATCTTGCCCTGCCTCTTCATTTTTAGAGCTTCCTTTAATTTCCTCAAAAGTGAAGCATACTAGGCTCGTCTAATTGTGGTACCCTTTGCCAAGAGATCTGTCATCACTACTCCGTCCTGGTCCCAGAAGACTGTGAGCATGACCTTGCCAGCGGAGGGCTGCACTCTTTCCTTCTTTGGAGGTGGTGAGTCAAAGTGCTTCCACTGCTTTGACTGGGCTTAGGTCTCTGGATCATAGTGATAGACCCAGGTTTCATCGCGTGTAATCAGTCTTTTGAAAAACTTTGACTCATCTTCTGGCACATCTCCAAATTCATCCTAGAGTACTCGACACCTTCTCGCTTCTGGAATGGTGTGAGCAAACTGGGAATCCATCTGGCAGAAACCTTATATTGACATTTTGGGCTATTTGGCGAATAGTAATGCGTCGATCTTCCAAAATGGCAGCCTCAACTTGACGGACAGATGCCTCATCAATGGCAGACGGGGGGACGGCGAGCAAGTCTGGGAGCTGTATCCGGCTATTTTTGAATCCACGATGCCAGCGTTTTACAAGGCCATATGATGGGGCATTATCACCATAAGTTTATTTCATTTCATTAAACGTCTCCTGTGGTGTGAGTCCTTTCAAATAAAAAAAAAACGGATCACTGCTCGAGATTCAACAGGCTCCATTTCACACCTGCCTCAGTTCAAACACCTGTAAAACAGAAACCACAATTAGTTGAGAGCTGTACTTTGCCACATCACCCATAATACATTGCACATACAAAATTTCAGCTAGATCAGACAAATGGAAGTGGGTCAGGGGCATTACTTATTGCACGCCCCTCGTACATAAGTAAAAATGAAGCCGATTTTTCTCCTCTACTGAAAAACACTATAGACCTACAAGCATATGCGCAACACATAAAAAGCGGTCACGCAACCTGTTAATGCCTGATGCATGTTTGTTTTAATAATTATCATTTACTTTCATGCATTTTTTGCTCGCATGCAAGCCTAATTTCGCGCTCACATAATAGTCAAACACCATCAATATTTTACATTAATCACATAAGATCATGCGCAGATATTCATAATTTAATTTGTTCTCGAGGAGGTATGGTTTACCGAATGCTTTCTGCTTTTCTGCTACCGGGCCACGTCGATATACAGCTCCTGCCACTTTATATCGATTCGTTGCACATTTACTCCAAATGGCGAGACTACGTAACAAGCAAAATGCTGTGCAGCTGTATTTCACACATATCTGCAATTGTTTAACAATGATTTCTAGAGAAGTGAAATAGTTGGTCTGTAATAGAATTTCTGTCCGTAATGAATGAGTGACCGATAGTCGTAATACACAATCTTCTTCGAAAATTCTCACCCAAGCGATGGATAACTCAAGACTGTTTGGAATTTTTCAGATTTATATTTAAGAATTCGTAATTTATCTACCCAGAAAAAGAAAAAAAATTCATCTAACATTTCTATATTTACATCCACACCTTATATTTTGGTAATAACATTCTCTAATTAAATGAGAACGAGTCTTATGTTTTTAATATCAAAACGAGTATTGGAAGGCAGTTTCCATTTTGTTATTTATCTAATAGTTTAATAACATATCTAGCAGACCGCTCGGCATTGCTCGCCGATAAAATACGCTTAAATATCATATTTTGATTAATGCAGATTTCGTTTTTTTTTTACACAATGATCACCACTTATCAAGGCCCGGAAGCCACTCAGGGATAAGAGTTATTGCAAGTACATTACGTTAGTGTGCAGATTTGATGAAGTGTTTACTTAAGGGGGTGGTTCATTAGGAATTTGTTAACGTTGGACTTGAACACATTCAAGTTGTAATCCGGTGGGAAGCAGGCAGACGGAACAGAGTTCCACAGGCGTGCAGTTCTAAGAAAGAAGCTTTGTTCATGGAATCCGCGTATTGATTTAGGCACAGATAAAGAGTGGGGGAAATTTTTCACAGTGGATTCAGCTAGACGGGTATTTTTCGTGAAAGATTGGCGAGGGGGAACCAGAGATTGGAGTTCAGACGAGCACCTGCCATGGAAATAACGATAAAACAAGGATTGGCTCGCAACGTCTCTTCTGTGGGAGAGAGATTGCAGGTTAGAGAAAAGGGCATCCCCCACTAAGCCACGAAGTATATTTTATACTCTGTCAAGGCAGGATAGGCTGTTTTTAGCAACTCATGCCCAGATATGGCAACAGTATTTCATCCTTGGACGTACTTGGCTTTAATATAGATAGAGAATTGACTCAGTAGTGAGATATATTCTGGAGCGGTAGAAGGATCCCACCATCTTTCCAGCGACCTTGGCAACAGACTTGATGTACGTGTTCCATTTCAGATCTGGAGTAAAGGTCAAACCCAGAAGCACGGGGCCTCACCCCGACGAGAGCTATCCATCACAATTGATGCCCGATGGGGATCAGAGCGTTAATGATGTAAGGATAGGAGTTTGGTTTTGGATGCATTTAAGGTAACCAGCTACATCTTCCCCACTGAACCACGCGCTCGAGATCAGAGGAGAGAGAATCAGAGAGAACTTTACAGCCTTTGATGTGTTGCCGTAGATGGTCGTGTCATCAGCATAATATCAACGAATGATTTAAGTATGATTTTAGGGAGATCATTGATGTTGATCAGGAAGAGAGTTGGGCCCAGGATTGACCCCTGAGGGACTCCAGCATTTATATTGCAGGCCTCCGATTTTTGTCCATCTACCACTACTCTTATGAGCCTATCGGAGAGAAATGATTTAATGATTGAGAAAACATTTCCAGTTATACCGTAGCTGGAAATCTTGTGAAGTAGACCATTATGCCATACCTTGTCGAAGGCCTTTGATATGTCAAGAGCAATTGCCCTAGAAAGGAAGCCTTTGTCAAGAGATTCACTAATCCTGTGGGATATAACCGTCAGCACATCTGGGTAGATCTTGCAGAGCGGAAACCATATTGTGTGTCACTTAGGAGGTTATTCCTGCTGAGGTGGTTGACTATTTATCTATTTACTATGGATTCCAGCAACTTACTCATAACACACAGGAGACTTATTGGTCTGTACTGAGAGGGAGATGACTTATCACTTGAATTCTTAAATACAGGGCAAACTGATGAGGTCTTCCACGGAGTCAGAAACGACTTCTCCTTAAGGCAGCGCTTAAATAGTTTCGTAAGTATGGGAGCAATTTCTAGTTGAAGCTTTTTTAACACTATAATTGGGATGCTATCAGGGCCAGTTGATTTACTGGAATCTAGGTTCTTAATTAGCTTGGCGACCTCCTGCACGGATATTTGTATGTTACCTAGCTTGTTCTGTGTTATAGGAGGAAATATGGGGAGTTGATAACCTTCGTCGCATAGGGTAGAATTAGCTGCAAAGTTATTTGCAAATAGTTTGGCCTTGTCTGACGCTGACGAGATGACCTCTGATCCATTGATAATTGTTGGGATAGAACGCACACTTCTCTTCAAGATCCTATTTGTTATTTGCCAAAACTGGTGGGAACCAAGCCGCTGATCAGCTACCTTGGATTTAACAGATTGGGCATATAGCTCTCTTGCATTTTTTATTACTCTTTTACAGTGGTTGCTGGCAGTCCTGAAAGCAGATTTTGTCTCAGTTCATCTATTACGTTGGTAGCTATGGAAAAAAGTGTTTTTTTGTGCGCGATAGCAGCAGCACATTCTGGGGAGAACAATGGCTGGCTGTTAGGTTTTTGTTGGAATTTTTTTAGATGGTATGAATTGGTCTATGCCTACAATTAACCTTTCGGTCCAATCTGATTCTATAGAGGACACTACCTTTTTAAACATGGAGTTTATTAATTATTATTATTATTATTATTATTATTATTATTATTATTATTATTATTATTGGGCCTAATATATAGCAATGATTAAAAAAGTTTTAAAAAAATGATTCGTGTGCCATCACCGAGAATCAAAACCAAAAACGATTTACGGTTTCCTTTGACGTTAATTCCTGAGCAATAAAGATATGTTTGTTGCAAGGCACAAAAATACAAACATGAACCAATAGCTATTACGTTACGCATACATATTCGTAATGCCGTCGTTCGCCCTTCACCTAGCAAACTCCATTTTTGTAAAATCTTTTACAATTTGACACTAATTTTCCCGGCTAAAACACAAATATAACATTTTGTATGGGTTTGATTGCCCTATATATTAAGTTTAATGTCTGTAGATAAAAAATTTACAGAAAAGTTTGATAGGCAAACTTATAAACAACTATATAGACATATATAGAAAGAGATCTGTATTCACTATAACCGTTTTACGCGAGTATTGTGTACATATAAATCACGCAGAATTTCTGGATAGATATAATCAGTTAACTAAATGTGGTCATTGTATAAGACACTTTACAAAACTAATTGAGAGTTAATAAAAATGAATGTTTAAAATAATATGCAAATTAGATCTTTTTCAGATGTATGGAATTCCACGAACCATATATAACGATGTTGTAGTTTCTTTTTCAATAAATAAAAAAAGGCAGACCTTGTTTCTATTGTTCTTTGTCAAGATCAAAGTGTAGTATCTTGTTGCAACGACTATCAAGGTTCAGCGACCTTGTGATTGCTACCATCCCCACGTAAAGACTGTTCCGCCAGAGCTAAGGCCCCTTTACAAACCAGAGTTGAACAGACAATCTATCAACTAGACGGGATTTTTGTATTTTTCTTCCACCCGCTATCGACACAAATTAACTATTGTACAATTATTGTTATCTTGTTGGTTTTTACACGTAAATAAAAAAATGTTTCCGACAATGAGGTTCTAAGTAGGACGCCCACCAGTATGAAAGCGTGACTGTTAATATTGTAAAAGAAGATACTAGCTAAGAGACACTTTTCTTTAGTTCTTGCGTGACAAGGATGACCAAGTTTTGTAGTATGTGTTCTCACCACATATATTTCGCGAGGCAGTGCTGTTCTTGCGACAAATTGTCGTGCCCGGAACACTCTTACAATCTTTTTGTATCGTTCTGTCTGCGCCTCCACTTTGTCTGTCTTTTTCTGCTCCCCCCCCTCGGGGGTGATCCGAGCTGATAATTTAGCACCTTCCCACGAGGGAGGGTCGGAAACACTTTCTCTTTTCCCTCCACTAACCACGCACTTCCTCTCTCAGTTCTATCTCCCTCCTTACCACCTTTAGCGTCACTAATTGTTAGCGCCAAGTCGGCTCTTCACTTTAGACGCCGTCTCCACGTAAGTCAAAACCATGATATTCGAATTTTTACTATACTCGTTGACTGACCATGGAGACCACGAATATGGAAAAAGATAAAAATGAGACAATCCCCAGCACTGAGATTATAATTCCCCTAAAGGACAACTCCTTAAATGGGGGAGCAGCATTTGAAAACAAAGGGGCGTACCGCCCGGACAGCAAGAACACAGAGAAAGCAGCCCCAAAAGACTGTGCCCGGGGGTATGCTCCCCACGAGAGAAACTCCCTCAAAGAGGTAGAAAATTGCAAACCTGAGGAGGGACACCCACGAGGTCCTTCAAACCAAGGGGCAGCAGCCTCATATGATATTACCGATACAAGGACCATTGCTCCCCAGGAAGGAGGCCATTTAAAAGGGGAGTAAATCAGGAGAACGAAGGGGCGTACGGCCTGAACCTCACCAACACAAAAGGAGCTGAGTCTCACAAGGAAAATAATGGGGACAACGCTCCCCAGTAGGCCGACTCACTAAAAGGAAGGATATTCCTGGAGGAAGCACCAAGCAAGGTTTATCGGTCCCAAAAGAAAGTCGAAAGGGAAATAACATCACTTCCGCGAAGGATCTCCAAAAACGGTCGAACCCCACCAAAGTTCCAACACCAACGCCAACACCAACAAGAGGGTATGCGTGGAAGAAGACCTCAGAAAAGCGAATGCCTCCTCAGAGTACAGAGACCTGTACTTGGACAAGTACAGGCAATATATAGAGGGAGAATATACCAGCACAGCTAACATTCAAGGAGGAAAGTAAAACGGTGATTGTGGTGGATCGTCGTCCGCACGGCTGGTTCAGCCAAAAGCAGGGGCACATGACCAAGAGATGCCCCCAAATGTCAAACACGATTCAACCAACACATAAGGCGGTCCCAACCCCCAAAACAGCCCCTACAGCCACTACTCACACTACGTCGGCACTAACCCGATCACCGAGGAAGTTCAAAACCACACAGGAGGCTAAAAAGGAGGAATAAAGCAGGGTGATTGGCTGGAAACGGAACCTCACAACCTCCTCCTCTACCGTCCCACCACGAACACAACAATCGCGGCAGCAACAACATACGCCTCTACTCAAACCGGTGCATCAACAACAGGAGAAGCAGCCGCAACAACGACAACAGCCGCAGACGTTGCCACGAAAACAGCTCCAACAACAACACTAACAACAACAACAACAACAACAACCGCTGCAGCAGCAAAAACAGCAGCAGTAAAAAACAGGAGAGCAACAGCAAGAGCAGAATCAACAAAACAATCGCAGCAGCCAGCGCAGCAACAGCATCAACTACAGGAATTACAACCAATTGTCTCCGCACAAATTAAGACGAGTACCAAGCGGAGAAAAGACTGCGCCTCTGAATCCCACATTTACCCTCACTACTCCCTGGTACATTCGAAACAAAGAAAAAACAAAGAAAAGAAAGAAAGGGGAATATAAAGATGACTCCCATCCCCAGTGAGCATACACCGCCCCTAAAAATAACACAACCCATTTCCACCCCCAAACCACACACTGCACTAACAGCAAACATCCCACCAACAGGCACCGCACAAAAACTGGACACTGCACCAACACAGGACACCACCCGAACATAAACACCAACACCAGCCACCACACAAACACCTGGCCCCACACCAATGCAAACTGAGCCATCGCCTCAAAAATAAAATAATGCTGGAGGCCGCTGAAGGGACCGTTCCAGGAATGAGACTCATTAGGAAAAACGACACTTCCCTGGACGAACTGTCAAAACAATGCAAGGGAAGGATCCCAGTGTTGGTTCAGCTGTCACTTTATTAGGCCCTGAATTTGTCTTTTCCTTTGGATGTTGGCGGCATTGCGATAGAAGGTCATGACAGGAAAAACCTGCCACCTTGAGCATTGCATACAACGTCGGCGTCCATTCCCTGGCTGATTTCGGAACTGAATGTAGCACACTTTAAGGTAGATAACATGGCTTTGAATTGGCGAGCCTGACTGCAAGGGGCTTGAGATCATCGGCCCGGATGGCTCGCATCCGGCACGACCCCTTGTCCCTGGGAGTGGATATAGCTGCAATTCAGGAGACGCATATTATGTCTTCTGTGGACTGTCAGGTGCTGGCACTGGATTTTGAGGTTTTCTCAGCACATGACAACCCGTTGGTGAAGGGAGTCTCCTTGCTGGTTAAACTTACCCTGTGCGCGACGGTCGACGTTGTTCATAGGAATGTGGACAGCAGGCTGGTCCTGGCCGATGTTGCCGTAAAAGATTATGTGTTTCGGGTGATTGTGGTTCATGCGCCCAGCACCGCGAATGAGAGGGTCTTATTCCTCAGTCAGCCCGATGAGTTCATAGCGTGTCGAAAGCAGGTAGTGCTAATGAGGGATTGGAACACCATATTAGAGCACAAGATAGACAATGTAGGAAGCGAAGTCCAGCCTAGCTAATCTGATGGCTAGATGCGATCTAGTCGACAAGTTTCCGGTCGAGCATCCGGGGCAGGAGATGTGAAAGTTGACCTAGAGCCTTTCCTCCTATCCAAATACTTATTTGGAGAGGATGTTAGTGATAAGAGACGAAGTAGACTTCCTATCATACCCCACGTTCACTTCGCTATGCCAAATGTATCATACACTAGTTATGAATCCGCTGAAGCTAAGAAATAGGCCTAAGTTAGCAGTGTACTGGAAGTTTAACTCCCTTCTGAATATATAAGACTTCCAACAGTTAAGTTAAGAGAATTAATTAAAAAAAACACTAGTGAGGAGGGGGTTTACCGGGAGAAAGTTGTGGTTAGGTCTTTAAGTCAAGATCAGAAGCTTCTCCGTCAAGTATGCACAGTGCCTCGCACTAGATAAGGCCAAGATGAAGAAGAAGCTAGAGCGGAAATTAGCCCGGGCTACAGGAGGGGCGTGATAAGGTTATTCAGGAACTAGCTAAGCACGATCTTGTGCGCGATACTAACGAGCGTTACGAAGGTCAAGTAGTTAAAGCTAGGCTTAGAAAGATAGGTAACAAAGCAGTACATTTTGATGCGGACGTGTATTGCGAGGTTTCTAGGCGTAGCTCGGACAAGTACATTGGCATAGTGAACCATCCGGATAGACACACCTTGGAATCGACTCGGGAGATTTGCGAGAGGTTTTGACAACATTTCGAGGAGCGTTTTACGAAGTAGCCCGATAGTCTGGTCTTTGAGTTAAGCGTCTATTTGGTCGACTCTCCCCATCTCGAGACAGCTAGAGCGATGAGATGCGATAGCCGGGTGACGGAGCGGGAGCTTTTTACAGCACTTAGGCAGGTTAGCTGTGACAGATCGCCGGGACTCGATGGTTTTCCTTACGCCCATGCTTCTGCCTCTTCTCACGGATATGTGTAACCACTGGTTTGTTCAGGGATTCATCACCGAGCAAGTCACGAAGCGAGTGATGGCATTGCAGAGGAAAGTTGACGGCATGGCGGGCACGAATTGGAAGAGTATAGGCCCATAACTGTGCTAAACACAGAGTTGAAGATTTTGGACAATATCTTGACGGATCGGCTGCAGGTAGTTATCGGCCACTTGATCGAACCGGAGCAGAATTATGCTGTGCAGGGGAGTTCGATTCAGAACAACTTGTACCTGATCCGCACGATCCTCATGAGGGAATAGAAAGCGATTTGGAAGCCGTGCTGATCAAGTTAGATCAGTCCAAAGCTTTCGATAGGGTCAACCATCGATTCCTTGCATCTATCTAAGAGGCCGACGGTTTTAACCCGGTCTTCTGCAAGTGGATCACTGTGATGTATCGACAGCTCACGGCTGTCGCGCACGTCAGCGCTTGAAATCCTTTGTTATCTCTCGGTCCTTTCCTCAGGGTTGTCCACTGTCGGCCCTGCTCTACGTCCTGGCGTTGGAGCAGATGCTCAACAAGCTGAGACATGGGGAGACAAATTGCGCAGAATTGCTCTACCTTACAGCTAACCGGCCAAGGTATCCGTATTCGCCAATGAGGTCACAATCTTTATGTCGAGCTTCCGAGAAATCGAGGTCGTGTCAGCGGTACTCGCTTGGTACGAATAAACTGCAGGAGCCAAGATAAACCGTAACAAGTCGGTCGCACTACGGTTGGGCACATACCTCCTGGCGACCTTCAGCTGGACGGATGACCCAGTTAGTATCCTCGGCGTGTGGTTCGGACCGGGTTTCCAGCTCGATAAAAATTGTACGGTCTAAGGTCGAGGCTGCGGTCAACTCGTGGCTTCCTTAAAGGGTAGAGCTGAGGCGTGAGCAACGTAGGCCTTTCCTCTCATCCTTTACCGACTGGCTGTGCTTCCCCTGCTTGCACAGAAACCTTAAAGCTCTCGTCGAACACTTAGGATAGAAGTATACATGGGTGAGCAGACAGGTCTATATTCAACGTCCGTGTGAGGGAGGCTTGGGAATCCCGGACTTGGAATGTCATCGAGAGGCTGAGAGGCTGGCTTTCTTGAACCACTATACGTAAGATGGCACCCCGCGGTTACTGCCGCCTTTCCCGACCTTGTTCTCGACCTCTTTGTCGAGAGCCATCACAAGCTGCTGGAAGAATCTAGCTTCCTAAACGAGTGCCGAGCCACGCTAAAACGACTACCGAGCGACCTTGTGACTGCTATTTGTAGAGAACCCCACAGTGATCTAGTGAGGGGGCTGCCGAGGACTCGCTATGCGCGCATATTTGTTGGTGGCAGTGTAAGATCCGCTCCATTTTGAGTTGGGCGCCGGATTCGAATTACCTGAAAAATTCGTAGTTCTCTCTGATCTTGCGAGTGGCGCGAAATGCACTTCACTCAACAACCTACAATACAGTTCCGTGTTTTTTTTTTTTTTTTTTTTTTTTTTTTTTTTTGAATCGCCTACTTGTTCCAGATGCGGAACAACGGTCGTAGAAATGACTGATCACGCTTTCTTTCATTGCCGCGAACTCCGCCGGTACTGGTCGTATGTCGGCGAGGTGACGGCTCGCATCGATCACGAGCATCCTCGCCCGATTACCGTATCCAATGTCGTTTACAACGTGAGACCGTCGTGGGACAGGGAAAGACAAATTATCTACATTACGATCCTCGCTGTGGCGAGAATAGTGATTTGGACGTCGCGACTACGGGATGGCCGGGAGGTCGGGCTGTTGTCTTTTTCTGATCAGGATCTGATCGCTTTCTTTAAACACCAACTACGGGTGAAGAACAGATGTGATAGAAGAAAGCTTCAAAGCGCTGCATTTGACAGAAAAGGGATACATGTAGCAAGCCAATACGTACGAAACGAAGCCACATTTAAATACGCGTTCCCCACCTAAGTGTGGAACGCAGTTTCGTCAAGTGTAACCAAATAATTAGCCTCTCAGCTAGCCGACTAGGAAGCCTCCAAGATCTCCACCCCCTCCTATCTGCATTTTTTTTCACCCCTTCCTATAAATTTCACCCATCTTGGAGAGAAAGAAATCAATCACTATCACCCGCCCCTCACCCAACATGTTTTTTTGTTCTCCATTTCATCCCATCAAGAGGGCATTCTCACTTAGAGACTGCCCCACAGGAGCTAGGATTCCTTTAAAAACCGAAGTGGAAGGGGTGATCAATCAACTAGACGACGTTAGGAGGGTCCTACTAACCACTTTTGTATTTTTTCTCTTTCTACCCTCGACACAAATGAATTATTGAACCATTATTGTTATCTTGTTTTTGTTTTTACACATAAATAAAATATGTTTTAAATAATAGGTTCTAAGTAGGACGCCCACCAGTATGAAAGGGTGACTGTGTCAATATGGTAAAAGAAGATACTATCTAAGAGAAACTTTTGTTTAGTTCTTGAGTGACAAGGATGACCAACGACCCTCATATTCCTCCCTTTTTTAGTTGGCCTTGCCCCTAATATTTTGTTCAGTTTGAACTCACATTTTAATTTTAGCTTGAATAAAGGATTTAATATCTTCAAGTGTAGTATCTGTTCCGATACTACTCTTAAGGGCATTTTCTCATAATGATGTAATTATAGACCGTCTTTCCGCCACAATTTTTCTCCTCTCCTGTCTTTTCCCTCTCATTGCGATGTAAAAATAATCTCTTCCCCTCTGTAATATCACCTATCATCTCTCGCTTTTCCTCTTATTACTCGATTTCTAGCGTAAGCAATATATATTCCCACTTGGAACGTAGACGGCTATTATTTGAGATCGTTTCTAAATAGAGATAGTGGGGTGTTTAGCAGTAATGTTCAATTTTCAATGGAAGGGAAAACCACGATACTGAAACAATTATTATGTTTGGTCTCTACCAGAGGATCTCGTTTGTCTTTTTTTTGGGTGCAGACTGATTTAACACTAAATTAAAAAGGACCTAGTATCACATTATACTTTCGTGGGGGAAGCAAATGAATACGAATAAATAGAAAAAGTTTTTTTTTATCTATATATGCACACACAGAATACATCAAATTTATAGAAATATAAACTTAAAATGACGTCCATTTCACGTCTTGCTGAAAATACATCTAATGAAATTACAATGACTTAATAGGTCAACCTTCAACAAACTGTACAACGTTCTAAACCATTCACTAAAGCATGAATTGAAATTCTTCGATATGCAACAATGCCCGCTCGTGATTATTCTTTTTTTAAATTACTTAAAATGAATGAATACAATTCGAACTATTTTTATTATGTAAAACGTGAGTTCGCTTTCTAATATGTATAAAAAGAAATCAATGCATGAAGCATGCACGGAATGAAAGAAAAAAGAAGAAAAAGTAGACACGAATAATTTAGTTTGATGCCATTTATGAAACGAGTTAAAGTAAGACAGTACTACAAGAAATAATTGAATCGTTATGACGTGTACGTAAGATACAGAAGCAGAGATGTGTCATGATTTTCTGGCAAAAGTGCATTGAAAATTGTGGTAACTATGTCAAAAAATTCCGAAAAAAAAACAGTCGCTAGTTTTTCTGTTACTACTCCTGTCTTCGTAGCTCCTCAACAATGTCTTTTAAAAATATAACGCTGTATTTTGTAAAGAACTCTCAGCTGTATGTTGGAAGCGCTCGGTATACCCATACACAGTGACTATCAATCGATGGTCACTGTGCATCAAGAATGATGGATAATATGTAGAAAACTATATTCTGAGGCACAGACCGTCTCTAGTTTTTATTGCAGCATTGCTGTACTGAAACTTCTTGAACTTTGCGAATAAAATATACCAGGCTAAAGTTTTGGAACGATTCTCATATATATATATATATATATATATATATATATATATATATATATATATATATATATATATATAGTCTGTTTATTATAATTGGTTGCATATGTGCACACATGTTTCAGTGGAGTCCGAATTCAGGGACAATACTTAATCAGACCAAAAGAAAAATTGAAATTGAAATGGGTGTCCGAAGAACAATGCTCAAGGTTATGAATAATTAGTTTCTTAAGGTGGAAATTACCAGCAACATTAAACAAGTAATCTTTCCGGACGTCCCCTTTGATTTAGCTACCAATACCTACAAACAAACCACTAAAGAAAACACAAACCTTGCATATATCTAAACTCACTTTAAACACCTAACTTCTTTCATTAAGCACATACCTAAATCATTCGAACATCGAATAAATAATAACTCCCTCAATGAGGAAATATTCAATAGATACAAAAAATATTTTTAGCACCGCACTAAAAATATGGGATAAAAGAATGCTGACAATTGATACAATGACGCTTATATTAATACAACTAGATCTAATAATCGAGGAAAGAAAAACAATTTGGTTCACCCCCCCCTCAACGTAATAGTAAAAACGAAACTTGGAAATAAATTCCTTCATCTGATAGATAAACCCTCCCCACTAAACAGTATATTACATAAAAGCCTTCATAAAATTAACCTAAAACTTAGCTACAACTGTACTGGAAATCTAGGGAGAATAATAAAAAAGCAAAATGATAAAATATTAAAGAACAGCAATCCAACCACGGACAGTAATAACAGTAATAAAAGAACCACCTGCAAGTGTGAAATAGATATTGTACCCTTCACCAGACTATCTCTTCACTGGAAATCACCTTTTTTCTTCACAATATTCCCACTCCTTCACGATTTGTTACCAAGTAAGATCTATGACTTGTTTGTAGTATAATCAAGTACTTTTGCAAGCAAAATCCGATTCCACATTTTGTTAAATTCTACGCTATGATGAGAAGGAAAGTATTTCTTCGAAACTCCGCGGATTAAGGACTATCCACTTATTTTGTGCTTCCTTTTTAAAATTAAATATGTTTTAACTTTTTAAAAGTGTTTTTGACATGTTTTAACTCCAATCCCTGGTCTCCCCTCGCCAATCTTTCACGAAAAACACCCGTCTAGCTGAATCCACTGTGAAAAATTTTCCCCACTCTATATCTGTGCCTAAATCAAAACGCGGATTTCATGAGCAAAGCTTCTTTCTTAGAACTGCACGCCTGTGGAACTCTGTTCCATCTGCCTGCATCCCTCCGGACTACAACTTGGATGTCTTCAAGTCTAACGTTAAAAAATTCCTAATGAACCGCCCCCCTAATTAAACACTTCATAAAATCTCCTCACTAACGTAATGTACTTGCAATAACCCTTATCCCTGAGTGGCTTCCGGGCCTTGATAAGTGGTGATCATTGTGTAAAAAAAAAGTACTTGTTGTTATATATATATATTTATATATATATATATATATATATATATATATATATATATATATATATATATATACTAATTCTGATATCTTATACACTATCGTCCATGTATTTATTTGTTGTTATTGTCATTGCGGACTTGCATAAGTTGCATTATATTATATTTTATTATTTTATTCGTAAGGCATTTGATACCTTCCATCGAATCGCAGTCGGTCTTATAGAAGTTAAATTGTGACTGCCTCCAGTTATTGCGTTCAATTGTCGTTGTTATCTAATTACAAAATCAATTATGAAATAACTGTTATGGTGTTCAATGGTAATAAACAAAAGGAACACGAGATTTTTAGGAACAAAAGATGTATTCACATATATTACAGGCAAAGTGAATTAATTAATACCATTACTACACGGTGGGACCTAAGCACACGACCTGCTGGCCCGAGTGCCAATCTCGGATACCGGAAATGACGTCACCAGAGGAAGTGATGTCATGATAGTTCATTAATCCCATGGAGGGACGTCTCCAATGATATCTCCTTTTTCTATGCGTTTGTTAAAATATAATACAATATATTTTCATATTAAGTTCTTTCTACTTCAGTCGATATCCTGAGAACTTAAAGGGTCATACTTCCTTGAGCTCACTCTTTATCTCTTTATGAGAATATTATGGTCTCTAAATGAGAATATTTCATTAAGGTTCTCCTTACCTGCCAGGCACTAGATTAATATAGACGATAAGAACATAATATCTCCTCTCTCCAATTAACCCCGCCAATATGTTATAGTATACCTTTATCGTAGTCTCTTTATATTATTGATTTCCATGAAGAGATTTTATCTTGTCTGAAGGTATATCCAGCTTTGTCATATTTCTTTGATAATATATCATAGATAAGGTGCACTAATCTTCGTAAAAGACAGTAGGTTAGCCATACTGAGGATATCCCATTCCACCCGGTGATACTATGCAATTTTGTATATTTAGTCAGATTTCACTTGTAGAAATAAATATGTTCAGTCCAGATTTCCTGAGAGATTTACCTTTCATAATTAAGGCTAGTTTCCAGTAGCCATCTATGCTCTCTCCGTAAGGCACTCAAACTCTCCCTGGTAGGCATTCGCGTTTACTTCCGAATAGAAAACTATGTGTTTATTCTATTTTTATATATGACATATATGTGGAATTGATTCTCCCATAAATGAAGAAAAATAATACTTTCGTTTCTAGGAAAGTAACTAGTAATTTGTTAATCTGTTGATAATCCATACACTACAAAAATGTTGATGCTGTTCCAATCTTCAGACACTTTGAATCTCTGTTTTTTTTTTGATATTGCAGAATAGAGGATAAGAGAAGTAGAATACTACGAGAATCAGGAGGCGGATGGAACACTACCAGAGAAATAATTAAAAAGAACGCGGTAAGGTGAAAATAGGAAGAAAATATATAGAATATAGAAAACAAGTTAAGCGTGTTTTCTTTTAAGTACAAAACATTATCAACCACGGAGTCCTACGACAACTAACACCGTACATAAGCGTCTATTCTTCAAACTCTACAGAATAATATTCACACGCAACATTAATTAGAACTAATGCATTCAGGGTTGCTGAAGATGGGCAAACAAAGTTGGATACGTCTACGGTGCTAAACAATTGCGCCTACCATAAGGCATCCTACATATTATTAAAACCACTGTTCGCACATGCATGGAATATTATTGGCAGGTCTGGATTTGTGCATTTAAACACTAATCTCATCCTCTTGCAAGGGTTAAAAAAAAAATTCAAACGTTACAGATTCCGTAATATCAGCCAAGCTCCAACCTCTGTCACACCATTGCAATGTTGCATTTCTATGTCTGTTTTCCATGTCCTTTTATTAAATGTATTCTCATGAACTCAAAGCACGTGTGCCACCTCGATATACGTACTCCCGACTAATCCGACACTTAGCAACATCCCACCATTTCAGAGTTTAGACTCTACGATGCTGGAAAGTTTTCTATAATAATAGTTGTCTTCCCAGGAACTTTCTTGTCTGTAATTTTATTCTCTTACTGTGCCAAACCGCAGAAGTTTACTTGAACAGTGAACGGATGTCCTGTTGCTAAACACCTCACTATCTCTATTTAGAGAAGATCTCTAATAATAGCCGTTTACGTTCCAAGTAGTAATATATATTGTTTGAGGTAGGAATCGAGTGAAAAGAGGAAAAGAGAGAAATAAGAGGTGATATTACAGATGGGAAGAGATTATTTTGACATCACAATGAAAAGGAAAAGACAGGAGGCGAGAAAAATTGGGATAGCAAGACGATCAATTGTTAAATCATTATGAGAAAATAAAATAGAAAGAGGAAATAAGATGTAAGTATTAGAAAGCAAAGTGTACAATATCACACCACAAACCATTATAACGATGAATTTCTTTGCATTTATATTTTAAAATATTGAATATCCATGTAGTACGTAAAGAATTATATATCCAATAATACACACACACATATAAATATGTTATACATATATATATATATATATATACATATCTATCTATCTATCTATTATTATTATATAAAAGAAACTCTGTGTGTGTGCATGTAAGAGGGAGAGAGAGAGAATTTTCTTTTCCTATGGACTCGATAACAGATAGACCGATTTTTTTTGAAAATGTCATACCAAAGCACTTGCCCTGTCTAAGAGTGTTTTAACGTGTTTTTCTTTTTATCAGAATGCGTCTGGTATTTATCGAAAATCGAGAAATCCAACATACAGATTAAAGAATTAAGTCTGATTTTGGCAAAAGTAAAAATTATTACACCATTTAATTACTTGATTTTTCGCATTTTACACTTTAAGTTAATCAAATATTTACATATGATTTTATGAAATGAACAGTAGATGATGGACGTAATTTCTGCAGGGAGGGGCATGGGAAGGTACACTGTGAGGGGTCCCTGTCTGCATCAAGCTATCAATCGATTTACTTAAGATATATGAACGTTTTCATTGATTTCGATGTCGATACACTATTGAAGTGGTTGTATATATATATATATATATATATATATATATATATATATATATGTGTGTGTGTATGTATGTATACAAAACTACTGAACTAACAGGTCAATTATTTACAATTAAATGCTAATTTATTTCAATTAATGAGTATTGATTCAGTTTAGAAAGTGCATGTGTAAAATTGATTAGATTGCCATTATTTTTCTAGGCTAATGGTTTATGATTGTATATATTAATTAATGCGGCCACGTTTTAGAAAACAATATAACGTTAAGAAAAGGACATATGATGCATAAACAGACGTATGTTAATAACAACTATATACATGTTTTCATATGAAAGTCATGAGGGAAATTACTTGAGAACCAACTTTTGATAAATTTACTTGTTTAACGCAAAATAATTCTAAGTGCAATATTCAAAATTGAGTAACGGTTACTTATTTTTCGATCATTTTATATGTTAGTGTATGGGGCGTGGTTTCAAACAAGTAGGTTAGATGCACCGTCAGTGTTCGTTACGACATACATCAACGTGAAATAAAACCCTGATCTATACTACATGTTCTGTCGCTAGCAATTAATTACACTGGCTGAGTTTAGTAGTGATTCCAAAAATGAGGATAGTTCTACACAAATGTAAGCAATACACGAATCGTCTGAGGATGTGAGAAAACGTAGTTAGCGTGTCCATAAAGAAGAAAGAACACTTTTTTCAACCAATCGGGTTTCAGCGTGTGTTATGCTTTTTTCTCTCTATGAGGATAAGATATAAGATTACACGGTAGCAACTATCGTGTTTTGGATTTATTTGCCAGGCAGTAATTTAGGGAATCAAAAAGATTGATAGAAGCGGTAATAAAAATTGTAAGAGATGATATGAGTACGATAAACTTAAGACTGTCCGTATATATATATATATATATATATATATATATATATATATATATATATTGTTTGCACTACGGATTATACTTCAAATTTGTAAGATATCGCTAATCCCTACCAGATTATATAGATTATTCTCACTAGGATTATTTCATCGTATGGCGATTATATTTAGGAATTCTTGGAAGTAAGTGCTTTTCTTTTCTTTGCGTAAATGTCAGAAGATAAAATGGTAAACATCTGAATTCCTTCTATATATTTGCTTGTGATGTTAATCCCGGAGTTTTTTTTTGTAGTTGTCTCTTGACTGTCCACATATAGGGGATAATACATTTAACACAGAAGAATTCATCTATTTAAAAATGATCTATATCATCATAAGTATGTAAAACTTTACCCGCTGAACTTACACAAGTAATCCGTAGTGATATTGCTCGCAGGATTTCGAAAAAGTAATTCGACATAAAATCAATTCAATAAATAAATAAATAAATAAATAAATAAATATATATATATATATTTAAACAAGGGAGTAGTCACCAACAATGTGTATTTTTTAACATTATTTTATTATTCCGTGTCTTGGTTTTTCATTGAGAATTATGTTTGGATCATTGTAATAATGTTTTTAAGTCATTGAAATCGTTTACGCGCGTTTCAGACGGTCTGTGATGCGTCCTCGTCAGAAATTATTTTCAAATGTGTAAAAATTGCGATTTTCGTAGTTAGTTTGAAGTTTTTCCAAGGGGTGGAGGCTTGTAAGTGTTTATTATATATTGGTATGCTGAATTTTTATTGCTTTTTTATTCGGTTTGTCCAGGGAGACGTTGACCTCGCTTTAGTCACTATCTCTTTCTGCTAATGTTTTTTCTTTTTTTTTCCTTTAGGGTGGGGTAGGGTGTGTGTATGTGTGTGTGTGTGTGTGTGCGTGTGTGTGTGTGCGTGTGTGTTTATGTCTGTGCGCGTGTGTGTGCGTGTGTGTGTTTGCTTTTATTGGTTTGCGAATGTGTATATTGTTTTATAGTATTTTGGGGTTATTTGCTTCCTTAGGAAGGCGGCTGTGGTCCGAGGTTGTTACTAATGTGCATGTGTGGGGAGGGGGGAATGGCTCTTCGGAAGTAAGGGTAGGGGTGCTTTCATTCTATTTTGATATTTATTTTTTGGATTCTTGGATTTTAGTATTGTGATTTTTCGTTTTAGTCTTATATTATGTTTGTTTAGAAAGAGGGGCGTATTTAAAATATGTATAGGGGATTTTTTAATGTTTCTATTTATTTGTCTCCCCATGTGGGTATGGCCAGACCCAGGATCGGTTCCTAGTGTGGGGAAGATTTTGTTGATGATAGTCGTTTCAGTCATGAGGGGGTTCTCCTCCCCTGACTGAGGAGGGAGCGAGGTGTTGGAACAGATATTATACTATGGTTCTAGGTGTCTCCTAGTGTTGTTGGTTTCGAGGTTAAGTAGGGTTGGTATTGTTCAGTGTGTTGTATTAGAGATAGGGGTGTTATGTCTGTGTGTGGTTGTATGCGCGCACGTGTGTGTGTTTGAATGCGTCGGTTCTGATTTATGTGTGGGTGTGTATATGTGTATGTGTATGGGTGTGCATGCGAGTGTACCTTGTATTTCATGTTTTTGTGTGATGGTATTAGGTTCTGTTCAGTTCAGGAGTTAATCTGGTGATGAAGTTTTTTCCTGTGTAAGTAAATAAAAATAATTGTGTGTTTGGAAGATGGACATTATTTTGAAGCTGTTTCCACTGCATGTGTGTACGTGTTTTGAAACATATAGGTGTCTGTTATCTGCAATTTTGATGTTGCTCTTATGTAAGGCCACTCTATTGCTGACATTTTTGGTAGCGCCTATGTAGGATTTGTTGCATGTTGTGCATCTTAGTGCATATACTACATTTCTGGAGGTGCAATTTAGATCCTTTTTATTTTGAATGTTTGTGCTTGGTGTTTGAATGTGTATGTGTTACCTTCTATTATTATGTCACATACTCCACATCGCGGTTTGTTGCATTTTGTAACTCCTTTTGTAGTATGTGGGACGAGTTTTGAGGAAGTTAGGATGTGTTTTAAGTTTTTGGGTTAGCGTTTGCTTTTTATTATTTTTGTTGTTTTAAGTATGTTGTTTAGTTTGTCGTTCTGATTGAGGAGGATAAGGTTTTTGTTATATATATATATATATATATATATATATATATATATATATATATATATATATATTTATATTCTGCAGGAAAATATTGAAGTTATATAAATATAATAGAATACGCCACGTGTGATTTGTAAAACAGAACAAATTGAAAATATTAATGCATAAGATTATGCGTTCATTAGAATAAAAACTTAGCCAAAAATCAATTTTTCCCTTACGAACTGCTTCAGGCATAAACCCCATTTTACTGGGCTTACCTGATATACCTCTATGTGTTAAACTACTGCGTAGCCCTACTAAAGTATTAAATATTATGTTGTAAAGGATTAAATATGAATATATTAAGGTGTAATCTATTACAAAAAAAGTCAATTGATTGTGTGTCCAGCTAAAAATAAAAATCTACGAAACAAGCAGGCTCAATGTTTTTTTTTATTTTTCATCGGTAGTAACCTAGATAAATACTATCTAAAGTTTTACATACATTATTTATTCTTTGTAAAGGAACTGAATTGAGTTTCCTCAGTACACGTGATTGTTAGAAACTAAGCAAACATCGCAAAATACATGTGAATGCGTTGTGTTCACTGATGATTTCTGGCTTCCTTGCAAAATACGATGTTCCTTCTAATCAGATCGTCTCGGAAAGCCACCCAATTCTATAGGGCGCCACCTTATAAAGATTTGTGCGACTTTTTTTTGCATTAAAAATACACACTTCCACTATTCGTATAAATCCGATTCTGATTTATATTTCCATAGTTTTTCGCAGAATATGATCGATCGAAATTAGGATATGTATGTAGTTTTTCTTGTTGATAAAATATATTTCATTTGACATAAAAATCTTATCTCTGTTTTACCTATTACTGTCTATCATATATATATATATATTTATATATATATATATATATATATATATATATATATATATATATACTGTAATGATTAAATACCTACAGACACTAGTGTTTCATCTGTTTGGGAATCTTCAGTGCAGGGTGTCACGATTAATACCGTATCCATTCGGCTACCATAAACCGCGTGAAATAACATTGAATTTTATACATTTTAATTTTAAATGTTCATTTACGTCAGTCAGACAATGACCTAATCGTTATACGATGATCTATGCATGCTAATGTTTATACGATTCAGACAATGACCTAATCGTTATACAATGATCTATGCTAAATTGACCGATTTAATTCAACTGAAAGTGCTCAACGATAAGAAACGAGTTTCTTAAAGGGGTTGTCAACATTTTTTTTTACTATAATAATCAAATACCTACAGACCCCAGTGTTTCATCCGTTCGGGAATCTTCAGAGTATGATGTCACGATTAATATGAGTCGACAGATTTGAACTCGGCAGCACGAACCATCTCTGGCTCGATTAGCAAAGACCGTATCCATTCGGCTACGATTAACCGCGTGAAATAACGTTGAATTTAAACATTTTACTTTAAAATGTTCTTTGCGTCGGTCAGACGGTGATCTAATAGTTATATGATGATCTATGCATAAGAGCTAAATTGACCGACTTAATTCAACTGAAAGTGCTCAACGATAAGAAACGAATTTCTTAAAGGAGCTGTCCTTATTATTTTTTACGGTAATAATTAAATACCTACAGACACTAGTGTTTCATCCTTTCGAGAATCTTCCGTGCAGGGTGTAACGATTAATACCAGTCGACAGATTTGAACTCGGCAACACGAGCCATCTCTGGATCGATTATATATATATATATATATATATATATATATATATATATATATATATATATATATATATATATATATATATGACAGAAAAGGAAAGAACAAGGGGAAGATAAAAAGGGGATTATACATATTTGTCTAATCCATTCTTTTTTCCCTTCTCACCTTTTCCTTTCTTCTTGTATATATTTATTTTTTGTCCTCCTCAATTTCAACTTATTTTTAATTTCTCCCTCTTTCATTCTTTCTTTTGAAATAATCAAAACGCTCCCTCCTGATGACAATGGCGAAAGACGTCTCAGGATAAATGCAACTTTGCTCTCTGCCATTTATAAAATTTGTACACCTAATTCACTCTCCTTACACACACACACCCACACACACACACACACACACACACATATATATATATGTGTGCGTGTGTATGTGTGTTTGTTTGTGTGTCTGTATATATGATTCAATAGGGAGGCTTTATTTAGGCTATGTGAAGGTTTCCCGAAGATTGAACCTTGTCTCAGACGTGTCCCGTACCTGTAAGAGCGTACGCATCGACAGGCTAACGCCGAGCATGTCGAGCATGCCAACTCAACAGTTTGACAAGTGACGTGTGTAGTCCGAGATCGTTTACGCAATTGGGTATATAGAAGAGAAAACCATACTGGAATTTCTTTATTTTATGTACGCATGGTTCTCCTTTTTTTCTCTCTCTCTCTGTCCTGTATTTTTCTATCGCTATCTTCTACCATCTTAAAAAAGTGAGCACAATTGATTGATATAGTTGTAGCTTGTTGTCTGTAACAAGGAGCTGATCTCAACGGTTATGTCTGAACATGCTTTTTAATTATGAAAATAGATTATATCCTTAGAAAATTACGCTTTTTGCGCTATTTTATGAAGGTTTCAATATTTAGCAGCAGAGGTTCCTGCCTGCAATTAATGACGGTGAGTATACTCCCCTAAAGACGAGGTGACCCACACTAGCCGAAACATAGCCGGTTATAGCAAAAGTCATATCGACCCCTTGATATATAGGGATGTGTCTATTGTTTAATCGTGTCTAACACGCGAGGAGCTTGTTTCTGTTACCTAGACCTAACAATATGTTCAAGAAACGTCCACACTGCAAACCAAGTAACTCTACTTGGCAAACGATCGGACGAAACGCAAACTATATATATATATATATATATATATATATATATATATATATATATATACATATATATATATACATATTATATTTTCATATATATATGTAATTATATATATATATATATACATATATATATATATTCTTTCTACTTTCTATGTATATTGTTTTTTTCGCTCTGACATTTATATTTAAGGCCTATTTTTTTCTATTTAAATGTTAGTAAATTAAAATATAAGATATATATTTGCAAGCAACTACATGAAAGTTTATCCGTTTGAAATTCCTTCGTAATTCCTTCCTTTACGTTTCTATTCATTTATATGTTTCTTATTAGAGAGTTGATTTTGCTTTACTATTATTCTGAATTATATATATATATATATATATATATATATATATATATATATATTAAATATTTCAGAATCGTTCAGTTGTAACTTTAAAGACTTTAAATTATGAAAAATTAAAAAAAAAAATTGAGAAAACTATATATCTTGTCAGTATTGAAGCAGGAAACATACGAAACACACACGAAACGTGTTGGAAACACAGACGGATAAGAAACCTAAGAAATAAACGTGATACACATTTCAGCATTAGTTAAAAAATAGAGATAAAATCAACATCGTTTAACGGAGTCGCATTAAGGGCGCATGAACTAAGTTATCAACGAAAGAGACTGTCGATGAAAGTGGGAAGTCGCAGTATAATCATTTGATGTTCGACAAACAGAAGCCATTTTTTATTTACACCAAACGGTGACGATCCTTCATCATTTTTATGTATTCTATGGATGGTCAATAAAACTGGACTTTTCTACGGTCGAATTTGGAAATCGAGATTATCGCTCGACTGCCGCGTTTACTCTAAACAATCTAAAACCAATATCTTACGATAAACATAGAAATATATATACTATGATCCATTAAATTTCAATATAAAATTTACGTGTCACCAGCTTATTTCTTTTCCAAAACAGTTATCTGTTTGTTTTAGATTGGGTATCATGATTCTTTGTGAAAACTGTTGTGCAAATTTTACAAGTCCCGTAGAACCCATATGGGTTTTGTGCTAATATTAGTCTAATAATGATATACTCGTATTTAAATTAGTAGTATTAGCTATAAATACGGTAATGCCGTTCAACCTGTACTTCTTATTCGGCCCCTACAACTCTTTTATATCCGGATTACACTTATGTCTGTCTTTGATCCGGGTTACACTGTAAATTAACACAGGCTCTAATGTGGGACAAGAATCAATCTTTCTTATATTAGGTTTTCTTATATGCAAGTCTCTTATACCCGGGTTATCCCGTACATAATTTATCTTATAAGCAGTAAATCATTTAAAATAAATCGTAATGTTATCATCAGGATTTTACAGGAAATACTCGATACAAATGAGTATCCGTGTTAATACTATTGCAGATCAATTTCAATGAGATTGTGAATGTATAAATATTTATTGCATACGTTGAAGTTATAATGCAAGTATCGACCTTCCTCTAATATTCACCTGGGATTTTATGCCGAGTTGCTTCAGTTATAACGAATAGGCTTTACTTTAACAAGAATTCTGAAAAGTGATATATCTTTAGGTAAATAAATGATTCGAGGCCAGGATATCAGCAATGAATTGGCTTTAATGCAGGTTTTTAATTTTTAATTATCAGACTCTTGTTACTTAGAATCCATATATTTATCTAAAGACATTTTTCTTAATGCGACGTCGTTATGTGCACAACATTAACATTAAAAATCATAATCTGGAAAGGTAGATTATGTATGACACAAAATCACACATACGACATAATCACGTGTACACACTTGTTCCAGCTAGAACGCCGAATTTAAGCAACATTTAATCAGTTCACTTAAAGGGTGACTACGCAGGGTTTCTAGGTGTGATATGAGCTCTCCGCTTATCTCAGCATTGTTCTAATCGTCCTGACCTGAACTTCTCCTTGCCAATGTGCTTCAGCGGCGCTGATTAAGGTTGGTTGGTTGTTGGTTTTTGTTTTACAGAATATCAACCCTTTTCGGGTTATTTAATGTCGAGCTGATTTAGGATATGTGTGATTGAGGATTGCGCAACGTTTGCCTCTAAATTTCAAGCACAGTTGTCCCTAGCGAGGTTATCGTTTGCCTTTTAAAACTGAACGGAGGCATCGGAGAATCACACATATAAACATTTTTATTTCAAAGTAGAGATGTAAAGTAATTGCAGTAGTTGAAAACTCGCTTACGTTAAAGCTTTCTTAGTTAATACTGAGTATGCTCTTATCAAAGCTTAAATATACTTGACTATAAGGACAAATAAGATAGATATTTTGTCAGATGAATAAAAAATATTTTCAGAAAATTTAAATAATATAGTAGATCGGGAATAGTTAATTATTTATGGAATCAGTTTATAACACGTTTTAAACTTGTATATCGTCAGTGCGTCATCACATTTGATAAGCGACGTTTCTGGCCAGGTAGGAAGAATTGATATTTTCTGGATAGTAATCTATACACCTTATAATTATTGATAACGGATGTTGATCTCGACCTAGTATTTTACTTCTTGAAAATAAGTGGCTATATGATTGTCTGCAGCGATTTCCATAAAATAGTATATGACCATATTGCATTTATAAACGACATTGCAGCTCACAGCTTATTGCTTCAGATGTAAAATGTTCGCAGATGGAAAGGTCTTGATAACGAAACGCTTTTTATAATAGTTTTATTTGCCGTTCGCTAAAAAAAAAAGTTAGTTAAAACAGGAATTGTCGGACGAGTACTTGTTGTGAATATATTGGAAACAAAAACGGTATATTGAAACGAACACTTCTTTTTGGAAATAAAGGCGTTATATTAAATATAGATGGACAAGGATTATCGCAAACGACATTCGCTTTTCTTTTGTATGAACTATAAGAAGTAATTGAGAATCACAATAAAAACAGGTATTTTTTTTAATTATTTAGAAATCCAATAAAAGTACAAATCTATTGTTTATATATATATATATATATATATATATATATATGCACAAAGAACAAGGAGATTCGAAGTTCCTATTCGTCGCGGTTACCACCTGACGAAGGCCAGCGAAATAGTTGGCCGAAACGTTGTGAAAAAACATCAGCCAATACAGATAAAAACAACAACTAATAAGGATGAGAATAATAGTCCGAAGTAAAAATAAAAATAATATATATAATGCTCATCTCAGAAATAAAATTCTAATTAAGGAATAATATATATATATATATATATATATATATATATATATATATATATATAGGAATTTTATGCCAAGATGTTTCAGTTATCACGAATAGGCTTAACTTAAACAGAAATGATTAAGTGTGATTTGAGGATAGACTATCAGTAATGAATTGGCTTTAATGCAGATTTAAAAAAAAATAATTATCAGACTGTTTTTACTTAGACCCCATTTATTAATCTAAATGTATTTGTCATATGCGACGTCGTGATTTGCACAACATAAACATTAAAAAAAAACTAAATAATCTACAAATGTAGATTTGTTATACTCGTTTTTTTTCCAATGAAGTAGTATTTTTAACTCCTTATGTTAACTCGCGAAATACGTTGTCTTGTATGATTAGTTCATACTAATTGGGTTACTAAAACGACCAATCGATAAAAGTAACGGAGGAACGGAGTACGATGTTCGTTCGGATCATACCAAACTCATAAAAATAATAATTGATGTCGTGGGTACTCAGCATTGTTAAGTGAGAATCTACATTAAGTTAATCAATCGAGAGAAATGATTGATGTTTTCTCTTGTGTAGATACAAACAAATAGAAGCTTACCTCGCATTCGAATACTTTAGGAACATTACTATCTTTTAAGATATTGCATTGTTTGAACGTTTAAATCTTGACAGATAAAAGCCTTCAATAGTAATTGTAATGTAGCGTATTATAGGTACAAACACGAGGCTAAATATTTTTTGTAATTAGCCTGAAAACAACATTAAAGCATTAATATAATTACATATAAAAGAGTTATTTGATATTCATAAAATTTAACTTGAACAAACTTGATTCTATCGTCTCCCGAAACGAAATAAATGTCGTTTTTCTCCTTTAGTCGGTCGCCATGCCTGTGCAACTTAGATCATCCGCTTGGAATATTAAAAAAATAAATACTTTTAATCCCATTTTTATTCTTTGCCAATCTCTGTACAATAATGTGGGGAAAATTGTGGGAACGCAGACTTACAGGCGAATTATCCTTGTGCTGGGCTTGAGACAGGGGAAAGTTGTAACAGGTTGCCCTGTTGCGATATCTAAGGTCTGGAAGCACTAATGTGCGTCCAACCTCCCCACTGCCCGAATGGCAGTGCCCAAAAAACAACCCCTATGCGGTATTCTGTCGCTTTAAATACGAAGCAGGGGAGGGGGCATAACGTGAAATCACGTTCATACGTGATTCACGCATGCCCAAGAGTTAAAAAATGGCACAGCAGACGCCGAGAGAGGCAGACACTTAAATAATTTCTCAGATAAACGGCCTCGGTGTGCGCTTTGCGGACGCAGGGTCATGATGCTGAAAAGGGTCCAGGATGAAGACTGCGGCTTTATATAACAATGCAGTCTCTCGCGCAAGTATGCAAATTTTGAGGACAGACGTGAAAACGTGTCTACGAAAAGTACCAACGGACGACGACAACGACGACGCAGTAAGCTGACGTTTTATGTACTTTTTTAATCTTTTCAACAACAAATACCCCGATGAGATGCGGCTATTTTGAGTAAACAAACTAACAGAGATCGGAGAAGAGTCCAAGCGACCAAGAGATAAAATCAACTCTACCTCTTTTGCTTCACATTCATTTGCACACCTCTAAAGCTATATTTCATATTGGATAGGCTGTAATTTTAATTTGCATGTTTAGATTTAAAGATTTTCCCGATAATAAAAAAAAATTGAAATCAAACGACGAGAATATAAACCAAGGTCACAGGATGATCAAAATAATGTGAAAAAATACACTTGATTGAATTTGAATCAATAAAATGTTTATGTAGGTGTGTCGCTCATGATGGGTTTTAAAATACGAACATTTGTAAGAGTAGAGATCTACCAGGGAAACGGGATACACAGTAAAAAGTAAAAAAAAAAAACTATATTATTTTATTTTACCGCATAAAAAAGGTATAGACTAATTTGTATATGAATTAGATCATCGTGAAAAATAATTGTTGCAGCTTGATCAAATGTTCAACAAAAGCTATACTCGATTTAGGCTGAACGGGATCAATGTTTTAAAGGACTCTTTCTTCCTTACTTTTATGATAGTCAAAATACCGAACTGAACATCCACGAGATTTCGATCGTATTTGCAAACTTGTATGTATATTGTTTTAATACTGAATTTGTTTTTAACGAGGATGTATTCCTGGCGGATATATTTCTAATGTTACATATTACTCAGGACTAACACAATAACACTAAAGTAAACCATACGTAACTCCTTGTGCGAAATGGGCAAAATTAACTAGTGCAGTTACATACTTTTACTAATATTGTTATGATATAGTTTAAATAGTAATAGTATAAGATATGGGAATGGTACTACTACCTTTGTGTAAATTTTACCAACAAATATTAATTCATACTAATCCTATGTGGGTTATATTATCTAGAAGATAATCATTTAACTCATAGAATTTTATTTGTGATACTATTATAATTGTGCCTTTATACGAAAACCGAGTGATGCAAATAGTTTACATGTTAATAGTTATTCATATAAAGTTCAATATTATTGTAGAATAAATCTACAATATAAAAGTCTATAATGTAGCTGTTTAAACAGTAATCATCGGATATAAACACCCCCGATTATAGGCGCGCCATTTTATTTAAACTTTGGTGCAGATTTTCCGAACAGCTTTTAGTAAATGAAAATTGCTGATTGTAATATATCATCAAATAAATAGATGCTGATGGATCAACCATTAATGATAGACTGGTTTCATTAGTCTTCTAGTTTTACGTCATTAAAACCGTTCCGTTAAAAACACATCTATTTTTACAGGATAAATGTCTCCAATGCAATATTGTGCTAACACCACAAAACATTAAATAATAAATCGTTTGAAAATGTTGTTACATGTAATGCGCTACTATTTGTATGATGACTTGTATTTACTAACACCAGTAAATGACGATATTCCATCAGTTGAGCGATGAAATATATTACTAGCGGATTGAAAACGATTTGATCAATGATTATGATGATGAATTTTACCATGGTATGGAACTCCCCTACTTAGATATTTATTCCTCCCATTCTTGGACGATGTTTCTGACAAAGATAGGGGGTGGGGTTCTGAGCTACAATCAGGATGGCTGATTTTTTACTTAAAGTATTTTTATCTCCTAATAGCAAGTGGCTACGTTCACTGTTTGGAGCGATTTCAATAAAAAAGAATATTATAATTATTATTATTATAATAATCGAAGACTAAATCTTGTAGCTTACGGGGAATTGTTCTCGTGGAAACGTTATCCTGCGATAGAAGCGTGTTTTAAATAGACACTGTTAAGAATTATTGCGTTCGCTGTTCGCTGCATGAAATAGAAAGAAACACCCATTGCATTGGTGATAGTAAGACGAGTAATTGATGTGATTTATTATAAGGAGAACCGAAACAGGGACACGCCGTCCAGCACTTTATATAGAAATAAATATATTAAAGGAAATTAAGATAATAAAAGCAATTGCAGAACGATGCTTGCTTTTCTCTTGTATAGAATATAAGAAACAATAAAAAACATTACTAATATGTTCAATTTGAATTGTTTTCAAATCCAATTAAAATGCACAGCTATTGTTCCTATGTAGGCTGAGGAAAAATCGCATTATAAATCAATACAATTGATATAGATTTCTCTCTAAAATGCATTAATTTTTAATTAGATAACCCATTTTCTGATAACTATCACTATAAACAAAACATTAGCATGAGAAGGTAATGATATCTAATTGAACGCCTACGTAGATTTCCCTCTCTCTCATTCTCCCCCTCCTCTATCTCTCTCTTTCTCTCTCTCTCTCTCTCTCTATATATATATATATGAGATAATAGTTCGAGAGTTCGCTAATACTTCTGAGGAAATCGGTGCAGTCATACCAAAATTTCCCAAATGTTTACTTGAAGCATTTCAGCAAAACACTTAACATTACAAGGTGAAAATCAATCGTAGCTTAGGCAATCTACATTCTCCTTCTCTTACATGTCGATGTAGAAGTCAGCAGAAAGTGAAATTCTCGGATCCTTTCCGTGTGCGCTAGGTCTGTTTCTTTTTATTATCCAATATATAAGATATTAAATCAGTTTAATTCTGAAGAAAAATATGTCATGGAAACCGTCGTTTTGAGAAATGTGATGTAGTTTTAGCAAAAAAAAAAAAAAAAAAAAATGAAAAAAAAAAGAAAAAAAGGAAACCCAAGGCTAAATATTAATTAAAATATGCACAATATTGTTACATATTGCGTTTTCACGGACACCAAAACGTGTCTTTAAATGTACGTATAAAATATATACTTCGTTGTAATTGCAATAGAAAATAAACGTGTATGCAACATTATGCATATTGCAGTATCGATGCGTGATGTGTGTGAGGGTCTAGGGGTAAACATATCGGATAATCAAGTTCAATAAACGAGACGAATAACATTACCCTCGACAGTTCTTAAACATCCTAATAACGAACTAATGTCTACACTTCAATTACGCGGTAGTTCAAAATAATATTTATGCGTGTGTGACGCACAGACAAAGGGACATACCCAGAGTTGCACAGGTTCATTTTTTCACCAGTGGACACTAGTGGACGTGAAGATGCTAGGATAGATGCATATGAAATTGAGAAGCAGCTGAATAACACGGAGAAGACGTATTAATTATTTCAGTCCTAAGTGTCTTTATGTTTGAATGCATGTCAGGCTTCGTCGCACCAATTCTACACACTCCCTTTTATTGATGATATTATTGGATAGTCTATCGTCTGTTGTTCCTACTCTGGATTAATCTTAACTAAATAAGTTGTATTCATTGTTCCAGAACCTCTTGATACATCCCGGCACCACAGTTGATTGTTGACGCTTTATAAAATGAGGCTTATGTTTGCTATTTTTAGCGGGCAGTTATTGTTTATATTTATCTTAATTCAGCTCTATTGTAGTTTAATTATAAATTCTATTCTTGTTAAATAGTTGCCATTCTAACATCGTTAAGTCTAATCGTGAAAGCCGTATATTTAATCTAGCTAAACTACACGCCACCACTAAAAGACCCAAATATGACACGGTATTGATTATAAGAACACTAGCATGGGTGCCCAGCGTTTCCCGGGTGTTCTGAGGTGCGTTTTGAACAAAAAAACAAAAATTAGGAAGAGTGGTAGTAGGCAGGCTCGACCCCGTACCGTGCAGGAGGAAAACACGAGAAAAAAAAGGATAGTGAATTCAATGAGTCGGTAATAAACTTTAGACCGGATGGAGAATATTGGCACAAGGAGGAAATCGAAGAATAAAAAAAAGATAGAAAAAGAGGTTGGATCAAACTAAAAAAAAAACGTAGGGTAATTCGTCTTCCTCGTTAACTATTAGGCCAAAGAGGGTAATGGATTTTATGAGTTGGTCTTTAGAATAATAGGAGTCGCCCTGGATGAACGTAAATTTGTCCGGGAGCCAATTAAGTTTCCTGCTTCCTATTGTGGTATTTGTTTGCTTCCCCAGGAAAGCAAATAAGACACGTGGTGATTTTTTAATGTGGGAGAAACCAACTCCGCACAAAATAGGGGCACTCTGGCAGTGTCCCAAAAAAGTAATAATTGTCTAGTATGAAGAGTTTCCCCTACATTGACCGAGGACGAAAACACAGACGCATATTAAAAATTAATTAGGAGAACATGTTGACATTTAATGCAGATTGAAAAAATATAGCATAAGTTTCTGAACAAAACTTTAAATTTAATTCTTAAATTATTTAAGAAAACTTCGGCAGTAAGTAAATTTGCTAGTTTAAAATTTCATTATATTTAGATAAAAATGCATTATTGTTATGCGGTCAACTGATATGCCATTTTCTAGAATAATGTACTTTTTTTATATATTTCATATTGTTAACACGCATCAGGGCCCGCTGAAGAATAAGAGTTAAGTAATACTATAATGGTAATTTAATAATTTAATTTAAAGAGCGTTCTTCAAGAACTTGTTTACGTTAGACTTGAAAGGGGCCATGTCACATGGAGCCGGGAAGCAGCTATAATTATATATAACTATATAATTAGTCCACAAAGGAGGTGTCATGTGGTAAAACTCGAAGTTTTTCTTAGATCTAAGCATAACTACAAGTTAAGCGTAATTGCGGATAGCTTTTATAGTTAATCAAGTGTTTGCCGCCAGAGATTTACTGTGAGCACTACAGTGAAACTCAGTCGATCACCTGCAATTACAATAACACTAAAGCAGAGAAAGGTTGGCGACGTCTTTCTTTTATAGGATAGAGATTGCAGAGAAGAGAAAAGAAAATCGCCCTTCAGATGTCGAAGTCGGTTTTGTATCCTGTCGAGGCTGAAGAGAATATTCTGATCATATCTTCCTTAGATGTGGCACGAGTAATGCACCCTAGACTGTAGTTGGCTCTTCTGCAAGAAAATCAGTGTATCGGCAGTGAGGTATATACTGGAACAGTATATTTACCAAGATACTATAAATATGAAGGTTGTTCCAAATGTAATAGAACATATTCTTTAATTAAAAATCTAAAATGTTGAAAAGCTACGAAAACCGGAAGTGGAAACATAAATACAAGCGGTCCTTTATTCACCAAGATTATTTTTCTACATAATCACTTGCATTCTTAATGAGATTTTACCATCAATAATGTTGGACTTATGGAAAACGCTTACATTTCCGTCGTCACTATAAAATAAACGTAGCGTTTCCCATACTGAGATGAAATGCGTCTGGTTCGTAACCGTTCAACAGGAACTGGTGAATGTTTAATAGATTCACTTTTTCTACACAGAGGAACAATGAGGAATGTTTGCGTCTGAAGCGCAGCGATGATAACAGTTGGTCTCGTAGAGTCTCAATAGCTGCAACGGATGAAATCATCAATTTATGTATGCATAAGTTCAGTCATCATAACTATGCATTTCATAATGGCATCATAGGCCGTTTAGTCGGAATAAAAATTAGGGGCTAAGTATTTTACGTATAATTACAGCTAACATATTGTATGTAGTGATTGTTCGCAGTTATGATTGCCAACATTTTTAAATGTACTTACGTATGATACGAGGGACGTGCAATAAGTAATGCCCATGACCCACTTCAATTGTCTGATTTAGCTGAAATTTTGGGCATGTGCAATCATTATATCTCCACGGGTTATGTGGCAAAGTACAGCTCTCAACTACTTGTGGTTTCTGTTTTACAGGTGTTTGAACTGCGTCAGGTGTGAAATGGCGCTTGTTGAATGTCTAGCAGTGATCCGGTTTTTGTATTTGAAAGGACGCACACCACAGGAAACTTTTGATGAAATGAAAGAAACTTATGGTGATAATGCCCCATCATATGACCTTGTAAAACGTTGGCATCCTGAATTCAAACATGGCCGGAAGTCTGTGGAAACAGCTCCTAGACCTGCTCAACCCCCTTTTGCCATTGATGAGGCATCTGTCCGGCAAGTCGATGCTGCCATTTTAGATGATCGGTTCATTACTATTCGCCAAATAGCAGAATATGTCAAGATTATTACAGGGTCTGTGAAAACTATAATTCATGACTATTTGCATATGAACAGGTGTTTGCCAGATGGATTCCCAGGTTCCTCACAACATTCCAGAAGCGAGAACGCGTCGAGTGCTCGAGGATGAATTTGGAAATGTGTCAAGAAGATGAGCCAAAGTTTTTCAAAAACTGATTACACAGGATGAAACCTGGGTCCATCACCAAAGACCAGTCAATTCAGTGGAAGCACTTGGGCTCACCACCTCCAAAGAAGGCAAGGGTGCAGCCCTCCCCTGGCAAGGTCATGCTCACAGTCTTCTGGGACCAGGACGGTGTAGTGATGAAAGATCTCCTGACAAAGCGTACCACGATTAAAGGAGCCTATCATGCTTCACTTTTGAGGAAATGAAATTAAATCAAAATCAAGAGGCGGAGCAAGATCAGCAAAGGTACTTTTCTCCTGCAGGACAACTCCTCGGTCCACAACTCGCATGTCGCCAGATCAGAAGCACTGGCGTGTTGTTATGAAATCCCTCCCCATCCTCCCTACTCTCCTGACCTTGCACCCCTGACTTTCACCTCTTCCAAGTCGTGAAGTTGTTTTTGAAGGAAAGCGTTTCCCAGATGATTCAGTCTTGATTTATGAAGTCACGTCGGGGTTGGAGGACTAACCTGGGGTGCTCTACAAAAACGGTGCCCAGAGCTGCATCAAACGATGGGAGAAATGCATGACTCTGAGTTGTTCCTATGCAGAGAAAGACTAATAACTGTACCAAGTTTCGTTTCTCTACTGCTATGGGAAGTGGGTCAGGGGCATTACTTATTGCACGCCTCTCGTACTTTTGCTAATAAAATTTCTCTCAAAACTACACCACGGAATAAGAAAATATATAAATCAACACATATGTTTTATTTAAATTTACATTTTTCTGGATACCGCAAAAATAGTTCTTAGGCCAGGAATAAAAAAAAAAACAATAAAACCAGCAAATATTAATTTTTATTAACATTTCCATGAAAATAGTGTCTACTGTATTTTAAATATAGAACTAATACAAATGAAACACATTGCTAAGTATATTGCGCTACATAGTTACATTCAAATAATATAATCACAGTATGAGAAGCAATCTTTAATTTACAACTTCAGTCCACCACATATTGGCAGACACTCTTCTTTTTTGTCCTGTTTCTTTCGAATGTTTTCGTTTTTACATAAAGTTTCGCTGACTTATTGATGCTGAAGGACCACTGCACATTGATATTATTACGAGATCTATTTCTACACCATATAACCAACGATCATATATGGTATAATGTAGTATAATAACACAGTATAATGATATCCAAAAGCGAGGTTACTCCACAGGAATGCTCTTCTCATATACTTGTTTAGAGTTGCAAGATTGATCTTTCATAGACCAGTTTTAGGAGTTTATAATTCCACAAGGAACGAACTAACACACCTGCACAGAAAAAAATCCTTTAATATAAATATGATAATATTTAATCAGAATAAGTTTTCGTATTGCTGTACACTAGGTACTTCCAAACTGTTGTGTACTACGTCATCATTCTAAACATTTAATGTAATTTCTATGGAAGAGCATTAGCACTATAAAATTTATTTGCAAGTAACGTTATTTTACTATCGGATTTTCAAATGTACATTTATATTATATTGATTTAGAAAAAAAATGATAATTTAATATTTATGCATTTATTGATCGTATATTTTTCTATACAATAAACGTATATGTATTCTGTCATGTAAACATGTAACTTATTTGTATTAGTTTTTCTTTACCATTTTCATTTAAACTGTATTAAAAACGAACAAGACATTTTTTCATGGTATGTCCAACTAAAACTGGGAATCCAGGTTTTACCGATGCATAACTTGACAGAATAGTTCGATATTCATCTAAACAAAAAAAGTTAATATAAATATTTGGCTGCATACTATCCTTTTTTACAATAAATGTGTTATTATAGAGTTTAATCATTAATAAAAAAATATTTGAAGAGTATTATTTCAATTTTACATCAAACAAATCCTAGATAAAAAAAAAAAATGTTAGTATGTTCTTATATTACCGTATTTTCAAGTTACATTCCAGTTATACGATATATGTTAATAATATTGTTAGGCGAAAGTACACAATAGATACAACACTCCCACCCCTATCCATGTAAATAATTGCTTTCTAAATAGTAACGTTATTATTTTAGAACGGTTACTTGGTTGGATGTCACGGCTGCAATTCGGAACTGAGGAGCATTTTCGGAGGTTAACTTTTTTTATTGTCATCCAGGCTTTTTTTGCTATTGTGTGTCATATCGATGTAACTTATGACTTCTTGCCAGCGCTCTTTGTGTTCGCTACTGATGGAAGCAAGCAAATTCTCCCCAAATAGGTCTTCATTATAAACTTGGATATATTCCTCATACTGTGCTTCATTTGGTTCCGTGAGACCAGGGATGTACGTTTTTCTGCACCCTCTTGGTATGTTTTTCCTGGCTACTTTCCAAATCAAGGATTGGAAGTTATTTTACTCACCTGGTAGTGGGGTGATGGTGTTGATGGCTTGTTCTAGGTCAGAGGTATAGTCTTCCCAGTTGGCCTTACGAAAATTGAACTGTGGGCTAATCTGAGGTTTCTGTGGCCTAATGATAGGTCTTATATAAATAAATATGGGTCGATGTTGGGTTTTTGGCACTGGGCTTCCTACAGTTTTTTTTTCTAGATTTCCATAGTACTTTGATGAAATAAATGCTAGATCAGAGTTATATACCCCTGTCTCTAACGGGCACTTTGGAAGGATTTGGAATCCTTTGACTCGTGGAGAAGTTTGGGTTCATTTGCAGCAGCCCGTGCCTCTACTGCTTCCCCGTCACTGTTTATATCATTGTATCCCCAAGTGGTTCTATGGCTGTTAAAGTCACCAATGTATAGGGTCGGGTTGTTGGAACTCTTGCATGTTAGCGGCCATGAAAAGGGGGTTACTGGTGTTTTATACACGGATGTGATGTTGAGGTGTTCCATGCCCACCTGAAGTATCTCAAGGCCTCCTTCTGAGAAGTCAGTAATGGTTTTGATTATTGACTTGTCTCGTGCGAAGATGGCGCTTCTATATACTGTAATTGGGTGGTGGATAATAAGGTGCATCCCTGATATTTTGGGGAGAACTCTGTCTTTATGTGTCTCTTGGAGGCATATAATATCAGTATCGAGGCTGGCTATGATTTCTGATTTAGATGCAGATATTCCTTCAGCATTTAAGCTGAGAATTCTGAATTTCTTCATGGTTACTTCCAGTGTCCGAGAGTTAATCCTTTTACAACCTCTGGTAATGGGTATATTTCTATGCATAAGTTCACAAAAAAGTAATTTCTCATATATTACGAAAAACAACTAGTCCGTGTAAATGATTTGAAGATATCAGATAAAAGGTCGCAAAGAATTCAAAATTTATACATTAAACGATAAATTTATCAGACATTTCTGAATAATTAAAATGTATAATAAAAAAAATGAACAATAAAAATGTATAAAATATGATATAAGACTTACCTTTTGTAAAGCAAATAGATTTTTAAAAACGAACTAGACAGACGATAAAATTAATTTTAACCTCTTCTGTTGATACATGTATCTACAAATGCTTATCCTTATAGGCTTCCGTATATTTTTGAAAAAAAAGCGCAAATTTTGATTTCAATCTCTGTCATTTTAAATAATCAAATCGAAACGAATTTTTTTGGTCGTTTTTCTTTTGCAATTTTTATTATCTCAAGAGTCATATATTATATGAATATATATTTTTTAATATTGGACACCTGTTATATATATATATATATAAAATCGTTTTAAACTTCATATCGCGTAATATTTGAATTTAATATCATTTAAAGCTTTTTAAAAATAATTATTTTAGACTACTGCTTTTTTGTTGTAATTCAAATAATTATGTTACCGGGGAGAACAAATCAAGAAAAATTGTTAATTTTATTTTTAAACATAATATTGATGATTGTATGTCCAATTTCATTCACAACTTTAAGGTAAGTGAAAAAAATGATGGGATTATATATATATATATATATATATATATTATATATATATATACATATATATATTATATATATACATATATATGTATATATATATATATATATATATATATATATATATATATATATATATAACGATTTTTTATTTATTTGATCTTTCCAGCTTTAAAAGATGTTGAAATTTGTATCGACCTGCATTTATTTTTTTTCAGTTTTCGAAACATGAAATATGGGGGGGGGTAGAACACATAAAAAAATATCCTCTTATATATTTAACGAAACCTACTTTTAATATGTAAGTTTATTTAATACTAAATAAATATCGAAAATTTCAGGTAAATATGACTATTATTAGATTTTTTATAGATTTTTAAAAGAAAGGTGTTTCAACGGCTTAAAAAACGTTACTACACAGGAACGTTCTTTTAAAGCGTCGATAATGTAAACACGATGTTTGTCTCGCATTTTCATTATTTTTGTATGCTGTAAAAAATTTAAAAAATACTAGCAGTTTATGTGAAACTTCTTTTAAAGAGTAAAAAATGTTAGGATTATAATGTTAAATTGATTACAGTTTCATCGTGTTACATACCCGGGGTGGTTCAAACTGTTGCGCTTATTTGAGGTACCTACTGTACAGAGGCAGCTATTTCAATTTTGTATTTATTGTTGTTAAATAACTTCCTTACTTTTCGTAATTTGCAGATGATTTGAAAAGTTGAACTGATCTATAAAATGTCTTTTTTTTAGCCTGACTCCTCCTACATTCAAGGACTTAAGTTATTACTTATAGAGAATCGTATTATAAGGGTAAAATATCTTGATTTATCACATTCTTTGTAGTTTTATAAGAGTGTATATAAATTTAGACTTTAATTACGCTACAATATCTTAATATTAACATTTTATATTCAAAAGCTTATTTGGAACAACGTGGTAAAAAAAAGTAGGTGGAAAAAACGAAACGACTAAAGAAAAAATAATTTCAGCAACGCTGAGTGGGTTAAACAAGTTTGTCTATAATGTAATTGTATTTCCCCCTAATCAATTAACGAGAATAGTTTCATAAACATAAATCGTATGAATCTTCTAATGGCAGCGAATTAGACAAATTCTTGATCAGTGCAGACAATAATATATGTTTGTTTGCCTTGTGTGATTTTATAGTCGGCCCTGTTAGACATTCTGTTTCCAACAGACAGTGTTATGGCTTTTTTGTATTTCTGCGTGGATCTAGGGTGAACCGAATGATGCATCTTAATCCGACCATATACATTGTCGTCACGTTACACACAAGCTTATAACAACGGGATTTTTTTCGAGTCGCACAATACATACGAACATTTCAAAATTTATTAATTCGCCGCCTATATAACTTTTCTGATTTTTTTTAGATTGTGCTTGGTTATTTATTTACTTAGATACTTCGGACTACTGTTCTCATCTTGTGTGGTACTTGTACAATCTTTCAATCGATGGAGAATTCGCCTTGTATTTAAACGCATCACGTTCAACTCGGGAATTTGCACGAAATGTTAAACTCTGTCTTGCCAAAAGGAGAGCATGATAATCCCTGGGATTTAATAACAGTTTCGTTCGAATTTCCGTGCCGACTCCCAAATCCTACAGAAAGGTTTTCGATTTCTAGAAAAAAAATTCCAGAGTTCTACAGCATAAACTTGAAGATTTGAGGTTACATTGACCGAACGTTGTGAAAATAACGCTCAATATGACAACGGTAGTCCAAAGTATTTAAATAATGCGAAATCTACAATAATAATCATTGATTTGTGCATAATACAAAACCAGACATTTTTGTCAGACTACATTTTAACATTCGCAGTATCGGATCACAAATATTTCTTCTGACTTCGAAAGTTACTCCTTTCTTCAACCATCACTCCCTATTACCTTACTATCGAATTATACCGATTCCGTGCATGCGTCTAAATATACGCTCACTAATACCATTGTTTATTTGCATCTGTTTGTGCATCAGCCCACGTATAGTAGATTGATAGTGCCTCAAACTGCATGAATTAAAAGTTGGTTATTCATTCAGCAGGAAGTTTCAAATTAGTTTTTAAGCCATTAGCATAACCCATATCCAAAGATTGTCTTAAGGAATATAAAAGAGAAAATTGTGTTCCGTAAACAATAACATACATTACACAATATGTGTTTTCGTCTTTTGAATACATACGACAACAAATTAGTTAAGCAATGCATCAAGATGCGTTTTAGTTATCTTATAGACAGGGCATTGATTTAAATAAATGCACAAAGCTGAGCTGTATTTTACCTCACTTATAACATTTACTTTTTAATCATGTAAAACTTTTACAACTTAGTTTTTAATTAGTCTTTTACACTTCGCCTATTTTCGGCGTAGCTGAATATTTGCGAACAATACACAATTAATTACTAAACAGAATAGTATCGAAAAAAATTAGAAAGCACAATGAAAATACCTGTAAGTGTTATATAATTTAATGCTCATTTCGCATTATTAACTGTGGCCAACCAGTAATATTGGAAATCGTAAATTACGGCAAACTAAGTTGCTCTTAACAACATGTAGGCGAAATTGAAACAAATAATACCACTTGCAAAATCCCAAATCTGTAATCCATAAAAAGGAAAACACATCCCAACAAAAAGCGAAAAAGGTAGGTTCTTTATACCGTGCTAGAAAGATACTAACGCCCTAAAGTATCCTGTACCTCTATAAAACAACCATTCGCCCATGTACGGAGTATTGTTGTCATATTTGGGCTGGTGCATCTGCTACTAGCCTCTCACTCCTAGACAAGGTTCCAAAGATAGTCGCCAACCTAATAGGTCCTGAACTATCATCCAAGCTTCAGCCTCTGTCCCATCGACGCAATGTAGCATCCCTCTGCCTGTTCTACAAGTACTTTAACGGTGAATGTTCCGACGAACTGCAAGCACTTGTACCCCTCGACGTAAATACCCCCGGAAAAGCCGACAAGCAGCTAAATCCCACCCCTTCACAGTAGAGATCCCTAGATGTAAGAGAGCCTTCTACTCCAGTAGTTTCTTCACCAGAACCGCTAGACTTTGGAATTCTCTTCTGCGTTCCTGCTTCCTAAACTGTACTGACATGCAGAAGTTCAAGTGTAACTTTAACAGACATCTTGCTTCCCAACTCCCCACATAGTACCCATGTAACTTGTGTCCCTAATAGTAGCCCCCTACACAAAAGTGGCAACGTGTCTTGCTTGGGGTGAACATGTAATAAAAAACAACGTTTGGTGTGTATATTTCTTTCAAGGTAAGCTTCAGACACCGATGATTATACTCAATTAACCTTAACGGCTTTACATTTCATTGTCGGATGTGGTAAATAGTCATATTTGAGATCTACCTTGAGCGCTAACTAAATTGCTCTTAACAACATATAAGCAATAATCAAACCCAAGATGACGATTACTTGAAAAATTATAAATGCCTCAAATGGAAAAAAGAAAAAAAGTTAGGTTAATAAGTGTTGGACTGTATATATTTTTATACGTTTGAAGTTTCTGACACCGATAATTAAACTCAATAACTCTAAACAGATTTATATTGGTCTTACCCTGTTAATTACTCTTAGCTATGTCCACATTCTCAGCAAAGGTACAGGCGCTTAGGAAGACATGTAGGCAAATGAATACTGTAAGAATCGTCTACATCTATCGAAACGACTAAACTATCGAAGGAGAGAAAGGTGAGTAGACTAAACTATCTTTTAGTGGATGAAACAGTTATCCTCAATTATCCGAACGTTTTAGATACAATCTCTATATCATCGCCTGCAATTTTCTTGTTGATGCAGATCGCAACGCATGACGCTGGACTATTGGTTATTATTGCATATTAGTAGCTAGTTCTATGATTGCAAATACGATACCTTACAAACAGCTAACACTTTGATTTTTAAAATCTCAAGTGAAACATGGACGTGTGGCTGATTATCTATAGGAAATACACGTAAATCCCCTTCAATACATGTCTGTCGTTAAGGAAGCGCTTAAAAACGGAAAAGATATCGCAATAATGTTAGGTGTCATATACGAAATTTAAACGATTCATTCTCATTAATGGCTCTTATAAATTTATCTCAAAAACATAAGGCAACACTTATATTAACCTAGAATTTTATAGCTATTCTGTAACACGCGAAGATGTGATCTTCTAAAAGGCGGAATGCTGTAGTGTTTGAATAATTCAAAGTTTCTGTTACCTCAACTGGACTTATCAAACATACTACTATAATATTAGTAAGGAGGCATTTTCAATAATGTTAAACGTACTGTTAAAATCAAAGTATGAATAGAAACGATTTTTATAATTGTTGTGGTCCTGGTTAGGGGCTAAATATTAAGGTGGACGAGTATTGGTGTTAACTACGAGCAGTTAAACTGTGTGTGTAATTTGTTGTGCAGCAGAAAAACCTGGTTTACATATGATCAGACAAATCCATATTATCATTAATATAGGGGTGTTAACTACCTCGGAATACCTCCCTTCGAAGATTATTTCCCAAAAATATAATATTTCTTTCTACGGTTGACCTCGAATGAGTTCGTCAGTTTCCCTTTTCTGCCGGACGACTATCTCAGTACTAATTTGAGGGGGTTCCAAGTAAAATGCGTCACAGAGTAGGTATTTTCTTCTGAAGTTTCACTTAACTCGCTCGAAGTTCGTTTGCGCATCTTGTTCAAGAGTTTCCTGTGCGTGAAATGTTGTCCTGTTACTATGAAGACAATACGGCTGATCCTGTTATTGATTGTTCCCTGCTCCCAGAAAGAATTATTATCTTTGTGCATGTGGAAGAATATTTTTCTACTTGCACTTCATTCTTCTTGGGAATAATTGTATTTGAGGGTTTTAACTGTTTTGGCA